>NC_140228.1:7301813-7901813 GCF_951802725.1 Rutilus rutilus
CTTATTTGTCATTTTTAAAGCTTGACAGCCTAGTAATTATGTTTTGTTACCAAATAGCAACATAAACATTGTTCAAACCATCTTCTTTTGTGCTTCTTCACAGAAGAAAGAAAGACATGCAGGTTTGAAACGACAGTAGGGTGAGTAAATTTATGATATTTCATTTTTGTGTGAACTATTCCTTTAAAGTGCCCCTATAATGCTATTTTAATTGTGTTTTGGAGGTCTCCTACAATAGGTTTACATGCATCCAAAGTAAACACTTTCTCATAATATAGATTGCAGCATCACCTTTTTTTCTTACAGTGTCTGAAACGGTTCAATCTCTCTAAACCCCTTCTTTCTGAAAGCCTGCTCTGATTGGTCTATGGCTTACAGCTCATGTCAGAAATGAAACGGCCATTACCATATCTGATTTTCAGCTCCGATCATCCTCAACACTTGATACTAGGGCTGTTCAATTAATCGTAGTTGATTTTCTTCCTCCCTAAGCCAAACTTAACATCCAAATCAGCCAAATAAGAGTGTTGTAAATGCAGTCTAGTGTGCTAAACTTTACGTGCTTGATATTAAAGTGTTATTAAAAGCGCATTAAGCCGCGAAATAGATAATGTTCCCTAGGCAGCCTCCTGTGCGCGCGCTCCGAGACGAGGCAGAACACGCATAAGCAAAGTATACTGTGGGCTTCAGATACGTGCCTAAACGGTCAAAAAGCCTACATACAAATGTTATTGAAATGCCATTTTGGCGAGTATCCTCGTAAACACAGTCGGTTATGTCTTAAGTGAATGTAAACACTGAGAAAGAGCGCGTGTGTAACAGTATACTGGATCCGTTCAGCCCTTAAAGGGACAGCAGCCTAACAAACCTGCTGCAGTCATTATTATTAATCAAAAGACAAAGAGAAAATCACACTGTTCTTGAATGAACTTTTGTATTTTTAATAAGTCTATATTTAATGTATACAGTTGTGTTATTTTACATTTGATTACTTTATTACATTTCTGTTGTAGGGTTACTTACTAAATACCACTATTAGTACGTACATCTTCCTAAAAAAAAACTAAAGCACTGTTTTTTTTATTTGTATATTTATTCTGTTGTATTGCTGACAGTTTACTTGTCTTCTGTAATGGTTTTAGGATTCACTGATATTTAAAATGACTCATATCATGAAATAAGACATTTGATCATTTCACCCACCAATAATCGTGATTTCAATATTGACCAAAATAATTGTGATTATAATATTTGCCATAATCGAGCAGCCCTACTTGATACACTGTGATAATAAGAGGACCAATGGTGTTGTTTTTACTGTATCAATTTGAGCCTGAGTCTTCATCCTTTGGAAGTACATATTCCTGGATCAACATTTTTGATGATCCCTGAAAAAACATTCCAATCAGATTTGAGGGACAAGTTTACAGTTTATGTCAAGTTTAGGCTTACAACTAGGGTTAGGTGTTTCTACATCAGTGTTATTCACCTATCATTTCCCTCTGATTTTAGGGATAAGTTATGGGTAGGGTTAGTTTTTGGGCTAGGGATAAGGTTAGGACAGCAATTTTGTTCCAGGAGCAACAAAATATGTTGATCCTGAAACATGTCTGTCTTGACAAAATCACGGTGAATGGAAAAGCATGTCGACAAACTAAACTCTTTTAGGAGACAACAACTCCATTTATCATGCATTTTGATCTTTGAAACTTAACAGACCTTTTTTACATTCACAAACAGCTATACTACACATTGCATGAAAGCATAATATTGCATGAAATACAATCAACGCATTCTCATCCTAGGGCGTCATATACTGTATATTCAGTATATGACGCCTTGGGATGAGATCGGGCTGAATACAATTGCATGAAAGCATGTCCGAAATAGCATAATAGGGGCACTTCTAGTGCTAGACTTCTATACATGAATATCAGATGATGTCACCAACGTCTCCTCACTGACGTCACTCACTTCTAAAACTTGTCTGCCGCCATCTTGAGTACCTTACTCGGTAAGATCGATATGTCAGTTGCACAGGAACTAGCTAGCTATGCTTTCACAACACGGTAACATAAATATAACTTAAATGTAACATAACATAAATCTGTAACGTTCGTTATTTTGAATAGAAATCATCACTCAAAAAGCATTCATTCACGTCTTCTCCGGTTTATTTGTGTTCAAATACATGCAATACAGTATCCGCCAGGGCTATTAGTCCAATGGTAATCAGTGTTTGGTGTAGGCAATCAGTACAGTGATTGATATGACCAATGAAAACTTTAGAATCAGCTGCAGGGCGGGATTTCCGCTGAAGTGGTTTGGGGAAAAAAAAAAAAATCACGCTTCTGTTCTGCCTGCGGTCCTGCATGACTTCCTCATTCTGACATCCGTGATAACAAAGCTAAAGTAACATCTCTTCACCTGAAACGAGAAGCTAATAAATGCACGGTTTGAAGTATATGTGATTTGTGTGTGATTTTCGTGCGATTGGGGAATTTTCATATGAATAAAGAATGTTTACAGTATGCATGCTAGGTAAGGATAGGCCATAGCTTCATATAAAATGTTAAATATAACATATTTCAAAATGTTTTTTTGACTTGAAACCATTTTAAACCGCGACCGGAATATGATACAAATCCTCGATGGTGTTTTAAAGTGAGTTAAAAGTAAAAGTGTAATATTAATCAATTAAATTGTGTCATGTAGCTTTATGCTACCTGTAGTGCTAATGCACCTGCTGCAGGAGCTATTCTATTCCATACAATAATTTTTTTTAAAGAATTCAAATAATGTTTCAAGAATAGTTATTTTTTTGTTTGTTTTCTAACAAGACTTGAGATAATAGGTTTGTCAGTACCATAGACAGTACTCGTAGGTACTCAAGATGGCGGCCGTCAACTGGAAAAAGAGCGGATGACGTAAGAGGTCACGTGACTGATATTCATGAATATATTACATCTGTTATAACTAGTCAAACTGTTTGCATATGAAATGCTCTCTTAAAGGATTAAAAGAAATCAAATTTGCAGTAATTAGTATTGTGTATATTAATTTGCTTTTAAAAAGCAAAGGCAATCTTGTTTTTCAGGATATGTCCCCTTTAAGGGTAACAACAGCTGCTGGGTGTGTAGATGAGATTTGTTTGCATCTAAACTCCATATGGGCGGATTGTCCCAAACAAGAATTTTCATTCTGTCTTCCTTCTAAAATACTTCAATCATTATTGGTGTCAGTTAGCAGTGGGTCAGTCAGAAGAGCATAATCCTATCTGACATGCTAATTTGAGAGCTGGAAGACTGCCAGTTGACACAAACTAGGTCATGACTGCAGTTTCAGTGCAGCGGTGCGGCAGGTCAGGGAATGAACGGTCACCTGCTTTTCAGAGTTCAACCATGTCTCTTAAAAAAAAAATTCCATGATAGGACGCATGATGGGAAACTCTGAATGCAGTGCGTGTATTGTTCTTAAAATGTCATTAAACAAACTCATGATTGCATGATGTGGGTGGTTTAGCATGAAAATAACTTCTTAAAAGGCAAACAGCTCTAGATGTCACCCAGTGGAATGTGCCAGCTCGTTTCATTCCAACCAGGAAATGAAAAAACATAATTATTTCTACAGTAATAATGCTATGTGTATTTATTTATACCATTGTCTGTCTGAATACTCGATTCTGATTGGCTGGAAGGTGTGTGCAATAAGTAAGGAATTATTGACGATGGACCATTGAATTATTTGAAAAATAAGGCACACCTGAGGTGGTAATGCGACCACGACGTGCAGCGTTTTTCAATAATTCAATGGCCCGCAGTCATTTATTCTACTTTTACTACGGTTACCACACCTCAAAATGATGTATTTTAAGACATTTTTCTGGTTTTTGTCCTTAAAATGCTCGTGTGTAGGACTAATTTCTTACGCATCGAATACCAAGCTTCCATTGCTAATTCCAAAACGTAATTTTAAAAGCTAGTAACGGAGGCTTGAGCCATTGATAGCGGACTAATGCAGTTATATATAGAGTATATATATGTGAATTACCTCCGTCTGTGCGTCTCTCAACAGTGCTCGGCAGCAGCGTCTCTACTAATAGCGAAACTGTAAGTTTAGCTACTGTACCTCGCTAGTGAGAAATTCATGTAGCTTTCAAGTTGTTAAACTATTTTACTGATAAAATCATCAGAGCAGCGCTGACAACACGTTTCTGTGCGAGTGTGTGTCCATACTGCATGTGTGTGCGTTTGAGTGCGAGAGAGAGCGGAAAAAAAAACAGTATGTGCTTTCCATACATAATAACACATCATTTTGTGGCAAAAAACATGGACATAATTTGTTGTTTTTATCCTATTTTTTACTATATTTATTTGCTTGGTCGGTGTCATTGTGGATTTTGGTTCTTTTGCTGTTGTAGTCTGTAAGGACTAACTGAAATCATTTGGCGAAGTGATATGGAACAGTAATGCGGTCAAGACCTTGTTTAGCTGTGCGTTTCCCTTAAAATAATTGCACACCTTAGAACCTTCGTCAACCAATCAGATTCAAGCATTCAACAGCCCCCGTAGTAGAGATGCGCGGATGGGCTATTATTTCACCCGCAACCGCATCACAAAACTCATCATCCGTCCGCCATCCAGCCGCACCAACGTTTTTGACCGATTTTCAAAACCGCACCCGCCCGCCATCCGCTGATTGCTGTATACGTAATATTTTTCATTTGATTGGTTCACCCGCCCGCCACCCGCCCGAATTAAATTAAAATATTATTTTTTTTCGTCACGTCATCCGCCCGATCCGCGGTTTATCCGCGGAGTCCGCGGCTGTAACTGCCAACCGCGCATCTCTACCCCGTAGTATAAAACCGTTTAATGCACAAGTAGTTCCAAGTCAGTTGAATCACCATTCTATATTAATGCGCAGTTTTCATTGAAGTGCACACACACACGTCACTCCCACACAGAAAACGCAGATTGTGATGCACACACAGACACATTCAGGAGCACAGAAACTTGTCATCAATGCTCCCCGCGACTTATAAAATGCACTTTTTTTGAAGTAATTAAACTCTCAGCTTCGTTGTTAATGGAGAGAGAGGCACTGAGACACAGGTACTCATCTCTCTCTCTCTCTCTCTCTCTCTGGGTTATGTCAAATAAATGCTATAATTTACTCATTCAAATAAATGTAATCTTACCGCACTACTTTATCTCCGTGTCTGATTCAAAGCGGGCAGAATATTAGATCTAACGAGCCGTAACTGACGAAAATAACCGTTAATTTTCCCCTTTCGGTGAAATGTTGTGCTTCAAACATCAATAACAGCTTTAAGGTGTCAATGCTGACAAATGAGCGTGGTATAAGCGGGATAATCCATGACTAGCTGTGCATTAAACGATTTTAATGCACGACGTGGAGGCAAAGAACCGCACGTCGCGAAGCGGAGGATTATCCCTTACATACTGTATATAGCCTCGATTACACTGACAATGTAATCCTCTACCCACCCTCATCACTTTCCGAACTCATTTGAATTTTATCCTATTTATTAGACACAAAATAAAGCTATATCTTGTCTGGATTTGAACTCTTGTTCCTTTGCATGCTTAATGAAAACTCTAGCAATAGACTAACATGTCTTGCTCCCATATAAAGAACGGATAAGTTTGTGAGTGTTTTATTTATTTAAAAATGTTTCGGTTGTGTTTTATCTCACTTAAGTGAGCGAGGACCGAATAACCCAAGGCTGAATGAGTTTCAAGACCACCCTAACCCTTTGAAATGTTTAATAACCATATTAATGAAATACATCTTTATCACACAGGTCAGGACGAACCCTCCACCCTCCTACATTCGAGGAAGAGAGTCGTGGGAAGGCTGAAACCTTATTTAAAATAAATGACTGAAAAGCAATGTCAGACGTCCTCCGTTTTCCACTGTGAGTGAGCTCTGAGGATACGAGTGGCTCATTGCATCAATCAAGGGCACCAGTTTTTGTCAGATTTTCATTTTATGGAATATATGAATATAATCATCTCCCTGAGAGTCTTTCTGACTTGTATAAACAGAGCACTTTGTGGCCACAGTTGACTGACAGTAGCTATGAACCTTGTTTGATCAGTTAGTTCAGGATGAAGGCTCTTTAGTAATGGTTAACATGTTTGAGTACAGAAAAAAAGACTGAATGAAACTTCATGGCATGCTACTATGGCAACCAAAAGCTCGCAACAACGACAGAATGCATAGAGAGAAGAGCACTTTAAACGGCAGAAGGGCACTTCTGATGTCACCGGGAAGTAATAAAGTGGTTACTGTAATGAACTCCAGAGGGAAGGTTGAACTGAGAGAATAAACCCATAAATACTTAATACCTTACATAGCATTTGGCATTTAACCGAATCTCTGCTTTTTAAAGTGTGCGCATCGAACGGGTTCTGAAGCTCAGCAAAGCTAAAAGCCCCTAAATGAGGATATTAAAACTTGGTGGAACAATATTGTGTAGCCACGCCCAATTAATCTCCACTTTGTTTCAGTTGGACCAATTTCATGCTCCTCTGATCAGACAAAACACTAGCAGACCTGCCACTTTACCAGCCGCTGAGAACCCCGACCAGGCATGCGTGATTAGTGGGGCTGCACTTCCAAGAGTGGATGTTTTACTTCCTTCTGAACTGCGCTGTGCGCCATATGTTTGAGAACAACTGGAGCAACGACGCTGGAAAGAGGAGTCCAGGTTGTGAGGCCAGAGAAGATTCCAGAACACACAGCCACTATGCACATGATAAAGGTATTATAGCAAAAAGCAGTTATCAGGAGGAAGAAAATAACCAAAAGTTATTTGTAAGAACAGATCCATGCTTTTAATATAGTTCAATTGGGGTAAATGTCAACGCACAGTTCAAAAGTTTCGATTTTCTTCAATTATAGCACCCGTAGCATTGGAAATTGGTGAAATTTGGCATGCATCATAAGAATGTCCTATTGTTCATGTGTACCAAATTTTAAGAGGTTTGGACTTTTCACTCTCAAGATAAAGGTCAATAAGTTATGATGGAACACACCTATAAATACATCTTTCTGATCAAATCTGCTAAACCAGGGCTTCTCAAAAGTTGATAATAAGTGAGTTGATAATTAGGCTAGTAATTAAATCATAAAATTACATTTTAATATGAATTTTCCTTTGAATTTATTACATTGAATTTTTTTTTTTTAAAGTTATCGTGAGTATATGAACTTACAATTGCATGATATAAAGTCACAATTGTGAGATAAAAACTTTGCGACATTATTTCTCACAATTCTGACTTTATTATACACGCAATTGCAAGTTTATATCTCGCAATTCTGAGACTCGCAACTGTGAGGAAAAAAAGTCAGAACTGAATTTTTATTTATTAATTAACCGACATCATAAAACTGTGAATATGCGAATGTGTTGTTAAATTATTGAAATATTATCTTAAAATCTCAGGGGGTATTTCAAGTAAATATTTTAGGTCAAAGGAGTTCGGCTGACGATAACTTTTAGGAATCCCTGTGCTAAACAATTTTGTCAGATTATGTAAAAATCCTGTGTATTCAGGATACATTAAATTCTAGCTGTTTAATTAACCAAGACAAAAGAGTTGTCCGCTTTATTCTAAGAATGTTAAAAATATCATTTTGATGCATAGTGGAAGTGACATTTGTTGGTTTCCACTGCGCATCAAAATATTCTTTTATGCATTGTTAGTGAATATTAATGAAACTAGAATAAAAAGTGTTAGGAGGGTTTATCTGATTTAAATCCGCAGGGTTAATGCACATAGTTAAAGAAACATGCATAAACAATAAGACACAAGAAAAGTATGTGAAGTGGCCTTGAAGGTATCAAGAAAACAAAGGTCATGATTCATGAAGTATCCTTCCTGTCTCTAATGACAGTCTCTTTTCCGGACTGCCACAGTGAAGGGCTATTATAGCGACGTCTGAATGGGAACATTAGCTCGCAGATACAGCAATTAGCTTGATGATGGTGGACATAAAAGCCTTAGAGCGGAAAACGGCTTCGCGACTCTCTGTTTTGGCAACCTGTCCTGCTTTTGTCATGTAGTTTCCATGGAAATGTTGTGATATGCATTCCGCCATTTGTTTACCTCAAGTCCTTACATCCAATTATTTCACTCATCAGAATGTGACATTCTGAGTTATTTTGAGAAATGCTGCGTGTTAGTGGCTGACTTCAATTAATCCAGGGCTCAGGAGTTGCTTTTCGCTCTGGTATTCTTTCGTCCTAATTAATTGGAAGCAGAATGAATTTGTACAATCATGGAATGGCACGGGGGCAATAAATTGGCATTCCGGAGAGTACCTGACGAGGGGGGTTGATGGGAAGGAGGAGGGGTTTCACTGCATGAGCAGCAGCGAGACGGGGAAAGAAAAGCGCTGATACAAGCTTTAGTTTACCTGCTTCAACAGCAGCAGTTGTTTTAAGCTCTATCAGCAGCATTTGTGCCATAATGTTGGCTATCAAAGACAATTCATTTTCATTTGACTCTCACCTTTCTCAGGCTTTTTTTATTGTAAAAAGCAAGAATGGTTTCAGTAATAGACAAGAACTTAGGCTATTTAGAAAAGCAATGTGTATAATTTGAGCTGTTGTCAATATTTTTGTAATTACTTTTCTAGGTGGATGATCCTCTGGTTTTGTATTGAAAATACTTCATTTCTGTGAATTTGACTGTGTAACCGGGCCTACTCGACCCGCTCCGAGCGGGACTCGAATCGGGGTCTCCGGCGTGGGAGGCTGGCGTGCTAACAAGGACTACACTGAGGTGATGATACACAGGGCAACTTTTTGAGCAATGTTGCTGGGCAGTCTTGCCAAGCGATTGTTGCTTGGGCACTTTCCCATTGAAAATGGGCAATAAATATATATCTGGATCATTTAGATCGGTTGTGGGCCCTGTGTCTCATCTGGTTGCCCGTTGACGGCACCATTGCCCAAAAAGTTGCCCTGTGTATCATCACCTTTATAAAGACAGTTGCTAACGGTTTACTTGAGGTCAGGGGAGTGAGGTTTACACGCACAGCTCTAACTGACCTATGTCCGTTACACTCACCCCCCTAAACTTCATTCCCATCCAGGTCCCGGCACCAAATGTAACCGGTCCTACTCGACCCGCTCCAAGCGGGACTCGAACCGGGGTCTCCGGCGAGGCACGCGCGCTAGCAAGGACGTTAAAGACTGCAGCCACTAGCGTGCCTCTTGAGGCCAGGGGAGTGAGGTAACATCTGTTACATTTCATCCATCCATCCATCCATCCATCCATCCATCCATCCATCTCCTATCCTATCCTATCCTATCTATCCATCTCCTATCCTATCCTATCCTATCCTATCCTATCCTATCCTATCCTATCCTATCCTATCCTATCCTATCCTATCCTCTAAACTGAGGAGTGGATTTGTGTGTGTGTGTGTGTTAAACATTACCTACATCACAAATGCTGTTGAAAGAATTTAACTTGAATCTGTAATTTTTCTTTAAATAGTACTGAATGAAAGTATCTTTTAGCTGTATTGTATGAAAAAACGTCTTCCTCTGTGCTCTGCTTGCGTTCGATGGGAGAATCATGTTGACACCAGCATGTTAAACAGCGTCCTTTTAAATTCAATAACCAAAGTGGAGGTGTTTCGCTAACAGGAAATCCCACTATCAGGTACATATGGGGATACATTTTAATGTATCATAATCCTTAATCCTGTCAGGTAAAGAGCACAAATCCCTTTAAATATGACAATGGCGATAAGAGCACAAAACATGTTTATAGCAGAATCACACATGCTGGATTGTTGGGCTGAGGGAGCTTTGGGAAGACAAGGCCAAATTCTGGAAGCAAACAAATGAAGTGCCATGCTGACGGACAAGTGTCCCAAGCGTCACGTTTGCTGTTTGCTAAGGGCAGAACCTTTGAAGAAGGAGAGAGGAGCTGGTGTAGGTAACTGCCTCAGCTGGAGGAATGCTGGGACTTTGGTGCAGTTGTCTTTCATCTCTCAGAGCCAGCTGAGCTTTCTTTAGTAAAGGTTTGATTTTAACAAGGGCTGTTAGTGAGAGAGGGACCTTACCTTCCTAAACTCAGCCTAGCAGCAAGAATCCAGCAGTGTGCAGCATATTGTAGTGGGTTAAAATTAATTTTATAAATGAAAGCTCTCACAGCAGGTGAACTTAACTGAAAGAGCTGACGCATTAGCACCAGTATGATGCATTGATGTCTGATCTGAAATTAAAATTAGAGATGGTCGCAGCTGAAAACTTTTTCTTCGTCCATGCATATACAGTACTGATAAAAAAAGTTTTATAAAAGTCTATACTTTTAAATTGTTAGGTCAGATGTGCTTGCTCGAGTTCAACATTTTTATATTTCAGTGTGCAAGAGGTGGCATATTATTCTGTGAAACAAATGCATAACGACACCAGAGTTGTGTCATGTGTGTGTGTGTGTGTCTTTTATGTAGTTACAGCTTTCTTTAGGAATGAAGTCACTGGCTCAAACCAACAGTGCTGCCAAGGCCAAGTTTATTTATTGATATAAGCTCAAAATGTTAAAGATTACAAGGCGAAAAGTTTTGGTCTTTTCACACATTAATGGCTCAGTCACTTTGAGATCACTATACAACAAATCATACAGAATTTTTAAGAAAAATAGTCATATACATGTGTATGTGTGTGTGTATTTTTTTCACTCTACTAAAGCATATGTTTGCATATATTGAGGAAACATGCTAAGTTCTCATACCCGTTTCTCTGAAAAACACTTGATTCAACTCTCTCTCTCTCTCTCTCTCTCTCTCTCTCTATATATATATATGTGTGTACACACAAATATAATATGCATATTTCTGAAAAAAAGTTATATACATATAATTATATTTTAGAATTTCTTATTTATATTATATGTGATGGATGCATTATTCTATATATTTGTATGCTTCTTTATACTCTAAACGTTTAGGAAGCTGAAGCTGAAGTAAACAGTCCACCACCCACAACGTGTCTCAGTATACCAGCTCAATTAGTTTGACATGAGGCTGTTACTGTCTGAGCTCCATCGGGGCTGTTGGATGTGTAGAGTGTTTACCTCTTTCTAAATAGAATATGTGCTTATTTTACTGAACCCTAGAGACTGACTCAGCTCTCTCTGTGTTATTCCAGACAAATCATTTAATACCTCTGTAACCGTTCACATCTGATCTGGAAACATGTTGATCAAGATGAATCTGAGCTGCAAATTCTTATTGTTTGCAGAACTGGTGGGTGATGCTCAACTAAAACAACATCAGCCATGATGATCTTTAGAAGAACGTCTAGTATTTGGTTTCCTAATTGACACCATAATGCTCAGTCCAATTTGTTTCGGATAATGCCGGACCATGTGTGTGAGAAGACCGTGTGGAATTGTGCGGCCCCCTGATGTCTGGAGCCATCTGGCTGTGGCCGGTTCATCTCTCTCAGAGCGTACACAGTAATTACAGGGAACCGGCCCACCCGAGCATGACAAACTAACAGTGTTCACTCTCTACGACTCTTCCAGCACAATCCTCATCGCTTCATCTTTTTCTTTTTACCCCCCCCCCCCCCTCCCTTCTCTCTAGCTCCATGTGATAAATATTTATGGGATGAAATGCATGCTGGAATCGTTTATAGCCCACTGACATTGAGTGGAGAAATTTGCAAAGATACATGACTGAACGATCACCATAGAGAATCCCACCTGCCTCTCGCACCCTACTGAGAAAAAAAACCCTCCCTCTTAAAGATAAACGTTCCAATTAGAGTCTAAAAGACCATAAACGTTATAAAACCATAAACTTTTTTTTTTCTTTAGAAAAGCGTCAGTGTGTTGGTGGTTTAAAGGGATTGTTCAAAACAAATGAAAATGGTCAGCATTTTAAGCATTTAATTGTACTTCTGTGAAACAGAAAATGTGATGAATACCCAAGCTGCTGGTTTCCATACAATCAAAGTGGAAAGTGATATATATATTTTTTTTTTTCTGTCTTTGTTTCCCTATGCGCCCAAGTAGCAGTGCTTCACCCCAATATCTCCCAAGTCAATATCTGCCTAGGAAATCGCCTAGTCTTAATCTGCATTGCTATTTGTACTCGTTGTGAATACGCAGGCCACAAGAAGTAATTAGTTTTTTTTTTTGGATCACTTTTACTCACGACATGTTATCCGGCAACAAAGGATTCCATTCATTATGCTAAGCTAAGACTGCCAGACTAAGACAATGCATGCACTGAGACAAAATGTGTTTGCCCACCTATCTAAATGTAGGGGAGACGGCGAATAACCCGTATTTAAAAAAACGGTGGCGTGTTCCTTTAAATGGAGAACAAGTTAAAGGATTAGTTCACCTGAAAATGTTAATTTTCCCATAAATTACTCACCCTCAAGCCATCATAGGTTTCTTCCTATCTTCCTTCAGCCAAACAAAATCAGAGTTATATAAAAAAAAAAGATCTTGGCTCTTCCAAACATTAAAATTGTAGTCAATAGAGTCTGAGTTTTTGAAGCTCCAAAAAGCGCATCCATCCATCATAAAAGTAATCCATATGGCTCCAGTGGGTTAATAAATGCCTTTTGAAGTGAAGCGATGCATCAGAGGTCTCTCTTCCGGGCGAACTAAACTCGCGTACGGCCGTTACCCGAAGCCAATGATTATAGTTTATAAAGTTATAAAAATCGATTTTTTTTTTTCTTACAAAAACGCATCGCTTCAGTTCAGAAGGCATTTATTAACCCTCTGCAGTCGTATGGATTACTTTCATGATGGATGGAGGCACTTTTTTGGGCTTCAAAATCTAAGGGACCATTCACTCCTATTATAAAGCTTGGAAGTGCCAGGATATTTTTTTTTATATAACTCCAACTGTGTTTGGTTAAAAAAAAAAACAAAAAAAAAAACTTTTTTTAGGTGAATTAACCCTTTAAGACCCTCAAGTTTCGGAAGACATCTAAACATTTACCAAGATACTACATCTGCAAACAAAGTAAGAGATCTCAATATGACCTCAATGAGAATGAAACATTGAAACAAATGAAACATTTCAAATTCCACCAAAAGAGCATGCAGCATCTGAGCAACCGTCGAACCCAAAACCGCAAACATGGTTCCTGATACAAAGAGACCTAAGTATGAACCAAGAACCTTTATTAAGTCCAGCACAGTATGCAAAGATTATCCAGAGTCTTTTTATAGTAGGTTTTTAAAGGGATCTTTAATTCCCTTTATAACAATTCACACATTCTCACTTATTTCTGCTTTACAGTCATTAGGTTCAGTTCTCGAGTGTTAAGCCTGAGAATGAGGTGTTGAAGACTTCAGGATGTGAAGAATTTCTCAGAGATCCTCACAATGAAGCCTGTTAAAGGATCCTCCCTCAGTATAACTGGTATGTTCTGCGAATATGGTACTGTCCCATGTGTTTTATTATAAGAATTTTATTCTATTTTGTTATATGGCTTTTAAACTGAATTTAGACACGAGACAAATTTTGATAACAGCATTGTAAATATTGCAAACCATATGATAAAATATATAAATTATTTTTTTAAATTATTATGATTGTGTAATGTCATTTTGCAATGAATAAAACTATCTTATAATAAAAATAAAATTATAAAAACGTATAATATATTTAACATTTAATAAAAAATGTCTAGTTTGACCTCGTGAGGATCAAATTCTTCTAAAAGCGGTGCTTCTTTTCTTTGATCTCGAGGGGAAAACCTCAATACTTTGAGTTTCTGACCCAGTTTTGTACCCTGTTCATGGACAGTGCCAACTAATGAAAGATTCAACGCTGCTAATTGAGATTGATTCGACTGTTTATGGGGTGTTAAAGAAGAAAATTACAGGCATTATGTAGAACAGCTCTGACAACTTGGCTCCTTCAGCACAGATACTGTAGCTTAAGCTCGTAAAAAAAAAAAAAAAACCTGCCGATTTCTCTCTCCTTTTTTCAGAATCGAGAAAACTCGTGACAGCTCTTGCCCATCATGCACCACTTTGTTCTGCGTGTCTCTATGGTGGATTCTGTTGCTGGCTGGAGAACATGCCACATGTTCTCACACACTGGAGGTCAAAAGCTCACGTAGCTCGTCATGAATGATTTATTCAGGGAAATTAACATGCACTTCTCAATCTGGAGGCTTGATGATTTGATAATGCATTTCTGTGTGCCGTCCGGTTAAAAAAGCGCATTGGACTAGATACCAAATCAGACGAGCTGAAAAAAAAAAAGTAACGATCCGTTCATCTGTTCAGGAAATAGGTTTTGCTGAGCTCCTGTGCCTCAATAATCATGTCCCCGTTCGCCAGAATCATTCTGATAATATACAGGCTTGTTCATGAAGTAGATCTCAGTGAGTCCCTACAGGCCATTTTTGTAAGCGCAGCCAAGTGAATTATGGGAAATGCATGGGGTTTTAATAATGAACTAGTGTCCATTTTACAAGGAAATGATATTTATGTAGTCTTCTACATAAGCTGGTATAAAAGTCGCATGAACCAGAAAGTTGAATGCATAAGTTGAATTTTCAGTGGCTTATTTAATATACAGTGGGATCAAAGATGGGAAAAGCCATGTAATGCCAGAATAAACTAATAATGGCTGAATAAAAACAAAAGAATAATGAAGATTAAGTCTCATGAAAGATGAAAGGTTTGTTGAGTGAGAACAATAGAAACATGAATGGAGCAGTTCACCTCGCCAGACATTAGACAATAGACTGCAATTAGATCTTTAAAGGGCAAAAAATATATATATATTTTATTAGCATCTTATCAGCCTTCTCTAAAAACTCGACATGACATGGTCTTAGAAAATGTTTCATAAATTCATAGTTTTAGATATAACATTCTCAGATTTGAAATGAGGCATAACCAGACTCGTGGCTTCAACATCATTGTGTTTTTGTTTGTTTGTTTTTATGTCTGAGTTGATATATCTCCAAATTAATTTGAAGTCTTAAAGTCTTGAACTGTAAACTCTCAAGTGTTGGCTTTCTGAATATGTCTATTCAGAATGACTTGTGAGAAGCAACCTTTTTATTTTGGGAATGTCATTTATGCCCTACTTGCCGAAATGAGGGGTGTGCAGTAAGGTGTTAAAAGAAATAAAAGATCATTTAAATGATGGACGTTCAGAAGTTCAGAAGACCAGATTAATACAAAGCATTACTGTGTATGTACTTTAAAAGTTCAATTTCAGTCAGACTGAAGCAGAAATGTCTTTTTAAAATGTGAAAACTTTTTAGTCTGACTGAAATTGTTCTGCATTTTCCCCAAACATCATTAGCCTGAGCAGATTGTAGAGACCATTGGTGCCAGTGGTTTCTGTGATCTACTTGTACGAAGCTTTTGGGAAACGCAGCCCTGGTTTTTAAGAAGTTGGATGAAAAAAAACCTATATAATGTGACTGTAGCTAAGCTTTGCCCATATGAGTTAACCAAACTACAATTGGCCTTAGCATGGTGTGCACGCTCTGGAAGACAGAAATGTGTATTGTGTATTTAATTGCACAAATTGGATTCGTACAAACATGTTTTAGTTTCAGCACTATTAAGGGATGTGTGTCAGTAGAGAGATTGGTTTCAAACCTTAAAAAGCACTGATATGCCTAGATGATGTGCCTTTATGAGAGTTGCAACCAAAAAGCCGTGCCAATTACGGAAAACAGAAATCCAATAAGCCCAGAGGCACTTGTATCAGGCGAGAGTGATTTAGTATTACCCCAAAACAGTGTTTGAGTGATTGTTATTAAAAATTATTTCAAACACCCAGATGGCTCCATTTAGTTTCCTAGATTTTCATTAAAATTGTGTTAGAACAGTTGTTCTGGGCAAAAAACAAAAGAGAAAGCCAGAAAAATACACGCAAACATGGTTGTACCCAGAGAGAAGTATGCATGCAGATTATAATAAACATTCACTTTTAGTCAAATGAAATGCGACATGACAACAAAAGCTGTTGAGCAAACGTTTGCAGAGTCACACGGTGAATGAATCTCTTTGTTGATAATCGCACATGTGCATAGCATAATTTATCCGCAATTTGGTTGCCAGGACACTTCTTTTGTTGACGATCGAACACCTGCAGAGCCAACGGTGGCATTGCCGTGTCTTTATACATCATCTTCTGAGTGCCAGACAATGGAACGCCTTTATGTTCGGAGGTTAGTAGGGATTAAGTAGGAATATCCCACATTTGGCTTTGAATGGACTGAAGCATCATTCTCTTCAAGCTGCATTCTGTCATAAACTGAGCCGAGTGTCTTTTAAAACTTGCAGATGCTATTCATTGTTTATTTTCAATTAAAAGAGCAATTTAATGAGTTTACGAGGTAGGATATGCATAGAGCAACTACCAAGTAATTAGTTAATTATCCACCGGTCACACCCACATGTCCCCAGCAAACATTATAAAACACGTAAAAAACATAACGCTTACAATAAATTATATATTGTGGGAAAGGCTGCTTAAATATCAGTGGAGAAAGAGTCTCGCTTCATTTCCATTAGGAATGTGAACACATCTGCTTGATAGGATTCCATTTTTCTGGGATCTGTCTGCAAAGGATTGCTCCCATGCTCTCTAATATGCACATCAAAGATGCGCTCGCATCAGATATGTGCCAACAGAACATTGAGCAATGCATTGCTCAGCCCTGCCGTGGCATTTGTTTCTAAATCAAGTCAAACAATCGTTGATGTCAAATCTGCATCCAAAACTATGCCTTTTCCCTATTCAATGTAAATAATTTAGTATGTTTGCGGATGATCTTACACCAATTATGCACCAGAAAGTGTAAGGTCATGTGAACACCTTAAAGGGATAGTGAAAATTGAAATGAAAATTCTGTCATTAATTACTCACCCTCATGTCGTTCCAAACCCGTCAGACTTTCGTTCTTCTTCGGAACACAAATAAAGCTCAAAAAGTTTATAAAGAGATCGTAAAGTTAATCCATATGAGTTGAGCGGTTTAGTCTGAATTTTCCAGTAGCACCTCACTGCAGTACACGAGATCCAGGGGGCGGAGATGGATCCAGATCTAAGGGGTGGAGATGGGTAGGTTTAGGGGTGGGTTTAGGGATCAGGGGGTGGAGATGGGTAGGTTTAGGTATATGTAAGGTGGGAGGAGTTGGATCTGGATCCAACTCCTCCCCCTGGATTTCGTGTTCTGCAGTGAGGACCATCTCAAATTTTCCGAAGAGACTCGATCGCTTTACATAATGAACAGATTGAATTCCTCAAGAACCAATGAGCTTCGTTCTCGCACGTCAAGCAGGTTCGGCTGAGCTTCTGTTTATGTTTACTGATCAATGTTTAAATGTGAATAAAGGCCTACATTAATTCTGTTCACCACATAAAGCGATCGAGTCTCTTCAGAAAATGAATGACAGAATTTTCATTTTTAGGTGAACTTTTAAACTGTACTTTTTTTGGTGAAGGTTGTAAACGGGTTGAAATTTATGTAAACACGTCTACAGTGGAACTACAGGGGTCTTCTAAAGGCTGTAAATAATTTAATAATAATAAAAAAATGATTACAAGGGATAGAATCTGCCACATCTCTCACTATTTGATTGGCAGAGCCATGAGAGAGCGGGTCACCTGTTTCCTTGAGCAAAGAATTGCATCTGTCAGAAAGAAAAAAGCAAAGCTGGAGAGACTGTCAGAACGAGAAGACAAAAAATAGAGAGAAAGAATAGAGAGGCACTGGAGGGTCGAGAGAGAGAGAGAGAGAGAGAATCCACTGGGGTGGAATAATCTCCACCAGGAGCAAAGTGAAGACCATCAAGCACATTTCACATGCAATTTAGTGTGACGCGTCTGATGAAAACTGTCATAACCAGAGCGCTCTAATTTACAAGCTTAAGAGCACGACGTCTTTCAGTGGAATCTCAGGGCCAAAGCGTGGTGTTGGGCAGAGGCGTGCGTCAGAGTGAACGAGAGCGGTGTGAAGTGTTAGACATCTGGAGGGGCTGTCGGGCTGAGAAGGTCTCGAATGTAATACAAGGATTTTCTTGCAGAAGGTTCAAATTGTCTTGTCGCAATTGTTGGTGCAAGTTTAGGGAGGGACAAGTCAATTGCTGCACTGCACTGCAAGTATAACGCACTTCAGAAGAGTGTAAGACTGGCTCTTTCAACTTTCGTGTAAGCTTTTTTATAAATCATTCATTCAGTGTGGCCTCATCTCACCAGCCCCATCCTCTTCTTCTTTTTTTTTTTTGTAGGTTATTTGTTTAGATTCCCTCAGGTAACACTTATTAAAGCAATACTGATGCAAGCTACAGTACACATCCCAGATCCTCTAAATCCTTCTTCATTTCGCATTATGACTTCTGTCCCAACGGGATATTGCAGAACTGATTATAGACTGGTGAAGGTATGAAGTCAGAATCCGGAAGACTAATTCGCCACTGGTTCCTTTGATATTTTCCTAAGGGGTTTATCAGTTTATGAGTAAAATAAGGTCTATGGTAGAGCTGCACGATATTGAAGAAAAATGCAATATTCGATATGCAATACGAAAATGCTAAATAAATTGTGTAAAATAAACTTAAATTATTGTTAACATTTATTTAAAATTATATTTGTGACATTCTTTTTGTGACAAGAAAACATCCCTACAGCTTCTGAAAGTGAACAGCAGTGTTTTAAGATTAAGATCAGTGTAACAGGGTTTAGGGTTTCCGGTGATCCTAAATTAGGGTTATTTAACAACAGAAACTGAATAATCAAATGTAAAAATGCTTAGTTTTCACTGTATGGATTAAATATATACTGATTCCTATTAAAGCTACAAAAGTTATTTAGCCAAGAGCATTGAGTGATTTTCTCTTTGTCTTTTGTTCATGACCAGTTATTGCAAGCTGTTGCGATATGCATATCGCGATATATACATTTGCGATATTTAGATAATTTCGATATATTGTGCAGCTAATGGTAAACATAACTTGACGATACTTTGACGTTTTGTTCTACAAAGTAGATTACACACACGCATACCGAATTTTACAAAAAACATAAATTATAAAACCCCATAGGAAAATCTTGAAGAAATCAGCGGCGAATTAGTCTTCCGGGATCTGACGTCATACTTGCTCTATTGCAACCCAAATAATTAGTTTTGAACATTTAGAAAAATTGCCATTTAAGACTGCTTAATTTTTTATTATTTATTTTGCAACGAAAACTCAC
The DNA here is from genome assembly GCF_951802725.1 of Rutilus rutilus. Classification (NCBI taxonomy): domain Eukaryota; kingdom Metazoa; phylum Chordata; class Actinopteri; order Cypriniformes; family Leuciscidae; genus Rutilus; species Rutilus rutilus. The sequence continues at coordinate 7,321,073 of NC_140228.1, forward strand.
AAAAATTGTTAGATAATATCAGTGATTACTGCATACTATATTACTGCATAACATCAGTAAGCACGCAAATATACGGCTCAATAGTGTGCATTATATATATATATATATGTATATATTAATGCACAAAAAAAGACAAAAAATTAATATAAAATTATAGAAAAATAATGCAATGTTAATACAATGGTAATATAAAATTATAAACACACACATACACACACACACACACATATATATATACGCAAATATACGGCTCAATAGTGTGCATTATATTAAATACCATATAGTAGCATTATATTACCATTGTATTATCATGGCATTATTTTTCTATAATTTTATATTACATTTTTTTTCTTTATGAATTATAGGAAAAAACAAGAGACTGCATGTCATAAATCATAATTGCACAAACCTGCACTCTGCTACACACTGACTCGCATAAAATTACTAACTTATGGGTTAGTTGGTGACATTATTCAGTCGGTAAAGACTTATGGACATGATGGTCTTTACATTAAGATCAAGGACAGACAAAATATGTTTGTTTGGAATAAATGTCTCAGTTTGAACTGTGGGAGAAACGTCAATGTATTTATTCCTGGTGCATTTTGGACGCTTTTTCCCTTGAGCTTCTATGTCACGACACTAATAGGCCATTAACAGATAAGATAAATTTTATGAGTCAATTAAGGAAGTGTAAGTTAAATGACAATCGAAAGGGTCAAGTCATTGTAATTTCCCATGATGGTCCAATGGTGCAGGTTGAGTTGGCGGACGTAATTGGCTTTGCTCGTATTGCTCCAGGGAGATGCCTTCAGGCTTGTGTCTTTGCAGTCGTTTATTAACATTTAATACGTACGCTTTTTACCTCCAGACAGACATAGGACCAAGCCCTCTCTCTTCACTGCAGCGAGTTTGGCGGCATCCATGTTTAATACAGATTAGTCGGCTCTGGAAACATCACCCTGCTGATCTCAAGGCCATGTGGAGGGGGAGGTGAAGGTGACGCCAGCCCCCGTTTGTCGCATCCGTGACACTTTTTACTGCTGGACCTGCTTTATCGTCCTCCGCCAGTGAGGACATATCCGGATCCAACAGGCCACCTATGTCTCAAAATAACAGTAAAATGTCAAATTATTTTGAATTTTGAATAATGTGCTGCTTTTAATAATGGTGTTGTCATGAATAATCTTTACAGAGAACCCGTACCTTAATCCTGAGAGAGCAAAACGGGGCCAACAGTGAGGAGAAAACATTAAGAACTCCCTTAAGTGAGAAAAAAGCAACTTGGTAAGCAAGATAAACAATAAAACAAACAAAAACACCCCTACGGAGAAGAAGCCATCTGCCTGTGCTAGGCATGCATTTCTAAAAATGAATCATCAATCTGTTCTTTAACTATAGTAAACAATTGTATGACTCCAACTCTGTGTTGAAAGGCAGTAAGCTAGAAAATAAGAATCATCTTATGTGGCAATAAAGGAAATGAAGTTCATATTGCATATAAATCAGCGCAGGAAAAACATCCGGCTACTCTATGCAGGCCACCGACTGGGCTTTGGCCATGCAGAGAATTGCGTTTTAGAAATTTCATCTCTTTTCATACATGGCGATAAACTCAAACTACCATGAAACAATAAAAACCGCTGACCAAAGAGCCACTGTTTCACCCGCTGTGTTCTTTGGCAGCTCGGAGTCTTAGTGCTAAAACTCGGCCTTACGCAAGCATATGCTGAGAGATCATTGCATTTCTGAAATAATTGCTTCGAAATATTCCCAAGCGCCAAACTTCGTCTGGTTGAACACTCTGAACAATAGAGATTAGAAAGCATAAAGCCTGCTCTGATGAACTGAAATGGAAGCGTGTGCTCTAGTTGCGCTGTCAGACGTCGTGTTAATTTCATTACAAAAAAGATTTGAAAATATTTGCAATTTCATCCAGTTACTCTTTGATTTAAAACAAAGAATCATAGGATTGGGCTGCAGCGCTGTAATAAAGCCAACAGAGCAAACACAATAATGCATGATCTGTCAGCGAACACTATGTACACAGAAAGCACAAAAGAACACGTTTCCCTCGATCCTGATATTTACACATTTCCTATTTTACTGCAGCACACGAGCACCGCCGAAAGATGCCTGATTTCTTGAATGCTCTGAATCAGCTGATAAATAATGCATACGCATTTTTATTGATTAATATTTCACTAGGTGGAGGTTGCTGAGGAATTCTTGAGCAGGCCAATAATGCCTTGCGTGATAAACAGTGGCTCTGGCCAGTGTATTTCCTGCCATTGACTCGTTAGCGTTACGTAACGTAACGTGGGGACGTACGTTAGCGATTGAATCTGACAGTATGGTATTACAGCTCATAACTTTTGTGCATCTTACTGCCTCTAATGACACTTGTGGTTATTGGCAAAGTGAAGGTTAAGTTAATGAGCTGTGGACTGGACGGTCATCAGTGCTTCAAATCTAGAAATGAGTAAATAAAATATCAAATCACTGGATGTGTTTGCACAGTCCAAGACTGTGCATGTATTTCTTGGCTTGGTCTTCTAAAAAATGCTTTTGGACCAATGCCATCAGAGTATATGCTCAAGGGCAACTCAGGCTCCGGAAACTTCAGGAAAAAATAAAAAAAGTGAAGCAGCACTGCAATAACCTATCAGCCCTTAACCTCAGCTGTTCTCTGCAGTGTGTCTCCCATGTTCTACCTGGTCAGGCATGATAAGCTTAACAACTTTATCACATAGTGCCTGTATTATGCATGGGTTGTTCAGCCTCAACATGCCACTGTGTATAAAGATGTTGTGCTGGACCATTTCAAATGTTGCTAAATTTATTTTCAATATCAAAATCAAACAAATAATTATACACCCCAGCCATCCATCCATCCATCACAAGCAATCAAAACACTAATCTGAACTCTTTTGGTGCTACAGAACACTGTATTTTTCTCGCTTCATCTGGGCAATGGTTTTGACATCATATCGCCAATTAGCTAGGATCTAAAATTGTGGGTGGCGAGCCAAGGAAAAAAAAACAACTGCAAAATGCAAATAATAAAACAAAATATGAATGAAAAATGAATGCAAATAATACAACTTCAATGAAGCCATATTCACAAGTGTGTGTCCTATTGTTTTGACCACAATGTTAGCTCTATGTTGCTTTTACAAAAATGTACAAAACAGTTTTTCTATTCAGTCGGTCATGTTAATTTTGTATATTGCCTATGCAGTTAATAGTAACATCATAATACATATCATGACTTTATCTATCTATCTATCTAAAGTACAGTATTTTTTAATTTATTCTCAATATGTATCAAAATCCCAAAAATAAGCATACATCTAATCTTATCTATCTACAGTAGGCTATCTATCTATGTTAAAATCATTTAATCAGTTTTGCTTCGATTTTAGCACAAAACCGTGTTTTCATTGTAGGCTACATGAGGGAATTGTCTTTGGCATCGGATTGCCAATTAGCTCGATCTTTAAATGTTTCATTGCATCCCTTTTATAGTGATCTACCTATTTATATAGAGAAAAGAGGACAAACACGGCAATGAAGAGTCTGTGGTTTAAAATATGAACACTGTCCCTTCATTTAGACGAGATAAATGCTACGGAAGGAACGTATTGATGCTGCACGGTGCTATTTGCATCCGATAAACATCTGTTTAAAACAACAACAACAACAACAACACAGAACTAAAACTGCCTTTCATGACGTTATTAATGACATTACCAGCGATGTAATATCTCATGCGCGTGCACACACGCCTCACGTTACTTGTGTTTAGCGCCACAAAATATAAAGACGAACAGCAAGAACAACAAAGACGGTGTTGAGAGGCTCTCCTTAGACGTTACGTTGAGTCTGACATCATGGGAACTCCGCAACCTTAAAAGAGACGGTAAAAAAATACAACGGGAGAATCACAGTTCGGCTCTCAGTGTGGAATGATAAGGACTAACTAACTGCGTCTCCTGTCAGCTCCTCTTCCCGCCGCTCAAGGCAGCAGAGCAGTCACGTGACAGCAGCGAGGGCTCACAGGCTGAGAGAACGCGCTTCATTCGCCATACTGTGTTTTGTGCCATAACGCATTTTTATCGCAACATTTTACTCCCACTCGGTGAGTACGTTTCCAGGCCTTTTTGTAACCCTTTTTGTCTTTTCACTTGCTCTTTTTTTATTTTTTTCTCTCTCCTTTTGCTGGGGTTTGAGCGTTGAGATTTGAAAAAGTGTTGTTTTGAGGCGTTTTTCGATCCGTACCTCAAGTTTTTAGTATGCAGTGATTCCTATCGGGCTATTCAGTACTGAGTGACACTGGCCAAGTACGTGCTTGCAGTCGTGTGAAATCATGCAACTGGTTTTTAAATGGCCATGGCAGTTCTATTTTTACGTATGTGCGATGATATTTGTTTTGAACCCTTTTTCCTTTTTTGTTCTCTGCCATAGACTTTTGCTGTAGATATGCTTTGCTTGTATTTTGCGGTGTTGTTCATGAGAGTTTTGTGATTTTGATGTCACCGAGCGAAGCATTTGCTTTTATTTTGGTCTTTTCTTTACCCGAAAGTCATTTTCAGACCTGGTGACGTTTTAATGGAAACTTTTCTTGCAGCTTACCTGTCACATTTGTTTATTTTTGCTGGTTTTTCTTTTCTTTTTTAATGCCTTATACTTTTGCAGATGATTTTGAGGTGAAGTGATTTTTGGAGGTGCTCATTTTTTACGTATATGATGCAAATTAAGGTGTCTATGAAGGGAACAATTGTTTCTTTGGGGAAAATATCAATCAGTGCGTCTTTGCTTTCACCGAAGATGAACAGACTCTCCTTTGCAGGTATATAAGGACAAGAAATGCAACCTTACAGCACATGTTTGTTTGCAATAAAAGCAAGGCGATTCTGAAATGTTAATCTGTGAATGATGTATTATTTGGCTGAGAGGTTTAATACAAATCTGTAGTTGTGCTTGTGCATAACCATACTGCAAGTGAATGTGAAACTGTATGTGGAACCTTGTGTGAATCATACCTTTATCGTTGTGTAGATGAATAGATTACAATAAGTGGATTTCTCATTCACCCTATATGTGGATTTGATAGGATTATATTTTAAAGATTCAGCCCATACATCATTTAAAAAATAGGATAATAAATGTGCATATGCTAAGGTCCCACTAACTACAGTTTAGACATAATCTTCAAGTGTTTGAATGCCAAATATTCTAACTGTGAGGGTTGGATGATTTCTGGTGAACACGTGTGTATATATATATTGATGTGCGGACCAACAGAGCACATTTTAATGCTGGTAAATAGCTCAATTTAACCGACAACGTTGAATAAAAGGGTTAAAAACACATGTAGATGTCTCACAACTGAAAAGAAAGAGTAATTAGGATGTTAAACTGTCTTTTAGGGTTTCTCAAAAGAGCTGTTTCTTTCAGCACCATGGACAGCGGATGGGTTCACAAATAGCATTTCAGCACTCTGCAAACAAGCACAACTTTTTCATGGCATCTATTATGTACAGCGGGGAACCTTTTGCAACGCATCTAAAGCTTATTTTCAGATCTGTCTGCTTAAAGGGATAGTTCACCCCTCCAAAAAAAGAGTATAAATCTTTTACTCACCCTCATGTCGTTCCAAACCTGTATGACTAACCCAACTGCCTTCCGCATATGGACAAAAACAGTTCAAAATATCTTCTCTTTTGTTCCACATAATAAAGTAAGTCATACAGGTTTGGAACGACATGAGGGTGAGTAAATGTTTTTTGGGTTGAACAATCCCTTCCACTTTTTCCTTTCTAAAAATGTATTTTACTGAAAAATCTGTAAGCATTCTGTTCACATGCTTTTCCCAAAAACAGTGATCAGTGACACAGAAAGGTGTGTGTGTGTGTGTTTGTGGGGGTGGGCATGGCAATAACAGCTGTTGTGCTTTTGTATTTTCATCTTGAGCTTCAGCTATTCCAGTTAGCCTACAGAATATCTTGAGTTTCTATCTTAATATCGGCCATTGTAGTGATGGTGAAGGTGCGTGGCTGCATTGAGATGTACATGGCGTGTGTTGAAAGGTGCCTCTGCTGCGTTGATAAATGTCTCTTTCTCTGTCATGCCTCCAGCTGGGTGTTATGATAGCCTGCGTTACTTCCTGCGGTGTCGTCTCAGCCCTCCAGGCAATTTTCCCCTGTTATCTGGGCGTCGCACATGAGAGCTATAAATGAGGGTTGAGAAATATAATAGTTTATGTGTGGATTTGGCTTTGAGCTCATGAATAAAACATCTTTTCGCTAGTAAAGGACTGTTTACGCTGGACATGTATCCACCATCTGAGTAGAGTAGAGCTGGACTGTGTGTATTGTATGGTACTTTGTCATTTTCGGTGCATGATATGTTGGCTGATTTGTGACTCCTGATCTCCTTAAGATATCACATTGTTATTGATATCAGTTGTTTCCTTACAGAGACTTTATAGCCGGTGGGATACTTTATACCCAGAGGAATTTGCAGGAATGTCTTGGTCTTATGTTCTCACACTGCCAAAGCAACAGGACGTAAAGGATCAGAGTTAAAACCTCTTTGAACTGCGGTCTCTGATCCGTCACTTGGGGAAAAAACATTGCCTGTTAGTGACATAGGAAACGTTGGGATGGAAACCACAGAGGTTTGATTCTGCCGAGTTGTTTTCAGTTACTTTTGTGCTGTGAGATTGATACTTTTAAAGGCATAGTTCAACCTAAAATGAAAAATGCCATCATTTACTCAAGTTGTTGTAGGACTTTCTTTCTTTTATGGAACACAGAAGATATTTTTAACAACGTTGGGTTTTAAACAACATTGGACCCCATTGACTTTCAGTGTATTAAAAGAACACGGAGTTATAAAAAAAAAAAAAAAATCTTCTTTTGTGTTCCACAGAAGAAAGAAAGTCACACTGGTTTGAAATTACATGAGGCTGACATTGCATTCGCAACACATTTGACTTCTGAGGCAAAACATTTTGATTAAAACAATTCATCACACATTCCTTTGAAATATTGTGCACTGATTAATTGTGCGCAAAAACACTAGTAATGTATTAAGAAAGTACATTTTGATTTTTATGTTGACTTTTAAAAGTAAGATTTTGACATTGTCTTTTTTTTTGTCGGTGTCGCCTCATTTCACACTGACATTTTAACACTGAGATTTCTAAATGACATTCTAATGACTGAAAGACTTCATTGCTTCCCCCAGACTCATATTCTAATCAACAAAATTGATGAAGGACGTAAATGCGTTTGAGTTCGCAATGAGCTTATTTCCTAACATGGTCATATCATAATAACAAGCAGAATGAGATAAAAGCCTCTCTCTCTGAAGGACTCTAACCCCTCATGCACCCCCAGAGCAGATAAACAGCTCACCCTTGGCGATGAGCACTGGGCTTTTGTAATCTCAGAGGAATCGGTTTCCCTTTCCGAAGCTGTAAATTTGATAAATGGGAGGATTCTTCATTAAATAATCATATTCTGAACAATCAAACCAATTTCTGAAGAACAAGGGCAATCTAGCTGAGCTTTTAAGTGGCAATTATTTTAAAGCATTCACATTATAATACAGTCCTTAAGTGCAACCTCTTCAGTGTCATGTACTCCAACAACTTTTCTAATTAAATTGTTTTGTTAACCTTAGTGACATTCTGAGTTTCAGCCAATCATTAGAATGAGCTCATATCAGAGATTATTGATGTCCATCGTATGCATGTTTTTGTCCTGCTCCAGAGGGTGTTCAGGTCAACATGAAAACAAAATTGATCCTATTTTCCTTATCAATACATGCATATCTATCCAAAACACCTTTCATGCTGTTTTTTTTAAATACTTTTATTTGTAACCTCCTCCCTCCAAACACCAATAGAAACCACTTTTCACAATCGAATCAATAGATACAATAATATCTTTCTATTTCTAAACACATTTTTCTTGTTTCACTCATATTACCATTCAAAAGTTTGGGGTCAGTCATTTTATTTTATTTTTTAAGAAATTTAATATTTCTTAGTGTATAGCGTAGATGCATTAAATTGATCAAAAGTGACAGTTAAAATATTGTATTAAAAATATATATATATTTAAGACAGCTGTTCTGTCTGCTCATCAAAGAATCCTGAAAAAAATATTAAGCATCAACATTGATATTAAAAAGAAATGTTTCTTGAGCACAAAATTAGCACATTTGAATGATTTCTGAAGGATCATGTGACACTGAAAACTGGAGTAATGATGCTAAAAATTCAGCTTTGCATCACAGGAATAAATTACATTTTAAAAAAGCCTATATTAAAATGAAAGCAGTATTTTTAAATTGCTATAACATATATATATATATTTACTGTATTTATGATCAAATAAAATCGTACCAATCCCACACTTTTGAACATCAGTATATATGTGTCATCTTATAACCCTGACATTAAAATGGGTTGCGAATGTTGTCTTTAGTAGAAAACTTTAGCTGATCTGCGCTTGTTCGATTTAAGGCAGATGAGGCTATGGTTCCCAAGCTACATGATACAAGTCTTTTTAGTTGTTTTATTGAAACTGTACTCTGGTTAACTTATTAATGCAATCATTTATAATAGAACTTATCAGCTGTCTTTTTTTCCTGAACTCCGAGCACAGCCTCCACGGCCTCCAATCTCATTCTACCAGAGAAAACAGTTATTTTACAGTGTGTTTAGGTTGACAGCAGGTTAATGGGCCGGACTGAGAGATGCGGCTCTATGGGGCATCGGTGTAATAAGTGTGTGGTCTGATCTGTGGTCTGATCCTGTCACTTACTCGCCGCTGAAGACTCTGTCCCATCAGCCAATCAGCTCTGAGTTCAGTATATAGTAAGAATATGCCTTCCTAGCGCTCACTTCAGACCCGTTCGGGCACAATCAGAGGAAATAAACCATCTGCCTTCCACAAACGTCTTAAGAGTGAGTGTGCGTCCAAGTTTGTACTTAAAAATTGGACTTTGCTCTAATTGCCTGGTTTCAGTCCCATTCATTTCACGGTGACATTCGAAAGACTAAGTAATATCAGCGAGATGGCACAGAAAATCCAACTGGCTTGTTTTAGTTTTTGCTTTACAGACTTCATTTACTCTCTGAAAAATCAGTCCAGCTGGGAGTGTTTCTCTCTCTCAACTGAGAAACTGTTTTTTTTTTTTTTACTAGCATATTTCGCACAGGGCCTGGGGAAAACTTAGCAATTAAGGGCAAAAACTGAATGAAATTTAAAGGTGCTCTAAATAACTCTCTATCTATCTATTTGTGTGGTCAACTTGTTACAAAATAACATATTAAATATTAATAATATAATGTGCTTTCAGGTGTTTTAAAAAGTATGTCATTATTTTCATGGTTTATTATCAGTTCAAACTGTTTCACTGATTTAATGCAGAATTTTGATTCAAAATCCTTGTTTGATTACCTTTGCATCTATTTCATATTTACAGTGGTCTTTATGTGACTATATATGAAGAGTTCAGATGCAAAACTGAACTAAGTGCCATCTGAAATTTTCTTCTAGAATGATCATTTTTATCAAGGTTGTATATTTAAGTTCAGTAAATTCATTTAAATGGCAATGAAAATGACCTATTAATTGTCATTTAAGTGAAATTACTGAACTTAAATATAGAAGCTTGATAAAAATGATCATTCTAGAAGAAAATTTCAGATGGCACTTAGAGGCTTGCATCTGAACTCTTCATATGTATGTGTGTGTGTGTGTGTGTGTGTGTGTGTGTGTGTGTGTGTATTGTTTTATTGATGTATATTAAAGAATAATGAAAATTATATAATACTTCCTTATATTAATCTAGTGAGAAATGTTGATTATTTTTAATAATGTTCAAATTAATGTTAGGATGCTTCATGTTTGTTTTCTACAGCATTTCTCTGCATCATTTTAAACCGTTTTGTCTAAAGTGTTATACATTCTTTAGGTGTGAAGCCTTTTAATGTGAACATAAAATAAACTAACACTTAATGCCCCTTCAAAACAATGAGAATATTTTAAATTCCAGCAATAATTACTAAACATTTGTGCCCACATGTGCAAGTGCAGTCTTGAGAATGCATGTTTAAATGTTGCATGCCTTTAAGCGTTAACGTTTATTCCTTACTGGGAAATATTTATACCTCGTTGTCTGTGGCAGATTAAATCATGATTCACTTCATGGAATCAATTTCACAGCCTATTTCAGCAGCACCGTATCCCGCAACCAACTGATGTCATTTTACCCCACTATTTGTCTCGCTTGGGATGCACAAGCTTTCCCAATATATTTATCCCTCTCTGTTTATCAAATCATCCTGCATAAAATCTTCATTAATACACATGATTGAAATCCTAATATTATAGTGAGGCAAGGCTGTTTTTTTTCTTACTCCCGGTTCTTTGTGCAACTTCTTTTTTTCGCACGTACACAATCACAATAATTTTATATGGATGTGTGTTTTTTATTAAGGGCGGACCGGCACGTTTCAGAACTCTATCTCTGGGCTTGTCAGCATCAGGGAGAGATGCGTTCTGTCAGCTACAAGAGCTGTCGACTTTAAGACAGCTCCTAAACTATTAGAGTTATACTGTGACAAAGCTGCTCTCACACACTGTCATACCCTTGTTGTCCTGTCACACTCTTGTGTTGTTGCACTACTAGACTTTTGTGCTCACATCAATGCGTGATCTAAACTAGTAGTCAACCGATATTCATGCCATATACAATATAGAGGAAAAGTTGTCAGATGGCTAATAAAAATATTTTTTTAATTAAATTATATATAATTAAAAATGTTGTGGTCAGTACGTTTTTAAAAAGTCTCTTATGCTCACCAAGACTGCAGTTATTTGATCAAAAATACGGTAAAACTGCAAGGTTCAGTTGTTCATTCTTAGTTTCGTTTTCCTGATCTTTTAGTTTGTTATTTGTTGAGTTCCCGCCTGTCTTCCGTCTCCATGGTCACACGGCTTTATGAGTTGGTTTGGTTCAGCTGTGTTTGATTATCACCTTGTTATCTGCTTTTCTTATGCTCATTGTTCGGTCTCGTATACGCATGGTTGTGTTTGCCTTGTCTTTATTTAATAATACTTTGTTGAACATTATTAAACAATATTGGAACCTTTCGTCTTCGTACCTTCATCTGCAGAGCAGATGACAAATATTGTGAAATATTACATTTTAAAAATATCTGTTTTCTATTTGAATACATTTAAAAATGTAATTTATTCCTGTGATCAAAGCTGAATTTTCAGCGTCATTACTCCAGTCTTCAGTGTCACATGATCCTTCAGAAATCATTCTATTATTTGCTGCGCAATATTATTACCAATGTTGTGCTGCTTAATATTTTTGTGGAATCATTTTTTTTCAGGATTCTTTGATAAATAGAACGATCAAAAGTCCAACATTTCATTGAAATAGAAATCTTTTGTGACATTGTTAATGTCACTTTTAACTGAATAAAAGTATTACTTTCTTTCAAAGAAACCAAAAAATCATTCTGACCACAAACTTTTGATTGGTAGTCTTACTTGTTTTAATAAAACCGTGCAGTACTGAAAACAGCTGAGTAACAGTCACACAAAATTGCAGTAATATCATGGCTATACTTTTAGTCTTTTATACTTTTAGTTATTGATTTCCCCAGCGCCAGCTAGACTACCACCCTTTTTTTCCTGTGAGACATCTATTCTTACTCATCGCTGAGTCAGAGTGTGTTTGAGAGGTTTTTTTTATTTAGAGGAAATGAAAGAAAAGCCTTTCTATAAAGGTGGGGGTTGTTGTTATGACTGTAAGAGAATGCTGTACATCACATATTCTGTATCTATCTTTGTTCCCCTTCCCTTTTCCTTGACCTCCTCTGTTGCACTCGTGTTTTGTCTCTCTATTTCACGCGGTGTGTGTGTGTGTGTTATAACTGTAAAGGCTGTAATCATCCTCCCTCATTTATTACTAGAGCAGAGTTTGGCTCCTCCCACACGCTCCTCTGGCTCTTCAAGACATGTTAGCGAGGGAAGAGAATCAATCATCTCCCCAAGCTATTCCAGTGGACAAACACATTCAGACCTGCCCACTGGAATACACTGAAGCTTATAACAATTGCTAGCTTGTAGCTGAGAATTTCTTCATTGCAAGATAGTGGTTTTTATTTAGATTCACCCCAGTGAAACGCTTGTTCAAATTCATTCACTGACTCTTCTTCATTCAGTAGCTCTGCTTGCATGTTACTGTATTTGCTTGCACTGTAAGATGAAGGATAAAGATATTCGCTCACTTAAAAGATCCATTCAAAATAACAGGCTGTGATCATTGTTAGGCCTCGATGATTGCCGACTGTTAACATCAGAAGTGCTTATCGATATTGCCTCATCACACTCTTGGCCAAACATAATGAAACCCTGTGTTGGTCCAAACTGGTGAGCAGGTGGTTGTGGGGTACAGATGCTGGTAGAGTGGGTAATACTACATCCAAATGTCCGTGAGTGATGAATACACAAAAAACCTCCTCCATCTGGTTCACATGAGCAGCAGCTGGGTCGGGCCGAGATCAGCTGGACTTCACCTGGACCAACTGGAACCGTATGCTCAGACCCGAGACATCAGATACTAACAGAGTAAACCTTACACAAACGTGACGTTTCACTATAAAATCCAAAGAAAGAAAAAAGACATTATATTTTGCATTGAAGCCTATTTTAGGACCATTTCAGTTATCTTATATTGTGATCTTTTTTTCAAGATGATTAAGCACATTTCCTCTGCAGAAAAAAAAATTAAAGTTAATGAGAACTCATTAACATAATGTATCTGGATATGTGTTTTACTTTTCTCTTTCTCTATTGTGTATTACAGATTTTTTTAATTATTGTAATGCCATGATTTATTTTTTTATTTAAAATCAGAACAAATTACAGAGAGCACAAGGAATACCGTAAATGTTTAGATAATATTATGAATTTGAAGGGAAATGTGCTTAACTGACATGAAAGAAAGTCACCAATTCCCCAAAAAATGTAATAGTGCATAATAGAAAAAAAGTTAGTTTCTTTAATTTTCTCTAAGCATAATGTAATGTAACCATGTTTATTAAGCACTTTAAATTTTCAATTTTAGGAAAATATATACCATTTCTGCATTCGAGATTGCATACTCTCTTGAGTAGGTAAAAGTACTTTCTATATAGTATGATTGTGTGTTGTAATCTGGACGTTCTACATTGGCCATGTTGTCATTATCATGTGACCTATAGCGTCAGTTGTGTCGCTTCACTGCCATTCATAAATCCTCTCCCGTGGCCTCATGGGATAGTAAAGTGTTTATCGTATGCACACTTCACAATCTCACAATCTGTGAATTTGGACACACTACTCCTGTCACATATTGTTTTTTGCCTACTATATAGTAGGGAAGTATGTGATTTCAGACAGTTTATGTCTTTTTCAGTGCAGTGATGAAATTATGGGAGCATTCCAGCTGAACGAGACTGAATGCAGTTTGCTTATAACTTTAATGTGTTGTGTGGCTGTAGCAAATGGACAGTGTTGGAGTATCCAAAAGAAACACTTTATTTACAAAGACAAAGCAAACATGCAGGAGATCACGGGATAAATGAGAGAATAACACAACCACTTTATACGCAAACATAAACCAGACTAAACAAAGAACTGAGAGGAACTAAGGGCTTAAAATACACAGAACAGAAACAGGTGCGTGATAAATCAGAAACCGTGGAAACTAATAATGACTAGGAAAACATTGAAAACGGAACCAAAACACAGTGAAACTAAACATAATCCTGACAATAACGTGAACGCAAGGTGCCTTGGTTTCCCTTTATTTTCATTTTTCATTTTTTTTATTTTAATTCACAAATCTATTTGGTTGTTACCATCCGATCTAATGTTACACAAAGTCACTGGAAAATAAATTATTATATATTGCTTAACTATAATACTAAAACCCTAGATGGTTTCACTTTATTTTGATATTGCTATAAGTAACTTTGCAACTACATGTCAACTAAATCTCATTAGAGTAGTAGTAGTAGAGTATTAGTAGACTGTTAGGGTTAGAATAAGTTGACATATAGTTGCAAAGTTACTTATAGTCAGTAGAATGTCTGTTGGGGAGCATCAAAATAAAGTGTTAGCAGATATTAAAGGATTAGTTCACTTCAGCATTAAAATGTCCTGATAATTTACTCACCCACACGTCATCCAAGATGTTCATGTCTTTCTTTCTTCAGTCGAAAAGAAATTAAGGTTTTTGAGGAAAACATTCCTCAATATAGTGGACTTCAACGGGAACCAAAGGCTTGACCTTTCAAGTGCAAGTGCAGAGCGAGTGCAAGACGAGCATTTGTGGTTAAAAAGTTCATAAATATAATAATAAAAAAATAAAAAAGACCAATCGTTTCGCTAGATAAGACACTTATTCCTTGGCTGGGAGTCCTTTGAAGCTGCATTGAAACTGCAATTTGGACCTTGTACCCCATTGAAGTCCACTATACTAAAATCCTGGAATGTTTTCCTCAAAAACCTTAGTTTCTTTTCGACTGAAGAAAGAAAGACATGAACATCTTGGATGAAATACGGGGCGAGAAAATTATCAGGACATTTTAATTCTGAAGTGAACTAATCCTTTAAGCAGACAGTCTACTAATACTCAAATGAGAGTTAGTTGACATGTAGTTAATATTGTTAACAAATATTGTGTTACCCTATATATATATACTACATATCATTATTCAACATTTATTATTTTTAATGTCGATGTGTTTTGAGTATTTAAAACAAATTTGATTGATTTTGATTTAGTTTTTATAGGCAGGCAGTTCGGCTTCAATAGTCAATAGCTGTATGTCAGTATCATGAGCCGCCCACCTCTCGATAAACCTGAGGCCGGATAGTTGGCCAGCTCTGTTAGTCAATCTGTGTCATTCCATTTTATGAGTCATCTCATGTTATTGTCAAGCTCAGTGTCATTAGACTGGATTTCTTCAGAAGAGAGCTCTCTCCACAGGTCACTGTAGTTTCTCCAGGGTTGCATCAACTCTGCTTAGACTCTATAAGAGACAGAGCCCAACACGCTCCGCAATCGACAGACTTTCTCCCTTTCTGCTCCCTCTACTCTACCAGCCACAATGGGAACATCCAAGGCCGATCAGTTTCTGATGGAGCGTGACCTCAATTTCCTCTTCCTTTCACACGAGGAGAGACCACGATTGAGGGATGAAAAATTGATTTGCATGTGTGTGGCTTTGAGGTGTTCAGAGAGTGAACGCGGTGCTCGTACAAGATTTCCCAGGGTTTGCTTGAGGATGTGATGGTTTGAAGTGAAGCGAGAGGGTCCGCCGAATGCGGACGGAAACGTCTGACGAATGATGTGAGCTGATGAGACGTCTCACCTTTAAATCTGATCCCGCTGCTTTGCTGTTAAAATAGGTTCTAGGTCAAACCTAGACGTTAAACTATCATGACAGTATGAAAAAAAGGTTTACTAACCTAAGGTCGAGAGGAAAATTTGGTTTTGAAACCATAGGAAACAACTGAGGTGATTGTTTATGGAAACATAAAAAGCATATTTTTAAATCCAGCATATGTGAACCATGGTTACAGAATGTAATAACAAGGTTTTTAATGAATTGAACCAAGAAATAATGACTACTTTAATTGTATTGTTAGTTTACTCTTTTGCAAGTGTTTAACAGACATTTAGCACTTCATAGGTGTAAATGAATGTGTAAAGCACTGAGATGAAAAAATATTTTATTTTAGTCTCCAGCTTTTTAGATTTTTCTCCTGAGAAATGGACTTATAATTTCATAATATCTCAACAATATCTCAAACTGTGCTAAAAATATATAGCAAAGTGTGTAATCAAATTATTTAAACTTTACATATCTCAGATCTTTGAGAAATGTTTAATCCACATTCATTTTATGTCTCTGCAGTCTGTATGTGAACACTTACCACATTTGTGTCTGTTCTGTATTTCTCCTAAGGACTTTTAAGAGAACCATCTGAGATGAGTTGATGCAACATGAATGTGAAAGTGCAACATCTGAGCATTAAATGTCCGCCTGGGAAGCTGAGAGCTGTTTTGAATTCATTATTACCTGAGTCAATAGAACAGCCTCAAATGATCTGCAGAATCTGCAATAGAAGCTTCATGCAGTGTTAAGGAACATGATCAATTTACACCGTTCAATTAAAGTATCGCATTCAGAGACATGTAATAATGTCAAGATAGTCAAGGGCTGTTGAAAGTTTCTCTGTCAATCAGAAATCTTTTTGAATGTACATTCATGGCCAGAAGTTTGAGAACACACAAAGTTTGTTGCAAAACATCTTTTCACAAAAACTCAATAATTGTGTATAACTTTTTTTTAACTTTATTAAAGAGAAATATTTCTACAAGTACTTCATACTTCACTCAGTATGACTCATCTGCATGTTAAAGCAGTACAGGTTTTCTTACACTTGAATAATAGTTATTTGAAAGTGGAGGAGTGTGTGAGTGTACGCCACTCAAATATTCAGCTGAAAGTAAAAAATCCATTCGTTTTCTCCTCTGAGAAATAGATTTCATCAATAATATATTCACAAAGGGATAGTTGTATGAATTTCTTTCTTCTGTTGAACACAAAAGATGATATTGGGCCCATTGACTTCCATTGTATTTCCCCCCCCCATACTATGGAAGTAATTGGGCCTAAATGGCCTAGCAATTTTAACAGCTGCCGTTGGCGAGCGGCAGTAACGTTTGTGGACTTTTGCTGAAAGTTATATTAAACTGTCTGAAAACAAAACAGGGTTCACTACCAGTCTAAATATGTTCACCATGGTCCATTTCTGTGTATAATATGTGACCCTGGACCACAAAACCAGTCACATGGGTCAATTTTCTGAAATTGAGATTTATACATAACCTGAAAGCTGAATAAATAAGCTTTCCATTGATGTATGGTTTGTTATGATATGACAATATTTGGCCGATATACAACTATTTTGAAAATCTGGAATCTGTTCGCGATTGTGCTGCATTCACTCGCAAAAATAAATGTTTTATATATTTACAGTAGGAAATTTACTAAATATCTTCATGGACCATGATCTTTACTTAATATCCTAATGATTTTTTGCATTAAAGAAAAATCGATAATTTTGACCCATACAATGGCTATTGCCACAAATATACCCGTGCTACTTGTGACTGGTTTTGTGATCCAGGGTCACATATAAATTAAAACCATTAGGTGCTTACCAATTCAGATGCTGCATCCTTTGAAGGCCGCATTTGAAGGTTGATTGTGTCACCGCGGCGCGACGAAGGCTGTCCCAATTCGAAGGCTCCTCCAAATGCATCCTTCATGATCTTGCCTACCCTAGAATTCATTGCGCGCCAGTGATGACAGGCTTTTTTTTTTTTTTTTTTTTTTTTAGTTGCCAAATTACACTTGTAAAAGTACATTTGGGTTTCAAATGACTGAAATATCTAACGATACAAATGTAAAAAACTAAAAAACTAAACTTGACCGGTTTAAATGTTGATATATCTTACTAACATGCGATTATACATAGTTTCTACTCTTTATTATATACAGAATGGACTGTGGTGAACATATTAAACTCTGTTTTGTTTTCAGTTTAAAAGAACTTTTAATTAAATCCAGTACAGACGTTACAGTCACTCATTAACAGTAGCTGTCACAGTTGCTGTGCGACAAGAACGGTCCTCCGTAGGCTAGCCCGTCCCGTTTAACAACGCTCAGTTCGACCTTTGAAGGATGCAGCCTCTGAATTGGGACGCAGCTTGTGGGTTGAAGACTTAGGCAATAGTTTATTCCTTCATAAAATAACTTTTCCCTTGTATGTCTACACTTACTTGCTTCAAATCAAAGTCTGTAATGTTGTGATTTATCTTGGATCTGGTTGGCTTGGTTCATGGCTTAGAACAGCGATTCCCAGCTGGGTTTTACATTTTGCTTTATTTAAGTCGACATGAATTGAAAATTCACCCTATTTTATTTTCTAAATGCATGTTATAAACCTTACCGTGAACGATTCATCGATGTAGGTTTATGTTTCGTCAATGTTTTTAATTTGAATAGTCATTATTACTGGATCCTCTGGTGAAAACGACACTCCTCTTTGATGATGTATGCAGGACTTCTCCAATCAATCATTTCGGTTAAACCCCTATCCATTCAAGCTAGCATTGATCAGCCTCCACTTTTGAGTGCAACGTCCACATCGCTACTTTTGATTCATCGCTATTTAAAAAAACACTAATTTCTGATTTTTATAGCTCAGCTTGATTAATGATAATGGCATCTTGTATAATATGAGATGAATCAATTTCTGGTTTGAAGTCAACTGGAGTCACAATGAAATGGAAGTGGTGACAGATCATTGTTTCTGCATATAGATTATTAAAAAAGAAAAATGTATATTATTGGTTGATTATTGGATTTTGAGATGTGGGCATTGCACTCAGAAGTGGAGTCAATTGAACGTGAGCTTACAGGGATGGGGTTTATTTTGATTAAATGAAATGGAAAAAATGAAATGTACACAAATTAATTGTTCATAATGAGATCTATAATATGCATTTAGAAAAGATAGGGTACATTTTTATTTCATGTTGACTTCAAGGGGTTCTTGAGATTTACTTATGGGGCTGTGGGGTTTTGAGATTTACTTATGCGGCTGTGGGGGTATAAGACAAGAAAAAAAATATATAAAAAAAAATATATATATATATTGGGAAATACCGGCCTATTTCTTTATTGTTGAATTGTTTGAAATCCCTTTGAGAAAATGAATGAGGATCCAAGATCCAAGGCTGCTGAAAAAGTGGGCGGTCACTGTTGAGCTCTATTGCATTAGAAATGAG
Organism: Rutilus rutilus; assembly: GCF_951802725.1. Lineage (NCBI taxonomy): Eukaryota > Metazoa > Chordata > Actinopteri > Cypriniformes > Leuciscidae > Rutilus > Rutilus rutilus. The sequence goes on from NC_140228.1 coordinate 7,340,024, forward strand.
CTGGGAGATACTGGAGAGACTGTAGAGAGAGAGAGAGAGAGAGAGAGGGGCTGAAAAGAACAAGGCCGCATGTTCAGTTTTTCAACACGTTTCCGAGAATTGAGAGAGAATGTCTGGAAGGATCCAATGCAATTTTTTATGCATGTCAGATTCAGTGTGTGTTATATTAGATAATATGCATGCATGTGTGTGCTCGTTTCACACAAAAGATAACGCATGTTCAGGCATGACAGACCTGGCAATAGCATTTCAGGTCATCTTTTGTCTGAACGGAAATCGCATTGATCTGATAAAAACTGCAATTTAACTAACCTTTCTATCTGTTCTTTTGTATCTGTAAACGGCAGCTGTGTTACTGCGTGCGCGTGCGGAGTTTGTTCGCATATCAGCATCTGTCTCTGTCTTCGTGATGACAGTGGAGACTCTCATCTCGCTCCTGCTTATTGATTTTTCCCTCCCCATGTTGACGTTGATGTTGCGAAATGAGGTTTGGCTCCGTGGAAAGCTACTGTGTTTAGCCGTGTGTCTTTTTCTCTTTCACTGCTGTTTCCTCCTTCCTCTCTAATGAATATTTTCCAGCTATAAAGTGTAACAGCCACCCATCAACTCGATTTGAGTCTGTTTACGAGACTATTTGTATTGTCCAATTCCATAGAAACTCTGTGAGCTCATCATTTGAAATAAAAAAACAGATCATTAAAGGGTAAAGTGATTACAGCTTCACGGGAAACTTTATGACATTATCGCGTAAATGTCGCTGCACGTTTGTAGATGTGTTCGTCGGAGCGTGCTTATAAATGTGTTCATCCATCTGGCCCTTGTGTTTTGGGTTATTATGTGAAGGCTAGTCACGCATAGCCAGGCATTTTGCTGTAAGTGTGTAGTTGGATCCAAATTTCCTCTTTGGAAGACTAATGTTCTTTATTAACACACTGATATATAGTTCGACACCTCGAATCTGATTGGATGAGAGGCTTTGGAGTGCTTATTTTGCATCAGTATCAGCACAGAGTCTGTTTTACCTTTTCATAATCTCCCAGGCCCGGGGTGGGTAATCAGGAGAATTCCCGGTGGGCCGCTTCACTTTTGGGCCGGTCGAGAATTATAATTTTTTTCATTTTTTTTTCACATTTGTCACGTTAGTTACATTAAGCTACACACGTCCCGCATTCTGACACCGCAGCGCGCAGCCTCTGCATGGGTTGTACCATGTGAGGGAGTTCTCCCCTCCCCTCTCATAGAGTTGGTTGGGTCCATAGCCCGTCTTTTCCAAAACGTTTTCTCAGGTAGGCTACCGCGGCACCGCCTACCGATAGCTGGGCCGGCCCTACCGTAACGGTACGCGTCAGGGAGAATGGATGGGAGGAAGAGGCCAGGAGGGGCTGAAAAAGCCAGGTTGAAAAAAAATAAAAGCATTGGAGAAGGATGCTGCCAAATGTGCCAAGCTTACAGATTTATTTTCAAGAGGACAAACACAAGTGGCAACAGGTAAAGAGAGATAGGCCTAGTAATGATTAGCATTAGCAACGCTGCACCGTAATTATTCGGCTTGTCAACCTATTCACAAGCAAAATATAAAATTTATTAAAATATTAGCCTTTTTGTATCAACCAATACATGGCGATTCATAGACTTTGCAAATATTATGCAATTTAATATTGATAACAAAACCCAAGCTTGATCTGTGTATGCAGTAAAATGACCTCTTAATAATTTTTTTGTAGCTTCTGAGCAGCAGATAGGCCTAAGCCAGTCCCCCCTCTGAAAATGAGGAGGCCATGATGACTACAGGGACAGGTAGAGAGGATACCAGAGTAAACAATACGAATTAAAGCTATTTAACCCTCAGGTTGTGTTCAAAACCCTATAACACCGTCACCTTTTGTGTTCCCCGGTCAAAAATGAATAAATAAATTGTGGAATAGTGGAATATTTTTTGTTAACTTCTCAGCTTCAGTGAATTATTATTTAACCTTTACATTATTTGTTGAACCATGGTATTAATAAAAACTACATAATAGTAAGAGCTGAACTATTGGAAAATAGTTACTATTTTTCCACCATGGAAAAAGTGGGCCGGCCTTGGGCCTGAAACTCCCGGGCTGAAAAGTGGCCCCACTCCGGCCCTGTAATCTCCGATAACATTATTTGTCAATGACCCGTACACTCTCAGAAAAAAAGGTACAAAAGCTGTCACTGGGACAGTACCCTTCAAAAGGGTTCTAATATGTACCATTTAGGTACTAATATGTACACGTTTGGTACCAATTTGTGCACGTTTGGTACCAATATGTACCTTCGAGGGACTTAAATGCACTCTTTAGGTACAAAGGTGTACCTTTTGAAAAGGACAGCTTTTGTACCTTTTTTTTCTGAGAGTGTAAATACTTTTTCATGCTAATTTGAATTAATTTCAGGTGCTGCCAGATTTCTGTGTTAAACTCAGCAGTCCGGTAGTGGGAGTAAAATGTCTCATTGAATAACTGCATGATTCCTGTCACTTATTTGGACTTAACCAGTTATTTAGACACATTTTTTTTCATGTTTTCAGAGAATTATCCTGTTGGGCCCCAATTTCATGAAAGAGTTGAGCAGAATTCTTGCTGGGCTGGATTTTGCCTTCACAGTCAACATAAAAATAAAATTAGACCCTATTAACCTTTTCAATACACTGTATGATCCAGTCAAAATTCATCTGTGCAGGTGATTCCAAAAAAAAAAAAAAAAGAGTTTGTTCTAATCATAATTATATGATTTTAAGAATCATAAGGCAGGCTTTCTAAGATCTTGCCAGCAGAACCGTGTTTATGTACATTATTTTACTTACATGCCTAAATAAATAATTAGACACAAACTATTGATTTGAATACTTTATTAGCTCATTAATCACAAAACAGTAGCAAGCAGCTTTGAGACGAAGTTCAAGACATTTAAGGGATAATGCTTTTCTCCACTAATAAATAATTTCGGAGACATGAAATATTGATTTGAGCAGAAACTGTTATAAATCTTACATGTTTATTATCTTATAATCCATTACAGTGTACAAGACGAATACTTACAATATTACCATAGATCTACTATTAATACTGAAGTTTCAGTTTGGTTTTACAGTAAATACAGTCAATAACTGAGGCGCAAGATGGCAGATGTAAAGTGTGTCTGCTTTGTGATACGAGGGACGTGAAAGAAACGCTGGCCTCAAAAACCCAGATGAGCGGTCATTAGACAGCATTGCTATTGACGATGGTCATTAACGGGAATAACTGACCTCGAAATGCCAGTTAATGTTAATCTAATCGCATATAATGATAGATATAAAAATGCATAATTGAGAAGGTGAACTTGACCTGGCTTCAGCCTCCACATCTTGATCAATAAACCTCCTAAAAAGTGGTTTTTCAGAATCAACCACTGCCAGGCCCCAATCAAGCAGATTTTCTTGTTGAATTGTTTCATTCTGTTTCATGTTGACTGTCCTAGACTTAGTGAGAACCATGTAAATTTGTTTACAGTTTGCAAGAACTGTACACTTGTGTCTGAAGAATCAAAATCACATTTTCCGCTCTACGACTCAAGACTAGTTTGACATGCTTTTCTTTTTGACAAAATGATTTTCGCCAGTCAGTGTGAATGGAACAATTATATACCATATTCTAATTATTTTGATGCATATGCTTTTTGATGATACTTAATTATAGGGTCAATTATTAAGCATCAAAGGTCTTTGGGAGCTCATTATAATCTTCAGTGCTCTTGTACATGGAGAGCTTTAGCAGATTTTGAACACTGACTGGATGCTTTACTGGATGCATCTATATCTGATACAGGCAGCATGTCTCTTCCCAGGATCAAACCAAGCACACTCATTAGGAACGAGATAAAGCTAATTACTATCAATACACTGAAGTATTTATGGAAATGAGTCACTGCAATTAGCCAGCTATACACAAATGAAGAGAATCAGAGGCTTAGTTAAGAAAAAAATCCACATTCGAAACAATCTGAGAGGAAACCTATTTCAATTTCTAAAAGTGATTGTGGCACACATATGTGATTCATATGCATTAATACATGGATAGGCTGTAGGCTTTCTGCGGCAGTACATATTAATAATGTATAAAGCTTTGAAAGCTTTCTTTTGAAATAATCTGTCTCAAATGAGTTAAACCCACCGCTGTGTGCATCAAAATACACATCTTTTCATATCTACACTCTTAATGATAACGTTATTGGCATCTATGGTTCTCTGAAGAACCTTTGAAACCTTTCTCTTGCAGAAAAGGTTTTTATAGCAAAAAAGGTTATTAAAATGTTTTTTTTACACTAAGAAAAAAAATATTTTTAAAACTGTTCACTGAAAGGGTCTTTTTTCCCCCATATTTTACAGTATGAGTCCTTACAGTGTACTTACCTAAAAAGTACTGGGTAATATAAGGATATACGTATATATGAATATAATATATATATATGAAGCGTCCTTGAGCTTGGGAAAGGCGCTATATGAATGAAACATTATTATTAATATTATTATATGGGTTAAGGTTAGGTTTAGGGGTAGGTTCAGGGTTGGTACCTAGTTATTACCCAGTTATTGTTATTATTATTATAATAATAAGTACATAGTATGTGGATTGGGAACAGGAGTGTTACCGAAATGTTTCTTGAGCACCAAATCAGCATATTAAAATGATTTCTGAAGGATCATGTGACAATGATGCTGAAAATTCAGCTTTGTCACCACAACTATAAATGTCATTTTTAAATATATTAAAATAAAACAAAACAGTTAAATTATAGTTCAGTTTTTTAACTGTTTTTTTTTTATCAAATAAATGCAGCCTTGTTGATAAAATCAAGTCCTGCTCTACAGAAGTTATATGCATTGTGATTTTTGCCATTTTCTACATTTTTAGATATTTGTTTTGTGGTAGGTATTGTGGTACTTGTGGTATTTGTATTGTGACTAACAAGAATAAACTGCAGCACACACACAAAAGACAGATGACTGTGCATGATAAAACGCTCTTTGTGCTGAACGGAATGGACCAATCAGGATGTTTCCTGAGTAGGTTTACAGGAAATGCATTATTTCTGCATTATTCTCATCTCTTTAATGCCATCTGTCCGGTTTCTACTTAGCTTGAGTGCTACGACCTGCAATGGACCTAGTCCAAGTTCTCCTATCATTTGGACATTATTTACTGAAAGAAAATGCAGACGAAGCTTTTTACATTTAAAAATCATATTTAATACTCACATCACCTTTAATGTGTATTTGTGGCACAGAATGAGATTGTTTGTGCATTTTCATCGCTCTGAATTAATTCACTTGTTTTCCTTTCTGCATCCAGTGTATCTCTTCTCAATTGATGAAGATTAAATTGAGTGTGTGAGATTATATTGAATGCCGTAAGCAAACTAATGTGTGAAGTGATTTGCTGGGGAAGATTGTTCTCTCCAGCTGCAGGCATGCGCTTCAGCCTTCATTTCCTTAGTTTATTTTCATTTAAGACAGGAAGTCTCACAATACATGAGAGTCATGTTTGCTTAGTACAGTTACAGTGTACCAGACCTAATGAACACACACTGTTTGGTGTATAGATTTTTTAATGTTTTTGACAAAAGTCTCACCAAGGCTGCATTTATTTGAACCAAAATACAGTAAAAAATATTGTGCAATATTATTACAATTTAAAATAACAGTATTTTATTTGAATATACTTCAAAATGTAATTTATTCCTTTATTTTCAGCATCATTACTCCAGTCTTCAGTGTCACATGATCCTTCAGAAATCATTCTGATATGATGAATTAGAGCTCTTTCTTATCATTATCTATCAAAACAGTTGTGCTGCTTAATAGTTAAAGCTACACTGTGTAATTTTTTAAGTTGATTCTTAGCAAAAAACACTGTGTTCTTTCAAAGTGATATGTGCTCATTAAAGGGATAGTTCACCCAAAAATGTCAGTAATTACTCACCCTCATGTTGTTCCAACCGCTTAAGACCTTCGTTCATCTTCGGAACACAAATTAAGATATTTTTGATGAAATCTGAGCCTTGTCTCACTCCTCCATAGGCTGCTAGGTGGCCCAAACTTGCTGGCCCAGAAAAGTTATTAAAGAGATCGTTAATATAGTCCAAGTGGCTACAGTGGCTCAATCTTAAGTATATCAAGCGACGAGAATACTTTTTGTGCGCAAAAACAAACAAAAATAACGACTTTATTCTACTATTCATTTCCTTCTCTCTCGACCTCTAGTTGGTTCGCGTAGTGTTTTTGCGCAGCGCGTCTGTGTTACACGTCACCACGTAGGCTCACTATTGGCCGACACTGGTCATGTGTGATGACGTGCAACACAGACGCGCAGTGCAAAAACACTACGAGGCCCAGAGAAGGAAATGAATAGTGGAATAAAGTCGTTATTTTTGTTTGTTTTTGCGCACAAAAAGTATTCTCGTCACTTGATATACTTAAGATTGAGCCACTGTAGTCACTTGGACTATATTAACGATCTCTTTAATAACTTTTCTGGGCCAGCAAGTTTGGGCCACCTAGCAGCCTATGGAGGAGTGAGACAAGGCTCAGATTTCATCAAAAATATCTTAATTTGTGTTCCGAAGATGAATGAAGGTCTTACGCGGTTGGAACAACATGAGGGTGAGTAATTACTGACAGAATTTTCATTTTTGGGTGAACTATCCCTTTAATGTGAAATTACTTCAACCAACTAATCACGTATTCTCGTAAGTGTAGAATCTGCCATTTAGAATACATACGAGCGAGTCGCTCGAATGGCGGCAGCCATGTTGCGCCTCCATCTTGAAAATACATTAGCCAAAGAGGGACATACCTGGAAATTCAAGCTTCGTCTTTCGCGTTTTTACACTCAGTGGCACCGTGACGAATGCGAGGGGGAGATTACTCGTGACTGCCGGCAGATTTGAAATAATACGGCCACCGTAGGAGTTAAAACGCCCTCGGAATGGGAGGGGCTAGAAAGTAATATTCACTTGGTAGTCATATACAATTTCACCGCTAGACGGGAGAAAATCCTACACAGTGTAGCTTTAATAGTGGAAACCATGATATGTTTTTTCTTTTGCCAATATAAAGTTCAAAACAACATTTGAATGGCATTTATTTGAAATAGAAATCTTTTGTAACATTATAAATGTCTTCACTGTCACTTTTGATTTATCCAACCTTGCTGAATAAAAGTATTATTTTCTTAAAAAAAAAAAGCTTACTGACTTCAAACTTTTGAATAGTAGTTATGGAACACTTTCTTTCTTTCTTTCTTTCTTTCTTTCTTTCTTTCTTTCTTTCTTTCTTTCTTTCTTTCTTTCTTTCTTTCTTTCTCTATCTTTCTATCTTTCTATCTTTCTTTCTTTCTTTCTTTCCACCGTGTCTTGCACTCTTGGAGGTAAATTCTCTTCTCTATTCTTATCATCGTGGTGTATTGGAGCCCAAAGCACCGGCCCACCTGAATGAGACCAGAATAATTCAATCAGATTGGCTGAGATCTCATTTGAGGCTGTTTGCAGGCCGCTAAGCACAGGCTTTGCTTCTGTCAGAATTCCACACAATGCCTCGGGACCGGTGATTGACAGCTCTCGGGTTCTTTCAGGTATAGAGTTCATCATTTTTCCTGGAAGTTCTTGCCTTTTTCCTTTGCGCCTCCGTGGGTTTTGCATTACCCTATTACCGTCAGTGTGTTCGGGTTAGTTCATCCGTGTCTACATGTATGTGAAAATGTCGATGCTTTTACACTACACTGATTGCTGGAACAGTCCTCGTGAATCAACGTGAGGTTAAGTGCCTGACTCAAGGGCAACTCACCTCTGGAGTTCAGGGTCACCCCGGGGACAGTATAAAAGGGGAGGAGACAGACCTCTGGTTGGAAAATCAATGGGAAAGGAAGAGATAATTGTCTTTTGTGCATTTAGTTTTGAGCATTTGTGCAAAACGTCAAAAAAAAAAAAATGCTACATACAGACAATGCCTTATCACTCTTCAGACTCAAAAGCTAGACAAAGATGCGTCTTCAGATGCCTTACATTTTTTTAAAGTTGGAGCAAGTCTAATGTGAGGTGGCCATCTCTTTGGTGCTACTACTGCAAAGGCTTTGCTTATGTGGAACATAAACATATTTTGAAGACCACTGGGAACCAAACAACATTGGAACCCACTGACTATCATTATCAACAAAAATCCGATCGGAGCAGTCAGACTGAGACGGATTTCCAGAAATGCGAATTGAATAGGATTTCAAAACACATATGAATGTAGCTCGAAACAGATTTGTAAAAATCGCATTGTGATTTTTTGTTGTTGTTGTTGTTGTCATTCACACTTGCTAAATCTGATCGGATTTCAATAGGATATGCACAAAAATCGGATTTGGACTGACAGTCTAAATATAGTATATTTCCTGCTCCACGGCTCTATTTGAGAACAGCAAGTTTTTATGGCCGGAGTTGAACTGATCTTTCCGGCCTGGAACCCCTTTTTCTGCAGTGGAAATGTGCGGAACAGTTTGAGGATGAACAAAGACTGGGAACCCGCACCGGAACCAGATCGGTAGAAAAGGGGTAACTGAGACATTTCTCAAAAGATCTTCTTTTTTATTTTTGAGTGGAGTAACCCTTTAAGTCAGACACAATCAAGCGTAGCTATATATCTACCTTTATTACATGGCTTGGTTGAATTATAATGTAGAATGCGGTCTGTTATTTCTTGATAAGGATAACACACCGTTGCCATGAAAAACAGAGCGTTGCTATGGATGCAGGATTCTAACCGTAGAGACGGAACTGACGGAACTGATTTTCTTTAGCGGAAGCAATACAATCGTTTTTAAATCAATAAACTCCTTTTTAAATTAATATTTTGTGTCAAATTATTGATTTATTTGGTAGGTAGCCATGTAATAAGCGGGATAACGTAGAGCGAGGCGGTTGTTATAGCGAATACAACCCCTTCAGGCTGATTCAAGACCTTGATTCCTGATCAGCCTGTCGGGGTTGTATTCGCTATAACAACCGCCTCGCTCTACATTATCCCTCACATAGCAATACGACGCCTATTACCGCATCCACATATAAGCTTCTTCAGTATTATCAGCAGCTGTCGCGTTTCTCAGGGGCTAATTACCCTCCTCCATCCCCAGCTCCTCCTCTCGACAGTCAGGATCGGCATTCTGATTCCGTCTAAATTCTCGAATTATGTTGTACATTGAAATCTTGAATTAATGATATCTGCAATACATTCTTGTTGGTTCTGTTCTGTTTACCCTAGGGGGGTTAGTGCTGCTCTTATCCATGCTAGGCTGCATGAAGCGCAGGGAGTTCTCGCCCAGAACAGAACCATACCGCCAATCCAAACTGTATGCTAATTGTCAATGGTCTTTGACAATAGTGGTCCTAACAGAACTAGTCATTTAGACAAGCCACGTACTTGTTGATTTTGAAAATGCTTAGTTTTAAAATCACAATGCTACATTCTGTTGTAGCACAGGATTACGTGTTTTTGCACGTGAGTGTGAGCGTTTACATGCATGTGTGATTTGAATGGATACACGGTCCAGTCGGTCCAATTTGCTATGGAAGGTCATGACCTGAAAGTGCAATTCCGGCATTACATGGACAGCGTTCATGTGCTCTGAATGCACCACAAAGAACAGATCTGAAGTACTCTGAGATGGATGGAATTAAAAATTGAGGCAAATCTGCCTCCCAGAGTGCTTTGCACTACTTTGGTTTCTTTGAATGCTCTTGAATAGTGCAAACAGCTCATGACTGGTGCACGTCTCGGCGTGCTTTTACCATGTCTGTGCTGAGCCACAGTCCCGTCTCAGAAATAAACATCCTGTTGGGTTTTTGATCTCTGGATCACTCCCTCTCTAACCGATCTAGCTCTCTTTCTTTTCTTTAGTATATGCTTCATGTTTTTGAGAGCACAAATGCGGAGAATTTACGTGATTTGGTTTGACGTTTATAATATTCACATTTGTGTGCGTACAGGAGTCACTGTAGGAGCCCTATTTATTTGAAAACCTGGGTTTGCTAGCTCCATCTGTTCTTCACAAAAAACCCTGCTCCATCCTCTTCCTTTCTTTCATGGTCCTATTTATGACTTTAACCTCTGTTGTTCAATTTATTAGTCAATTTTTTTTTATAACTACATTTGTGCAGCCCTGTGTTAGTGCTGTTTTGGAGTTACAGACCGAGCCTCACTGTGCTAGTGTAAATCTGGAGGCATCAGGGGAAATCTTAGTGTTTTTGGACACTTGAATGATTCCGCTGGTTGAAAGAACTTTTCTGGTTGTTTTAATTGGTGCATACAACTAGAAATCTTAAAATACATCTTGTTGTGCTGCTTAATATGTTTGTAGAAACCGTGATCATTTCAGGATTATTTGAATGGCTAGAAAGTTCAAAAGAACATAATTTATGTGAAATAAAAATATTTTATTTTTATAATTGATTTTGATCAATTTATTGCATTCTTGCTAAATATATTTATTTAAAAAAAAAAATAATAATAATATCTTACTGTCCCTTATTATAGTAACCAATTATAGTGATTGTTGAGCATTAGTGATGAACACCTGCTGTTAACAAGCAGAATCACTGAAGGAAAGAGGAACACATTACACGTATTATTAACCGGTATGACTTTATTTCTGTCATACATTTACAGAAGTTGTGATTGAGATGTTTAATTGAAAATGTTTGGTTTGAAGTTACCATAATGGAGATCAGTGTTTGCTTTAGCTGGAATGCTGACCCTTGACTTTTCTAAACATCAGTTTTTCTCTTGCTTGAACTGTTTTTGAAAGCCACACTTATTTATTATGACAACAAAATTATCAGTTGGTTATTTTTTTTTTTTTTATAAAAACTTATTATTTTAGGCATTTCAAGGAAATGATATTATGCTATGCTCATTGTAAAGTTCATAAAATAAACAGTAGCCCTGAAGATTATTTAGACACTTTAAATGTCCTTAAATCATAAAACAAAATATTAAACTAAGAGACATTTATTTTAAAGAAATATTTAAATATGATTTATAAAACAATCAGATATACTATTCAAAATCGAAGACAAAATATATTTGGACACTTTCTGAAACATTTATTTTGAGAATACTAATAGCATAATTTATTTTTGCAGAAGACACTTAATATTTAATAATTTGATGGCAACGTGTATTTTAAGCATCCAAATACTAGTTGAAGGCTATATATATCTGAATTGGCGTAATGATTACTTACGATTGTAGATCACTGATTACATGCATCATAAATGCTTTTTAATCAGGCGTTATAAGAGGAGGTTTGGAGAATAATAGCGTTTGAATCCTGTGTGGTCACTCTTTTCCCTCTTTTCTGTCCGTGTGTCCGGAGGATCTGATTTCGATAAGAGTCAGGCTGAGCGGGTGATAAGCTGAACGCTTGGCGCACCACAAAACGTCTTCACCGGGGGAAATGAATGGCAGCTCCCAAAGGGACTGTTTGTATTATTTTTTTTAGCTCTATTTGTTGACGGAAATTCCGAGCTCCGTGACTGGCTTCAATTCTGTCGATCAGTCGTTGGTATGTGCGGAGTTGATTCCTCAGCAGGCCAATTCAGAGGTTCAGGTGCCACATATGCAGAGACGACAGAATGAGTGCATGGAAAAAAAATGCAGCGGAAATCCACAAACACAAAGCTGGGAATTTTACACGCACACAAATTTTTTTTTTTTTTTTTTTTTGTTCGTCTGGCTTTGTTTCCTAAATCCTCTCCCAGGCAGGAGTGCAAGGCATTCAATGCCAACTGGCTTTTTATCTTGTGACATTTATTTCTTTTCTCTCCTTTCCTTTCCCTTTTTTGTTTTTCCGTGAGGCACAGCAGCTGTGCCGCTACAGATGGGCCGAGAGAAGCACACCTCGTTGTAATAACACTATCTATTTCCACATAAACAGACTAACAAATGTCAGCAGCTTGGCTAACCATGTGAGCATGGCAACCTTTTCAGTGGCGGGAAGAAGAAGGTTTCTGCCTGTGATGAGATTGCAGTGTGTGTGTGGGTATGGGAGATTGACAGTCTAACAGATGTTCCTCATTGGCTCTCTGGCTGACGGTGTGTGTGTGTTGGGTAAGAGATACACAGGTCACGGGCGTGAGGCAGGCGTAGGCTGCTGGGATAATTCGCCATGTGTGTCCCTCTCCCTCCAGCATCCATTATGTGTTTCCTTAGTTCCTTATTGCACATATGTCTCCTACTTTTGTTTCACTGACTTGGTTTACATGATTTCAATTAATCTGAATCAGTTTGGTCTGTTTCAAGAATTCAGATGTGTCATTATTATGTCACTGAAAGATATTCACGGACACTGTAAAAATATTTGTAATTTTTACAGAAAAACGCTGTATTTTGAAAGTCAATCTACAGTATAGGCTCATTAAATGACGCTTATGGGATAATAAAGATTATTGATAGTAATAAAGACTTATTTTTGTTATGAACTCAAAATGCTCTTAACATAGTGCTTGATTTAACATTGTATTATAGGTCATATTTACAAATTGTTACAAATTACCATATCATTTACAGTGAAAAAATAAATTGGGTTTATTTTATATTTGTGAGTTTTGTGTTATTTAGTTGTTTATTGCATTATTTTAGTGTCATGTGTGCTATACCATGTTTTGTCTTTGTTTGTATGACCCTGTGTAACCGTCTGTATATGTGTTGGCGTTATTCATGTTTTATGCATGACACTTGTGAGGAACTCTTAATGATGCAGATTGCTATATATGATTATCAGTAGATTTTAAGGTGAAAAGTTTGTGGGATGGCGGCCTGGTATATTAAATCGGTCAATGAAATATAGGTTTATAAGTTTTAAAAAATACATGCACCAAAATATGCCATTCCTTAATATCCAAAACTTTTTTACTGCATTTTTTTTACTGTGAATTTCTGGCAACCACAGCTGCCGGTTTTCTTTTACATAAATTTATCAGGATTTTTTTTTTACAGTGTATTCCAAACATAATTTGTGCCATACTTGTCAGAACTATTGTCAAAGTTCATTGATTGTAATTTTAAAGCGATTTTGAGAACTGCAAAAGAAAGAAACTGTCTGGCTGACAAGCAAGTGACAAATTACAGTTCCATGTTGTTTACTAAAATACCTTATTACATCATTCATATGTTAAAGAGCAATTATCTAGAGTTTCTTTTGATCAAATAAAAGCAAAATTACGGGTCCCTTGCAATTCGATAATTTATTTAAGATTGTTTTTCTCATTTTGCTTGTGGTCAAATTCTGGGCACATTTGGTTCTTATTAGCAGTAGATCTAGTTTTTCAATTGTAAAGCATGGTAAAATAAAAGTTGGTTCGTCAACACTTTTTTGTAATAGAGAAAAGCAATACTGTAATCAATCACAGGTAGAAGCTTTTTTATTCCAGCCTCTCTCTCTCTCTCTCTCTCTCTCTCTCTCTTTCTTTCTTTCTTTCTTTTTTTTCTAATTTAAGCCTGTTCGTTTTTTTTAATCTCTCCCTTGTCAGGAGTCCATTCTGCCACCCTGTTGTTGACATGCCAGATAGTGGTTCAGAAGGCCCAAGTGAATTGTGGGAAAGGTGACCTCTGGTGAATGTCTTTTGTGAACCTCACCTTGCTCTGAGACGATAACACCTAGTGCCATAGAGAAAGAGACAGCATTCGGTAGTGTATGTGTGTGTGTGTGTGTGTGTGTGTGTGTGTGTGTGTGTGTGTGTGTGTGTGTGTGTGTGTGTGTGTGTGTGTGTGCGAAATCCAAGGAAAAGTCGGAAAGACCCAAAAGCAAATCACATTATGCCATAAAAACATAACATTTTCAGAGATATGTTTGCTATTTCATTGCTTATGGACGACACATTTCATGTAGTCTGGATATTTCAATTCAGTTTCATTTTTTATTTAGTACGGTTTTGCTTTATCTCGTAAATTCTGTGATAAAGCCTGTCAAAACATAAAATGAAAAGAAATAAATTACTTTTCCCATAAAGAAAATGAATCCTATTTTTGTTTTTCTTTCTTTTTTTTCTTCTTTGCATTATGGCATTATTTTCATGACAATTAAGCACATTTCCTCAAACATTATCACTACCGTAATGCAAAAAATCTCATAAATGTAATTTGAAATAAATAAACATGTATTATTGAAATTGTACATACTCTACTGTTTAAAGGGTTCTGTACAATTTTTGTTAATCGTCTCAAGTCTCTTAAGCTCACCAAGGCTTCATTGATTTGATCAAATATGCAGTAAAAATATTATGTAATATTGTAAAATATTATAAAACTGATTTCTATTTTAATATATTTTTTAAATGTAATTTATTCCTGTGATGCAAGTTGAATTCTCAGCATCATTACTCCAGTCTTCAGTGTCACATGATCCTTCAGAAATCATTCTAATATGCTGATTTGCTGCTCAAGAAACATTTCTTATTATCTTCTTTGATAATAGAAAGTTGAAAAAGAGTCTTTACTGTCACTTTTGTTCAATTTAATGTCTGTGCACAATTTTTAAAAACCAAACTGACCTCAAACTTTTGAACCATAATGTACATCACTATTTGTAAGTTATGCTGTTTTTAATTAAAAATGACTGTACTACAATAATGAGAATCAATATTAAGAATCATGAGAATTTTATTAAAAGTAAAATGCCTCTAATGCATTTATGCAGTAATGAGAATTTGGACGATATGGAAATAATGCAGTCAGTTTTAATATACTGTAGTCCTATTTTCTTTTGTGCGACTCATCCATATTTATGTGTGGGATTTCACCTAATTGGGTGTTTTTAGTGACATCACGAGGATGTATCAGGCATGTGATGCGAAAAACTGTAGCATTTCCCGAACTGGAGTCTGAGTGAGAGAGGTCTGGAAAAATGACACTGTGCCGATCTGTAGCAGTCAGGCTTGATTTTCCTCATTATTTCCTCCTTCCTATAGGAATTAATGAGGTCTGAATCCCACGCCTTCTGTAATACAGGCCACCATCAGTAATAGCCAGTTAAATGAGAGCTCTGTGGTCTAGACTGGAGATGATGGACAGACGTGTCACAGACGGGGTGAAAGTGTTTCCGACAGCTCTCTTGTATCTGACCGTGAGCGCTGAGACCAACTTTGCAGTGTCGAATCGGGTGAAGATACTTTGGGAATCACCTTACGATCATATAGAGCCAAACTTAAAAGAGAATGTAAAACTGATATTCTATATTGCTAGTTATATGATAGCTTTATGTGCAGATAATGGGTGAATAGTGTCTGAAAATGTCAGTGTGTGTGCAGCGTTGAAGGTTGTCGACGAGGTCAAAGCAACCAGGAACGTTGTCCTGTGCCTCTGGATCTACAGTGACAGATTAATTAAAAAGGGGTTTCCAAACATGATGGGCCTTGCGATTGCTGTCAGATTCACCAGCGTCGCTGCATGTGTTCTGGGCCAGCGTGGTTTCACTAGCATGAACAAACTCATGTGATTAAGCTCTACTTGAGTGGAAGGAACCTTTCAAAGCAAAAACCCTCCTGCCAGAGCAGACTTAGCATTTGAGAACCTCTGACAGGCCTGTCGGGATTCAAAAGGAGATTTGCCAGGGTTGTTTTTTTCCTCTCGTTTGCGGTTTCTTTAATTCCGGTCCTTTTTTTTTTTGGGAGATCAATAGCAGCCTTTCCTAAAATTGTTAGAAAGACAGGAACTAAAAGTAAAGACACTACTAACTAACTTTACTACATTTTTATAGCTTAACGGTAGCTCAGATGTTTTCATCAGTTCTTTCATCCTTTCTTCAGCTTTCCCAGTAACTGTTTTTACTATATATATATATATATATATATATATATATATATATATATATATATATATATATATATATATATATATATATATATATATAGCTACATGATTAGGTATTGGAATCAATAGCTAACATTAAATAAATGATCCAGAACACACACACAAATATATGTACTGTGTATATATATATACTTTAATGTTATAATTTATTGTTAATTAGGCTATATTATTAATATACCGGCAATTACGTAACAATAAATTATAATAATAAACAACTATATAGGGAAGGGTTATAATAATTTAGCAATATTTTGATAAATTATTAAAAGTTGCCATTCATCATACATGGTTTCATATATGTTTTATACAACATTATATACAACAGTTCACTAACGCAATATTTTTTTGGTTATTTAAAGAGTGCGTTAGTAATGTGCATATTTGAACAAATTCAATGATTCACTCAGAGAAACAATTCTTTGAGTGAATCAGTGTTGTTGAACAGATCGGTTCAGTGAATAATGACTCACTCGTGAACACACTCACATGTTTTATTCCTGAATGAATCACCATACCTGTAGTATAAATATGTGTAGTATGAATGTAATTACATTCGCCATGTTGATATTATCATGTGACCTACCCAACCCGATCTCACGGCAATTTGTTCAAATTTTATGAAGTGACTAATAAGTGGATTTTTGCTAAATCTTAAATATTTTACGAGTTGCCCAATACGTGGAATTCGGACGAATTACCTACCCCTGACCCCGCCCCTAAAACTACTCATCACTGGGGTTTATATATATATATAGATAGCAGATAACAGTATATTTATAAAAATATGAATATCTTAGTTAGCTGTTTGTTTGTCTTAGCAGCCTGCAGTAAAGCTAACTACATTGTTAAAATCATATTTTGACT
Source organism: Rutilus rutilus (assembly GCF_951802725.1). Classification (NCBI taxonomy): domain Eukaryota; kingdom Metazoa; phylum Chordata; class Actinopteri; order Cypriniformes; family Leuciscidae; genus Rutilus; species Rutilus rutilus. Next base: position 7,356,798 of record NC_140228.1, read on the forward strand.
TCTTTAAATTGAAATATAAGTAGCTTGGATTTTGGAAAGTAACAGTTTCATGGTAGCTCCTACAGACAGCACAGGTTGATTGTAGGTCGCATGTTTATGATAAACAAGCCATTGATCTAAGCCGAGGCCAGGAAATAAATACTGAAATCCAGATAAGTGTAGAGGGTCACTGCCAATCTGAACCCCATCTCTGCACCGCAATGTGCCCTGACACCAAATCAGAACGGAGAGCGCAGCGTTCAGGCTTCTCCAGACAGGTTCCTGCCCACAGCAACGATCTTTCTGCCAATCCACTCTACAGCAGACACATGGGTCATTTAGTTCTACACTCGCTCTCACAAGCAGACAGATCGACGGACGTGACACACACCCCGTGAGGAGATGTCGAGAGTAGGCGCAGGGGGAAAAAAGTAGAGATTCTTAGGAATGACAGATTTGTTTGAGATTCAGGGAGGTACTGTCTAAGGAAATGAACTCCACTTTTGGCAGCCGAGGACTGTAAAAAACAACAATGGTTTAAGTTTTTGTGTGTAAGTGCTGCTCTGAATATATGTGAATTTAGCTGGACAGTCACAGCTCTGAATCGTGTGTCACGCTGCTTTAACCAGGTGCGATGCAGCAAGTTTTCAGTGTCAAGGAATTTTTCTGTCCTCCCTTCAAGAATGTGCATTATTCAAAATTGAATTTAGAATGCCTGTTACATAAATTCCAGTTCAACTACTGAATTTAAATAGAATTCGAACTGAGCAAACAAGATGCAGAATTCCGGATGGATTTTGAAATTTGGATGGATGGATGGATTGATGTATAAATAGATAGTTCAGACAGACAGAAAGAACAACAGATGGATGGATGGATGGATGGATGGATGGATGGATGGATGGATGGATGGATGGATGGATAAATTGACAGTCTGACGGAATGATGGATGGACGGACAGACGGATGGATAGACAGACAGACAGACAGATAGATAGATAGATAGATAGATGGATAGATAGATGGATAGATGGATGGATGATGGATAGATAGAACGTCAGTTGGATGGATGGATCGACTGACAGACAGACAGAAAGAACAACAGATGGATGGATGGATGGATGGATGGATAAATTGACAGTCTGACGGAATGATGGATGGACGGACAGATGGATGGATAGACAGACAGACAGATAGATGGATGATGGATAGATAGAACGTCATTTGGATGGATGGATCGACTGACAGACAGACAGAAAGAACAACAGATGGATGGATGGATGGATGGATGGATGGATGGATGGATAAATTGACAGTCTGACGGAATGATGGATGGACGGACAGACGGATGGATAGACAGACAGACAGACAGATAGATAGATGGATAGATGGATAGATAGATGGATGATGGATAGATAGATGGATGATGGATAGAACGTCAGTTGGATGGATGGATCGACTGACAGACAGAATGACGGACGGATGTATAGAGAGACAGACAGACAGATAGAACAACAGATGGATGGATAAATTGACAGACTGATAGAATGATGGATGGACGGACAAACGGACGGATGGATAGACAGACAGACAGATAGATAGTTAGATAGATTCTTTTGAACGTTAGTGTACATAGATTTTACTTGACAAATGCAGTCAACTGAGCTTAATTTTGTATTGAAATGGACATTTACCGGTAGTTAATAATGAAATAACAGGACTGATCACTGTTGCTGTATCATGTTGACTGTTGACAGTGTCAGTCACATCAATAAACTTTAATAAGAAGCTATAGCTAGAGAGTACGCAACCGACAGTCTCAGTAAAACAACTGCTAATGCGTGAGCAATATTAAGTATAGCAATAACATTAATTAAATTAGCCCGGTAAACTTTCCCTCCATTATAATTGATTCTCAGCACTGAGCTGTTGGCTGACAGTGTAACCGAACATGCAGGGTTTGCTCTCTAAATGAGAAATGAGTTCAAACTGTCTTCTATAAAAATGAAGATTAGACTTCATAGTCACCGCTGCAGGGTTTCACCCACACATATGACAAAGCACATAAATGCATTAAAGGCTTTTGTCAACTTGCTTTTACTAACGTCATCTAATGGGTTTATTCTGCTCCTGCCATTCTCATTAAAAAATGAGGATGTGTTTTCTTCAGGAGGAGGCCACATAGAGCGACTGCGCGTTTGTGTGTGACCATCGAGCGTGGGCTATTGCAAAGTTGAGAGCGTAACATTATAGGGTTGTAATGAAAACGTGTTCTTCTTGACATGGAACCGGCCGCAGCTGCTTTAGAGAAATTCCAGTCACGCCACCGCTGATGGACAGAGTTCGGAAAACGCATATGAATTTTCAAGCTGTTTACAGCACAAAAAAAAAAAGAATTAATGGCACTCGGTCGGTATCTGTGAAGCAGCAGTGGCTATTATCATATTTGAAAAACGTAGGATATGTAAGTGTGCCTTTTTGGTTTAATGTATGAATTGGTTATGCTGTGAAAGTGTCGCTCCTCAAACAGAATTTTTAACAGCTCGACTTGATTGCTTTCTCAAAATTCATTACTCTTTTGACCCACCAGAACCGTGTCCGCAGCAGTGCACGTTTGGGTTCGCTTTGCTTTTTTTCTTAATTGCAGGTTGTCGGCCGCACCGTTTGACGGACAGCAATGTAACCGCGGGCTTTTGACGGCGTCATCACATCGCTGACCGCGCTGCCACGTGTAGATGTTTAATTGGATTCATGGCCTTGAGACACATCTGTATCTCATGCTCGCTAAGTGGAATTTTTTTGCATTTATGAGATTATCAAAAGTGTCGATACACCCAGGAAACAACCGGCCAGACTTTGCAATTTCAGAGCTGCTCAGTAATGCAACGCGGCATCCCACGGTAAGCTTAAGAGGATTTGAATCTTTAAATGGAAATCAGACGGAGCGTTCGCTTTCATCTTGCGGGAGAAGCCGTAAGAGTAAATATTATTAAAGTGGGAGTGAGTGAAACTGTGCCACGAATTATTAAATTTCTTTGAGCAGCTCTGAACTATTTTCGGGCCTTCAACAAATCTTGAGGTTCTCCCTGCGTCGTGGTTGATTTTAGTTGTCTGCAAGCTAATTATGATCCATGAGATTTGATTAGCACAGGAAGCAGATTCGGTCCACGTTAGAGCTCTGAAAGGAAAACATTGTAGGTAAGCATCTAAAGCCATTTCCCGTTCTGCGCTGTGACTGACAGCCATAAGTGCCTGCCTGGTGGTTGGGCAGGATTGAGTGGTTTGATTGGGCCCATTGTGTCCCTGTGTGAAGGAGATTGACAAAAATTACACAAGCTGCCATTTTCAAACGCCACTTAAAAGCTCCGTCTGCGAGCATCTCTATGTTTTCATCTGTTTTGTTTTGTATGTTCTCTCTTTGCATTTTACTGGTGCACCCGCACCACTGACTGAAAGTGTATGTGTGTGGAAATGCTCCCGGAAACTGTCTATTGAGTATGGTAAAGATGTCAGTGGTGTCCTTAACCCTGTCCGCCAGCTCATAAAGCAGTGGAAGATGCTGCCCGGCTGATGCACTCGCTGATCTGCATGCCTGCGGCACAAGCGGCCCGTGGGGATAGAAGCCTATAGACCTCCACTTGCTAGAGCTCAATAAATATTGAGTAATGAAGCAGATTTTGTAAGACTATGACTCAGCAGTGGCTTTGTTAACAGTCTGCGAAGCAACTCTCTCTTTCTTTAGACTAGAGCATCTGCAACTTTCACATTATCTTGTGTGGACCGAGTCCATTTGACCATTTTTTGTTGTTGGTTTGTTGTATTGTTTTGTGAAAGGTTTTGATCTCTTCGTATTATATAAGTTTGTATTTGTGCTAAATCATTTAATACATTTGAATTAGGGATGCAGCGATGTATCGGTCAATAATCGGCATCGACCGATAAAAGCAATTACTTTGGACAGTCGGTCGATTGTTGCAACAATAACGCATTGACAGTTAAAAAATAGTGACGTTAAAGCAGGCTCTATTTGACCCTATATGAATCACCCGTAGTTCAAGCCAGGGTTGCCAATCCCGCACCTCCCATCCGATAATCGCAAAGAGCATTGTGCTTTGGTACTTATGACAAGAAACAAAGTCTCAGATTTCAAATTCTGTCCATTTTATTAGGAAATTCAAATAATAAGTGCCGTTTTGATGCTCTTAAAGCAACACTAAGGGACATTTTTTACCTTAAAATAATGTTTCCAAAATCGTATCAGTGGTTCATCAAGTCTTAACAGGGTGAAAGGCACTTATGGATTCGCTTTGCGGCCCTATATCTGCTATAACCACACTATGCAAGTTTGCCAAACCGGGTCGCGTTTCTGCAGTACAAATATGACTTGCTTTACGTCAAGCGTTACAATAGTCGTTATTTAGTTTTTCTTCGTTTCTGATGTCGCAATACATCATACTTTCATGAAATCATGCAACATACTCTACCTTGTCTGTGGACATCGTTCGTTCCAAAGCCGGTGCTAGATAAACAGCGTGCGACAGTAGGCTGCGGGCGGCGAAATTATTTACGACAGCGGTAATGGACAATTCCGCTTTCAACCTGTAGGGCGACCGAAGAGGAAAAGTTCCTTAGTGTTGCTTTAAATGTGACGTGACAGATACAGGCTACAGCGCCCCTCAGTTCAAGCGGCAGCATGGAGCGCAAGTCTTTTCTTTATCTTTAATACAAGTTATAGCATGTAAAAACATGCATGAACATCTGAAGGTATGTTGAAAGATACCGTACAACTTTTCGGTATGTATCATGTCTCATGTATTCGATCAATCAGTGTTGACGCGGAAAGATGCCAATAAAAAAACAATATGTCACTTAACGTTGCATTTACTTCAGGAAAGTTATCAAATGATCATAGTTCGTTAGTTAGCTATAAAAACACGCGACAGGAGCTTATTTACTGTTAATTATATGTGTGTTTGAATTAATTTCTCATGAAGACAAGTGTTTATGAAACCTATATCTAATGTTGTATATGAACATTTCAGTTTTTATTTGAGTGTAATTATTATCTCTGAAAATAAATAGCAGTTGAATATAAAAGTTGGGCTCTGTTGTTAATTTTAACCGCCAATATTATACTAATGTACAAAATGAGAGGGTTCCCTGTATAGTTTGCAGCATTAGTTGGGAGAGAGTGTTTTTCCTTAAAGGTATAGCGGAGGATTTTCTTTTTCCGGGTGGATCATCAAGACTATTGGTCCTCCTAAGTGTCAATCATTCTGGTGATATGTTTACGTAAGGCCGTCGTCCGTGCTCGTGCACACGATTCACACGATTGCGTGCGCTCAAAACACAGGTTGGGCTTCCCACTGATGCCTCAGTCGCGAAGTTTCTACTTGACAGGTAAAGATTGGCATGCTATTTGGAGAAATCCATTTAAAATCACTGCTAGTAAAAGTTAATGTAAGCTATGATTAGCTCGTGCATGCTCTCTCGTGCACACGTTTAATAGGCGTTCCCTCTCGGGAGCAGGTAGAGTGTTGCGCATGTGCATTTTTTCGAAAAGTGGAGAGGGCGGTTCTTTTCTAAAATTCGGGAAAATCCTCCGCTATACCTTTAACTATCGGCATCGGCAAATATCCTTCTGAATAATCGGCTATCGGTATCAGTGGAGAAATTTAGCATCGGTGCATCTCTAATTGAATTGTTTATTTTTAAGTTTATACCATACATTTAAAAAGATAAGTACATATCTTCTACATAATATTTTAATATTTTAATTGATTTAAAAGCCAATTATTACAATTTTAACAATCAACAGATTCAATATATGTAATTTACACACACACACACACACACACACACACACACCCACACACACCTGTATGACTTTATTTTTTTGTGTGGAACTTTGAATATTTCAGTGTGTTTTATCTACTCAGACAAAGTCAATGGGGTCCAATTTAATGTTGTTTGGGACTTACTTTCAAAATATCTTCTTCTGTGTTTCGCAATGGAAAATTAATTTTTGGGTGAACTGTCCCTTTAACTGTGGTTGTCACTCAAAACTTTGTAGTCTACACATGGCATACATTTATTGTCACAGGACAAGAATAAATGCCCTATCATCATTATACCCATTTAATTATTATGTCACTTGAATTTAAAGCATATAAATATAATGCATTTACTGTCAATGTTACATTTCCTAGCTTTGACTTTATTTTGAAGCCTTATTAATATGACATACGGGTTGATTAAGTTTAGAAAATCAGTGTGCTCACATCTCAGGAGCCCTGCTGATATCGGTGAGGTGAAGTTTCGTGACTTTATTGAGTCTTTCCACTGTCAAAAGAAGTTGATGTGTCTTTTTTCTCCTGTCTGAGCGACGCAGCGCAGCACATCTGGCCTATTCAAATCCCGCTGCAGCCCCTGCTGCTTCTAACCATTGAAATTATCAAATTAAACGGAGCGGTAATGGTCTCTACAAAGGCACTGCAATCGGGGAAGAGCTGCAGTTGTTCTTGCGGCGCTCCTGCGTGAGGTGACGTTCTGAGAAGGACAAAAGCATCACTCAAGAATGATCAGCTGAGAGTTGTTATGTTCTGTTTTGACGACCACTGCGTCTACACTGAAAGTGACTGGTTCCCATTGCGATAGCTTGAGGATTTCGCTGGAGACGTTGAAGCTGCACATCATCTCTGAATGACTCAAAGCTGGACTTCCAACAGTACAATGGATGAATAATTCTGTACACTTTATTTCTCAATGGAAATGCTTCTTAAAGCTGACTTTTCATAGGTTTTTTTGGGGAATAATGACAATTTTATACAAAAAATGCTATATAGCTTACATATGGTTAGCAACAAAACATGGCTTAAATTACTAGACCAGTGACCACGTTCTGATGCATCTTAAAGTGCCCCTTTTATGCTTTTATTACCTTTCATGTAGTGTGTAATATATCTGAATGTGAATGTAAAAGGTCTGCAAAGTTCCAAAAATCAAAGGTAAATGGAGGTATTGTCTCCCAAAAGAAAGAACCGATTCTGAATTGCCTAAAACGAGTCGTCAGTAATTCCAGTCTCACTTCCCTTTAGAAACATAGGTTTGTAACAGATTTGCATAATGCCAGCGTATGGTCTTTGGCTGCCCACGGACAACGTCTACTTTGAACCTCAAACACTGTAGTTGTAGCTGAAACTAGAAGAGTTTGGTTTTGTGTTTTCGACATGTCGAGAAGACGCTGTTTTCTGCTCTGCGAAAGCAAATTCACTTCACATGCACTTCCAAAGGATGAGGACTCGGGCTCGAATTGATACGGTAAACCCGACGCCATCGTTATTGTTCGTATCACTGTGTATCAAGCGATTAGGAAGATCCAGAGCTGAAATTCAGTAGATGTTAGACTGGGCTAATAGAGATCAGCAGATAATACTTTTCAATGATTGTCTGTTTTTATTTATTAGGACAGAAAATGATGGGGAGAGGGAGGAGAAAGGAATTTATCTATGAACATGCAGTGCCTGTATTTGAATGCTAACTGCTAGGCCAAGGCGAAAACATCAGCACTCACTCTTTATAACGTGATCATTCCATGTTGTACTATATGACTGAAAGGAAATGAAAGAAGTTTATGTGTCAATAAACAGCATCTTTTAGCACTAACCAATCAACCAGCCATTGCTTTGCCAGGTTTGAACCAGTTCAACCGGGTACTAAAAAATATATGTGAAATATGTCCAATGTCCTCCTCTATTGTCCTCTGCATTTAACCCATAAAAGTTAGTGCACTCACATTAGGAGCAGTGAGTAGTAAAGACACACACTCTACAAAACACAGCCGGAGCAGTGGGTGTACACTCTTGACATCAATGGTTCCATGAAGAACCTTGAACCTTTCCATTGCACAAAAGATTCTTTATGATGGAAAAAAAAGGTTCTTCAAACTAAGACAAACTGTTTGTTTTTTAAGAACTATTCACCAAATGGTTCTTTGGGTAATTGAACACTATTCTTTGGATAGTACTTGCCCCTTAAATTGATTTTCAGGTGCCAAGGCAGCATACTCTGCATGCAACCTATCATATGCACCCTGCTTGTGTGGAGGCAGTCAGTTTTGACCGCAAAAGATGAGGTAATTTGATTGGATGTCATGTATTTGACCTTTCACGGCACTAACATTTTCCTGTTTTTACACTAGAAGCAGCATGTTGCCTGTTAGAAATACATGCCCGGTTTTAATGTTATTCTAAGGTGGGGTAGAATTAAACGAACAGCAAAACGTATAATTTCGTTGTGTACTCTGTCACCTCATCAACCCCCGTGTGTATTCCAGTTTGGAACCACTGTTCTATAGCATCAGTGTGAAAACCTCATTTTGGAACCTTTATCTTTAAGAGCGTAAATAAAGTTTTCAACTCTCTAGTCAAAAATCAAGGAGAGTTAAGGGTTTTAGCAAAGGCTTTTTCTACTTTTAAGCTCTTTTTTCCAAAAGCTGTGCTCCTGATAATAATGCTGCATTGTCTTCTAAGATGGCCTTTTTGTCAAAATTCTAATGGGGCGTTTACATATAGCGACGAAGGCAATCTAAGCAGATTTAAATTATAAATATACATACAATTTTGCCTGCATCCTAAAGGAAAATCTGCTGGAATCCATTGCTATTAGCATGTGTTCCTGCCTACGTGTATACAGAGCGTTTCAAATAAAGTTGGATTAGGATGTCGCCTGATAAAGTAGCTCCCTATGTAGGCAGCAGACATGGCAAGAAAGCTCGCTTGGTTTTTAAACGGAGCTAAAGGTTTGCTTTGTATGGCAGAAACATCAAGGACAGATGAACAAGTGATAAAAAAACTCAGGTATGAGATGTATGAATCAGCTTTAGATTAGGATCTTCAGTCGTTTCTACCTTTAATAGAATCAAACCTTTAATAGAAGAATCTACCTTTAATTTTAATCAAATGATTATGATACACACTTATATTATTTACAAACTTTTATGTTAGATGTTAATCGGATTTGATTCTAACCAACTAATATATACATATGAAGAATTCAGATGCAAAAGCCTCTAAGTGCCATCTGAACTTTTCTTCTTGAGTATTTATGTTCAGTTTATTGGCAATGAAAATTACTAATTAATTGTCATTAAAGTGAAATTACTGAACTTAAATATACGAGCTTGATAAAAATGCTTATTTTAGAAGACAATTTCAGATGGCACTGTACACTGCCTTAAATATAATTTTAAACCAATATAATTTTATTGTTGTGTGGGCTAACAGTTGCATTTGCTTTGCCATCCACACACTCGCTCATATATGTGAGGTAATATCCTTTATTAAACCGCAGAATCATTAATTACTGGAGGAAGCCAATTCATATCTCGCCCAGCCTGAATAATGAGGGACAAGGGAGTCTCATACTCACCAATAATTAATTCATAAATGATACCCGTCTCACCCTTGTCCTGGCCAAGGATACTGCGGCCTAATCATTCCACAACCACTGTCAGCAGCCGTTCTCCATCACCGTTCCGCTTCCAACTCTGTAATCAGCACAAACACCATAATTGGTACAGTCTTTAAGGGCGAGTTGTTATTTCAGAGGAAGACGTTGAGCTTTGGGAAAAGAGATGGAGGTAGAATTATAAACACAGTTATACTGAGTGTGCACTTTTATATAGCTCAGGAGATTTAATAAAGTTCTCATTGTATTGTTTCAGGATCAGGTTGGATTCAAAATGTTCTTCTAAAAGACAAAAAAGGCACAAATGAGAGTTTTTAACATAGAGCAGATGTTTAATGAAGTATGCAACTTGTAGAGACCTATTAGTGAATGAGAGATATAAAATTAATGAGGATGAAATTGCATAAGGCTGCTCATTTGATCTCATTTGATTTATTGAGTTTTTGATTGCAGACTTGATGTTAAGCCTCCATTCGGCTCAACTTGATCTAATTTTCTATGGGAGACAGTTTTAGGGATTGTAACAGATTGAGATTGATTTTCAGGTTGTTTTTTTTTTCACACCAAAATTAAGAATGAAAAACACAAAATGTCATTTTTACGTACTAATCAAAAGCTTGGTGCTCTTCCAGATTCACAGCTTCAATGGGATGTATTTACACTACCATTGTTGGCATTGTTACTATTTGGAAGCTCATGAAACATGAAAGGCTCTTCATATTTTGGTTTCCTTTCTTTGCTCCAATTCGTATGACAGCCCCTAAACTCAGTGTGTCCTGCCAGGCATCCTCCATTCAGCTTAACAATAGAAACACGTGAGCTTTTTTTGGTCCAGACAGTGGGATTAAGCTGTGCATGTCTGAATGGGACAATGACAGCAGGTCTTTGTAAATATATTCTGGGTTACAGTATCTTAATCCTGTTGTGTGTGTCTGTGTGCTCGAGAGGAAACATTACACTGAGCACTAAGGCCATAAACATGCTTGCGCAAGTATGCAGAACGTTTAGCCAATGTATTGTAGTCCATAGTACATACTTATTGTACATACACTGCCTTAAATTTGTAAGCACAATCAACTTGGATGTTTAAGTAATTTCAACTTAAATGACATTAAACTGATTTTAAATGAGTTGATTCTTGAATAACTTATTTTGATGAGTTAAAGCAATGTAAAAACATCATAACTTACTGGTCATATAATTTTTTTACAGTATACATTCTTGTGTTAATGTGGTGATAACAAACCTCAGAACTCAAGGGGGCGCTAGAGTTAGCGTCAAATGTCATTAAACCAAATGTGTTATTATTTAGGTAGCTATGATAGCTGTACAGTATGAACATGTTGACAGTTAAAGTGATAGTTCACCCAAAAATGAAAAATCTGTCATCATTTGCTCACCCTGATGTCATTCTGAATCTATAACAAATTAAATCTGAGACGTTTCTGTCCCTCCATTGAAAGTCTATTCAACCAAAACTCCAAAACTTTCATAAAGTGATCGTAACAGAAATCCATAGGAATTGAGCGGTTTAATCCAAGCCCTCTGAAGAGACACGTTTGCTTAAATGATGAACAGATTTAATTTAGGCTTTTAATCACATATAAACATTGATCAGCAAACATAAGCAGGAAGCTCAACTGTAATTGCTGGACACGAGAGTGAACCTCATTGGTTCTCATGCGTCAAGCAAACATTCTTGAGCTTCCGTTTACCAAAATTAGAAGCTATAGTTATGTTGTTCCCTGATCAGTTTTTATATGTGAATAAAAGCCTAAATGAAATCATAGTGAATATAGTTGTATTTTCTGCAATACAGTTTTAATAATTCTCAATAATTGCATCCCTTAAAACTTATCACCAAAATTACATATTTAAATGCTTTTTCCTTGAAAGAAAATTCTTAAAATAGCTTTAATGTAACTCTACACCCTTGCCTCATTTAGTATACGCAGTTCTATGAATATGCAAATTAGCCCCGCCTCCACTCACTCACACCAGCTCAGAGATCCACTCGTTGACGATCACACGTTGACCTGATTGGTTACAAGGTAGTTTGTGACGTCAGAAACGCCAGCGATTTCAAACCGCGTTTTTGAGACTGTCTTTGTTCACTGCAGTTTTAAGGAGAAAATACTCAGCAATGGTGTTGACTTATGAATTTGTACATGGTTTGTCTTAAAGCACATTAAAAACGCCACAGAGACATATAAACAACATTAAAAACTTGATTTTCACCACAAGGGTCTGTAAACTCCTTTATTCATGAACTCTTGCATCTTACCTATATGGTTTTGTTTGTAAACATACAGAAAACGACAAAAGAAACCCACAATCCTCAGAGGAACAGAAATCGTCCACTTAAAGGTATGCTGTGTGTATCTGTGCAATTTAATTATAAATGATCCTGGGGGTCTTCCTCTTTATCCTGACCTGATGTGGCCCTCATAAATATTCTCTCTCAAGTGCTCCCATAATCCTCTCTGTCTCCTATTTTGCATCCATTTTTGTAACCCTCCAAACTTTAGATTCTAGTGTAGGTTTAGCAACAGAGAACTGATACAATATTTAGCATTTCTAAGGAGCTAATCCTGAAATAGCTTTAGGGTACGTTTACATGACAAGGATGTACTAAAAACGGAAAAGGTTTTCCTTTGCATTTTTTGCGTACTTTGTGAAAAGATCCCTTTCACAAGGATCCATGAAAACAACAAAAAATGCTGTATTATGCTGCCAGGCCACTAGTTGGCACTTTGTAAAGAAACACTACGCACGTATAGATTGAACATGTAGGCCTAATAATACGCATACGCATGACGTCACCGCTTTCTCAAATTCGCTTTTTGTAGTTCACACAGAGACGATAACGGTATCGTTTTCAAAAACTTGCACTTCGAAACACGTTTTCAAAAGTTAGCGTTTTCAGGGCGCCAAAACACCACTGTTGTGTAAATGAACAGCCAAAACGCATTTTTTTTCTGTTTTTAGTTGAAAATGGTGTCGTGTAAACTGCCTCTTAGAATAGTGGCCGCTTTAGCCAATGTATTGTAAACGTAGTCCATAGTACATACTTATTGTACATACACTGCCTTAAATTTGTACGTACAATCAACTTGGATGTTTAAGTCATTTCAACTTAAATGACTTTAAACTGATTTTAAATGAGTTGATTCTTGAATGACTTCTAAAAAAGTTGAAAATTGCTTAACTTATTTTGATGAGTTAAAGCAATGTAAAAAACATATGTTATCATAACTTACTGGTCTTATAATTTTTTACAGTATACGTTCTTGTGTTAATGTGGTGATAACAAACCTCAGAACTCAAGGGGGCGCTAGAGTTACCGTCAAATGTCACTAAGCCAAATGTGTTATTATTTAAGTTGCTATGATAGCTGTACAAACATGTTCACAGTTAAAGTGATAGTTCACCCAAAAATAAAAAATCTGTCATCATTTACTCACCCTGATTTTCAAAAGTTAGCGTTTTCAGGGCGCCAAAACACCACTGTTGTGTAAATGAACGACCAAAAACGCATTTTTTTTCAGTTTTTAGTTGAAAATGGTGTCGTGTAAATCGGCCTCTTAGAATAGTGGCCTCTTTAGCCAATGTATTGTAAACATAGTACATACTTATTGTACATACACTGCCTTAAATTTGTAAGCACAATCAACTTGGAAGTTTGTGCGTACAATCAACTTGGATGTTTAAGTCATTTCAACTTAAATGACTTTAAACTGATTTTAAATGAGTTGATTCTTGAATGACTTCTAAAAAAGTTGAAAATTGCTTAACTTATTTTGATGAGTTAAAGCAATGTAAAAACATATGTTATCATAACTTACTGGTCTTATAATTTTTTACAGTATACATTCTTGTGTTAATGTGGTGATAACAAACCTCAGAACTCAAGGGGGCGCTAGAGTTACCGTCAAATGTCACTAAGCCAAATGTGTTATTATTTAAGTTGCTATGATAGCTGTACAAACATGTTCACAGTTAAAGTGATAGTTCACCCAAAAATAAAAAATCTGTCATCATTTACTCACCCTGATTTTCAAAAGTTAGCGTTTTCAGGGCGCCAAAACACCACTGTTGTGTAAATGAACGACCAAAAACGCATTTTTTTTCAGTTTTTAGTTGAAAATGGTGTCGTGTAAATCGGCCTCTTAGAATAGTGGCCTCTTTAGCCAATGTATTGTAAACATAGTACATACTTATTGTACATACACTGCCTTAAATTTGTAAGCACAATCAACTTGGAAGTTTGTGCGTACAATCAACTTGGATGTTTAAGTCATTTCAACTTAAATGACATTAAACTGATTTTAAATGAGTTGATTCTTGAATAACTTCTAAAAAAGTTGAAAATTGCTTAACTTATTTTGATGAGTTAAAGCAATGTAAAAACATATGTTATCATAACTTACTGGTCTTATAATTTTTTACAGTATACGTTCTTGTGTTATTGTGGTGATAACAAACCTTAGAACTCAAGGGGGCGCTAGAGTTACCGTCAAATGTCACTGAGCCAAATGTGTTATTTAAGTTGCTATGATAGCTGTACAAACATGTTCACAGTTAAAGTGATAGTTCACCCAAAAATAAAAAATCTGTCATCATTTACTCACCCTGATTTTCAAAAGTTAGTGTTTTCAGGGCGCCAAAACACCACTGTTGTGTAAATGAACGTCCAAAACGCATTTTTTTTCTGTTTTTAGTTGAAAATGGTGTCGTGTAAATCGGCCTCTTAGAATAGTGGCCTCTTTAGCCAATGTATTGTAAACGTAGTCCATAGTACATACTTATTGTACATACACTGCCTTAAATTTGTAAGCACAATCAACTTGGAAGTTTGTACGTACAATCAACTTGGATGTTTAAGTAATTTCAACTTAAATTACATTAAACTGATTTTAAATGAGTTGATTCTTGAATGACTTCTAAAAAAGTTGAAAATTGCTTAACTTATTTTGATGAGTTAAAGCAATGTAAAAACATATGTTATCATAACTTACTGGTCTTATAATTTTTTACAGTATACATTCTTGTGTTATTGTGGTGATAACAAACCTCAGAACTCAAGGGGGCGCTAGAGTTACCGTCAAATGTCACTAAGCCAAATGTGTTATTATTTAAGTTGCTATGATAGCTGTACGGACATGTTGACAGTTAAAGTGATAGTTCACCCAAAAATTTAAAATCTGTCATCATTTACTCACCCTGATTTTCAAAAGTTAGCGTTTTCAGGGCGCCAAAACACCACTGTTGTGTAAATGAACGACCAAAAACGATTTTTTTTCCAGTTTTTAGTTGAAAATGGTGTCGTGTAAATCGGCCTCTTATAGTGCCGTTTGCTGGCTCACAGGGAATGGCCGATTTTGTTTTCGTCTTTAACTCCCGACATTATGTCTTGTGGCTTCACATAAAATGAAATGCAGAGAAGGGAGATGTCCATCAAATTGTGTGATTTTAGACTCAAGTCAACAGCTTCTGTGACAGCAAACAAGCTATTTAAATGAGATCAAGAGTGCTCTGACGGCACCGTGGTAATTACATTACCCAGCTGCTAAACTACGGCTTCACTCGCCACACTACGTCTAAACAAACATCATTACCCATAATACCATCAAACAAGGATTTTGTATCTTTGACATCTCTCTTCCTTTTTGTTTTCGAACAACTTTAAGCCAGCTGTTTTTAGCAATATTTTAGGCAGTTATTTTTAGCTGGTGTTTTCAGAGGCATTGACCCTGCTTGTCAAAACAGATGTTTCAGATGTTGTGAAGTAAACATTAGAAGATGACTGAGGGATTTATTTAATATTTACAATATGCTTGATATTGTTAAACCAATATTGTGAAAGTGCAATGAGTTTAACTCAGTTTTTATTTGCACATTAACATTGATTCATTTCCAACAGTTCGGTCAAACTTTCCATTTCACTGAATCAGATATAATCAGACACAGTCAACAATGTGGCATTTAGAAAGTTAAATTATGTAAAAAATGTGGCAACTTATTACTAATTATTGTTATGTTGGTGAAAATAAACGATTATAATAACATAATAATTCTTTCTTGTGTTTATTTAGTGAAAAACTTTGGACAACATGCCTTGATTCTTTCTTAATTTGATTTTGTTCGCTTAATTTCTTCCTTAAAGCACTTTTGAATGTACTTGGTACAAATGACTATCTAAATTTCCTCTGATAAAAAATAAAGAAATAAATCAAATATACTTTTAGGCTAAAAATACTGAGATAAATATTATTTTTGTCGTATCGTTCCTGCTGTCTGCTAACATAAATATTCTATTATCGTCCATAATTAAGGACCATTTACTGGCTCAAGCTTTGGTGTTCTTGTTTGCTTTTGATATTAAAGCAAACACAGATTGAAACAATGCAGTAGTATTGGAGCTCACAGCGGCTCCTGATTACAGCCACCTGCAAACACATTATGCACTTCTGTCGTACAGGGGAAAAATAACTCTTTGCCAAATGGAAGTTCATTTACACTCAATTATCCACCAACAAAAATGAAGTATGTTATTTTTACAGAACCCAGTGTTTGCATAGGTTTTTCGATGGGTACCGTATAATCCACAGATCGGAGACAGAGAAGGTCTACATATCGGGTAGAAGAGGAATACAGATGCGTATGCAGTATGAATGTTAATATAGATGTGTTTACCGTAAAGTGTGTGTGTAAGGGAGAAGGAGTGATTGGCCCATTCCATCATAATCAGACACCCAAAATTCAATTCTATTCTCCTCTGCGTCTCACCATCTTGTCGAGATGCTGGATTGTTGTTGATGTATCTCCTCATTTTAGCTGCTGATGGAATTGTCCTCTGTTGTAACATCTTAATTAGGGGAAAAAAATGCAGGGGAATTGCATTTAGCATGCGTCGGAGGGTGTTGTGTACCAGTACAGGAACCCCCATGATGGATGATTCCTGCTGCTAAAATGCATCAAAACCAGAGATGTCATTCTGTCTAACTTGATATTCATAGCCTATAACCTGTATCTGTTTGTGACCTGTCTCAGTGTGCTGGATACAAATATGGCTGCCAGACATTTATCTAGATTTTATGACTCGCTTAAAGTGAATGCGAATTCAAAATTGACGCCATTTACTTTCTTAATGCACGTTTCTGGTCTTATTCTGAAAGATTCATTGGTGCATTTATTGCATCTCCTGCTATAAATATTCCTGAAGTGCACATTGCTTACTTTGGGATGCACAGGATACTGGATAATTTAAGCAACAGTCAAATGGCTATAAGTAGGCAATGTTTCTGCAAACTTGCATTCAATCATGGCTCCTTTCTGATAGGAATCATTTCTGAAAATAAATATTCCTAAAGTGCCCATTGCTTATTTAATTTCATAGTTCTCCAACCTTTTGGCTCTTGAATCTAGTGCAAGTTATGATTGAATTTAGCGACTGAATCTCTTGAAATTTAATTGAATACTTGAATACATAAGAAATAGTGCAGGATTGAAATGTGCTGGAGATATCTGCATTTCCCCAAGAGAGCTCTTGTTTTAACCCAGTACAGAGAACAGCAGAAATATTCAGCTGCGCATCAGATAAGGTCTTAAATCCCTTTTAGTGCCGTGTAATTCCTACGAGTATGTGCTGTTCGGTTTTTTTATTAAATCTATATTTGGTGTGTTGCCTGCGGACCCAAAGAGAAAATTATGCTCAATTAAATTAGTCATGTTGAAACCTCTAATTAGCTGTGTTCCCTGATAAGAAAACCCAATGTGAGATACGGCATTTAACCTCATCTCACCCCCCCCCCCCGATGCTGTAAATCTCAATCCACCCCAATTCGCACAGCGATCGCATCATCAGGGAGGCGACTCCCGTGAGTCTTATGTAAATGTTGAGGAATCATTATCATCCTACAAGGGATGAAGTCGAATGATTGGTGATGGCATCAGAAATTGGGGCGTTTCTGTGGGTGGGCAGTACCAACCCAAAAGGGCTGTCTGCTCACCCAATAGAAAATCAGCTAAGTTAAAGTAGCTTATATCGGCTTTTACATGTTTTTCTAACTGATTAGCTACTTTTAAAAAATTTAATTTACTTTAGTCATCTTTTATTTGTTGATACTCCATCTTATTCCAGCCTAATTTGTGAATATGCAAACTTAGATTAACTAATGCTTTGTTGTAAAGTTCTAATGCATTTCTGTTATTCTGCTAGGTAAATTAAGATGGCTTTAGCACAGATATAGTTATATATTCATATGTATGGACTACATCATTTTTTGTGTGTGTGCACCATTCAGAATTTAATTGGGAATGACTTTTTCAATTCAGAAAATTTCAATTCAGTTCCTTTTTTAATTTCATTTGAATTGAGTTAGCAAACTCAAACAGATAGATAGATAGATAGATAGATAGATAGATAGATAGATAGATAGATAGATAGATAGATAGATAGATAGATAGATAGATAGATAGATAGATAGATAGATTCCTATCTGTTGTGGACAATTGAATTGAAATTCACACTTATGAATTGAAAGGGCGCTGACACTTAAATCAGAATTTTGCACAACACAATGCCCTCTCCTTCAAAGCATTGTGACCTGAAAGTCTTGCTGTAAAAGAAGAGGAGGACCTTCGTTTCTTGAGATAAACCCTGAAGAACAGATGAATGCCGAGCGAAAGACTCTCGGTGAGGGAAGTGGAATCATCCATCATTGGCTACAAACAGGGTGATAGCAGAGCTACACAGGGCTAATTAGCTAAAGCAGTTTTTCAACAGAAAAACTGACTCCGAGCCAATGGTCCGGTCCTATCTCGGCCGACCAGGTGATGAGACAGTCGGCTAATCTTCACACAGGAGTCTGAAGACATGCTCTAGTCAGCTCTGTTGGGTGTTTCAGGCCTGCTTTTCCCTCCCATTAATGTCTGCAGAAGCTGTGTCAGGTCTGGAAGACATCCTGCAGTGTTCGTCTTAAAGACTACACACCAGTTGCTCTTCCTTCACACACCATTAATATCATTAATAGGTTGGTCCAGAAGTAGTTCAGTCTCCTAGTCACAGACCATCTGGACCTGCTGGTTTTCAAAAATGTACAACCCTAAGTTTTAGCAATAGTAGGCTGAATTTGTAATGGCATACTCGCATACTACTATTGGCTACAGACATGTCACCCTGTAGCCCAAGATTGGTTGCCCACTGAAGCTAAGCAGGGTTGAGCCGGTTCAGTACCTAGATGGGAGACCTCCTGGGAAAAACTATGTTGCTGCTGTGTCGGTCCTAATGGCCCAGTATAGTGACGAGGACACTATACTGTAAAAAGCAACCTCCAAATTCAGCCATAGTGATGCTACCTTAGCAAACACTACTGATAACTGTGTGTCATAAGTTCCCAAGTCCACTTCACAGGCAGATTCCAAACTTTTTGTCTCTGGAGAGCAGTAAAAGCAGAAGCAAATAGATTGTGATGGCACATAAGCAAGGGAGAGAGAGAGAGAGAGAGAGAGGAATGGAAGGGCTATGACTTGAACAGGGGAGTGGGAAAGCGTTTATTGTGCAGTGAGTTGAAGAGAGAGAGAGAGAGATACTACAGAGACCCGTTTGTCTGAGTTTGAAGAGCTGCACTCTGCCATCAGGACATTTTTTGGGTTAATGCAATGAGCAGATCTACATGATGTGGCCGCAGGGGCCTCTCACACTGCCTCGAGGGTCACCAGGGGCCCCTCCAGGCCCTGCAGTATACTCTGAATGGCATCATGGACCGTCCCAGGCTGCCAGCTTATTGCTGGCCCGGAATGATTTGTCATTGGTCAGCTTCTGGAAAAGCAGCTAATTAACTCTGTCATTTATGGCTAAAAAGTTGACTAAACGAGAGGCCGGATGGCTGGAAACTCTCTGAGGGACAAACGGAGAGACATGTAGCTCAGCAAGACGCTTATTTCATTAGCCTCATCTAATTTGCCCTTTTTAATTTCTCTCTCTCTCTCCCTTTCTCTCTCTCTCATGCATCATTATATTGTTTTTTTTCTTGTATGTTTCGCGACACTTTCAAGCGAGGGGCGCTGAAAGGACGTTCAGTTTTATCTGAAACAGATTTTTATTACATTGGTTGATGTACGTATCGCAGCAGTTTAGAAATGAAATGTATGGGTGAGTAGTAACATGCTATTTTAGATTCTTTTTCTTTGATCTGTTTTATGTGATGCTCTACCAGGTGAAAAGCCAATCATATGGAGCTGGCTATGTGATGCAAATGTCAAAATATATTAGTTTACTAATGATGGTAAATGCATTTTGAGTTCATAACATAAGCCGCTTTTCCACCGTCGGTTGTGATGTAATACAAATGCGTCAGTCACTGCCTTGGTAACGCAAGAGTTTACATATGAGATGTAAATAGCGACCGCATTATGGAGGATGATCAGATATTTCTTTAATTTTCTTTTTTTACTTGCGTTAATTTCGCGCTTGGCCAGCTACAGAGAAACTAGCAGCCAGACAACAGACAAGTGACCAATCCTGAGTAGCGAACCGTGAACGCGAATTCCAGGCCAAAAACGGTTTGTAATTGTGCCGTGCCGAAACAAGCTCAAGTGGAAATGTAACTGGAACCGCTCCGTACCATTCTTATAACTGTTTGGCCCAATATTGGAAAAGTGGCTATATATTGTGCAAGAACCGCACAAAAAAGGTCTTTATTAATCAATAATCTGCCCCCATAATTATCAAAAGGAATAAAAAGATGTTTTACTGCCTCTAGAATTAATTTTATTGATCTGGAAACTGCAGTGAAATGTATGTATAGGTATATTTTTCTTAAAGGGATAGTTCGCCAAAAAATGATATTTAAGCCATGATTTACTCACCCTCAAGCCGTTCGAGATGCATATGTCAATCTTTTTTCAGACGAACACATTTTCAGTTATTTTAGAAAATGTCTTAGATCTTTCAGTGGTTATAATGTGAAGCAATGGGGTCCAGCTGCTTCAAGACCGAAAATGTGCATGCATCCTTCACAAAAGTAATCCATCCGGCTCCAGGGGGATAAACGAAGGCCTTCTGAGGGTAATCCGTGCGGTTTTGTCGTAAAAATATACATATTTAAAACTTTATAAACGAAAATAACTGGCTTCCGGTGGCGGTCGGCGCGCGTTCATGGAGAAGGAAGCGTCGTGACGTAGAACGAACATAGAGTTTTGTTTTGCTCTGCTCTCTGGCTGCGCTGTCACGTTCGTTCTACCTCACGACGCTTCCATCTCCATGAACGCGCGCCGACCGCCACCGGAAGCCAGTTATTTTCGTTTATAAAGTTTTAAATATGTATATTTTTACGACAAAACCGCACGGATTACCCTCAGAAGGCCTTCGTTTATCCCCCTGGAGCCGGATGGATTACTTTTGTGAAGGATGCATGCACATTTTCGGTCTTGAAGCAGCTGGACCCCATAGCTTCACATTATAACCACTGAAAGATCTAAGACATTTTCTAAAATAACTGAAAATGTGTTCGTCTGAAAAAAGATTGACATATGCATCTCGAACGGCTTGAGGGTGAGTAAATCATGGATTAAATATCATTTTTGGGCGAACTATCCCTTTTAATTGTAGGCAGAGGCCTACTGATTGTCCATTTCCTCCAGTTCCTGTTTCCATTTTCCGGTGCTTTAAATACAGCCTTGAATAACTCCGTAGTCATCAATGAATCCACCTCAACTAATAAACTCATTTCTAGTGCTGCTATGTCCGGTTCTGTTATGAAACATCTAGGTCTATTTCTGTTTTACCCACATGAGCGAAATGCATTTAAGGACTGCTGTCATCCTGAAAGCGCGGCTAGAGAGATACTACACAAATAAATACAGCCGCCCAGCTCTGGGATCTAATTAAGAAATGAAGCACAACATATAATTTAGCACCAAACAATGTGCAATTTCCCCTTCAACCTCTTAAATTGGTGTAAATGATGTCACCCTGATGGCCAAGCGATCCGGCGGCAGGGGTTGATGTCGGGGTTATGAGTCCATTACTACTAACCTCATCTTCCCATTGCTCTCTGTGTTTAAACCACAAGCTTAAATGACTGATTTCTGACACTCGGTTTATTTTGAGCGTATTGTTTTAATTAAATTACCCTTTAATGTCTTAACCATGAGTTGAGATTTAGAAAATTGCGAAATGAAAAGTAAAGTAAGAAAGTAAAGTAGAGATTGCCTGAGAAACACATCTGGATCTTCAAAGTGGTTGAGTACTGCTTTCGCTGTTCTGTTTCAGTGCCATTATGTATATTTAGCTTTAAATAAAGCAATTACTAACCTCTCTGTGGAGGAGTAACATGTCCTAGCATGCATCGTTCCTTCTAATTAAGAGCTGTAGTGGCGAACCAGTTTTGATGGAGCATTTAATGTTACATGTTTGGGAATAACTGATGTTTATCCAGACTCGAGCCAGTCTCAGGAGAGAAACCTTTTCTCAAATCTGTAGGTACGTTTATAAAAAAGAAAACAGCATCTTTACAAGGCATTCTGTTTAGAGCCGATCCTAGTCTTGCCTTTTATTCATCATGGAAAAACCTCTCAAGGGTTGAAACATCGAAGAGCTGAAGGCATCAATCACATTAAAGCAAGACGAGAGTGACTTTCTGCTGGAATAAAGTATTTGAAATAAAAAACAGAAGATGTTTTTGTGGGCATACAGTGGGCGGATGTGTGTTGGTCAGATTCACTCAAGTATTTTGTGGGGAATTCATTATAGGGATGAATTTGCAGCTGCTTAATTTGCATGCATTCTGCATTATTTTCTCCATTAAAATGATCCAGGTGTTCTGATGAAAAAAAAAAACATTTTAAAAGAATTTTTTTTTTTTTTCTCCATTTCATCATTTAATGCATTACTGCTTTGATGATCAATAGAGAATTTAAACAAACATCCCTTTTAAATTAAGCTCTGTACATTAATTGCATGAAGCAAATAGCGCTGACTTTTGTGAATAAACTGCAATCTTTAATAACCTTAATTTGCATATAAAGAATGTGTGTTTGAACTAAGAAAGAATGACAGTGACTTAATTTAAATATGCAAACACAACGCTATACCAGTGCAGATGGCGCTTTGTTAAACTGCATTGTGATTGGTGATTAAGATGTTTTGTGCTGAAATATCACGCACAAAAGCGGAGCAAGCGTTTAGTGAGTTTTCCTTTTTGGCTTTCAAAGAGTCATTTTAAAAAGCCATCCTGAGTTCAGAAATCTAGGAGGGCGTAAACAAAGATGTCCGAGATTTGATAGATAACGCGAAACCTAATGTGGCGGCAGGGACAATCAGATCCAACCAAACTGGTGCGGTCCCAAATCACGTCACAGATATTTATGGGGATGCTAATGACAACAAGTCGCTTTTTAATGTCAGGTCTCAACCTGTGATTGCACACTGGGTTGAGTGATTTGGACGTCCTGACAGCTGTAATTATCCTAGTGTCTTCTGTCAGACAGGCAGGGGGCTGAATCTACCTCAATTAGACTAATGTTCTCTCTCTCACTCACTCATTCTCTTCAGAAACGTTTTTGTGGTTTCGTGAAGGGCAGGAAAGCACACAGCCTGCCGGTTTTGCCCTGCATGCCAACAGCTGACATGTCATTGGAAATGTTTCCCATTTGAGTTTTTTTATTTTTTTATATCCTTTGGGAAATGTTGGGGCACTTGGTTTGTGGACAGACCTTTTTGTCCACTCAAGTTCATGTTCAGTTCTTGCAATGACTCAGAGCCACTAATGTGCTCGACTGAGGTCAGACCTTCAAACACTATAGGCTGCTCCATTATGTGTGCATCTCTGTGCTCAGTCCACCGTTTATGTGTGTCTGAGGGGACAGACTGTTCTTATTCAGGATGGTGTGCACAGCATGCAGCTACAGTGTGCATTGTTAGTGTTGTTTGCGAAAAATGCAGCACGATTATTATTGCTCAAAAGGGTTAAGGATGAAAAAAGGGGGGAGAAATACATTTTACAAACGCTTTTATCTAAAGCAACTTACTTTACATTCAAGCTATACATTTTATTAGTTCATGCATTCCCTGGTAATCACATTTGTGTTGAAAACCTAGAGACCGAGGAAAACTGGGTTTGAAAGTGGAAAGTAATGGTAGAATTTTGACTTTTGGTCATGTGCCTACTATCCAGAACTCCATAGCAACACCTTAGCAACCCCTTAGCAACGCCTAGCATCATGGTGGTGAGTTTTGCAGAGCTCTACTAGTGTAAAATCTAGCTCCATTACTTTGCATTGGGTTTTTATTACCGTTTCATTCAAAATACTGATTGGAAATTATTCACAGTTGTTTTATTTCATGATTATACTTTTTATGCTTTTCTGTACATCTTAATGGTAGGTAGAAGTCAAGTCAAGTCAAGTCACCTTCATTTATATAACGCTTTTAACAAAATGGACTGTTTCAAAGCAGCTTTACAGTGATAATAAGAAATTAAAGTAACAGAGATTCTTTTGGCTTTACAGCAACTCTGGGATAAAGTTATTGGTCAGCTAAAGTTAGTTTTGATCGATTCACTTTCGTTGCAAAGATCATTAGTTATTAACTTACTTTAGGGGCCGCTTACACAACACCGCTCTAACAGAAAACTCTTAACGCGCTCCGGCCCGCTCATTCACACAGTAACAGTGCCTGGTGGCACGAGAACGCAAACTTTTCTTTTTTTATCTCTGCGCAAGCTTTAAAAACGCAAACCTGTGAAAACGCGTGAACTTGCATATTACGTGTTTAGTCTATAGGTATGCGCGTTTGAATATATATGTGCGCAGGTGTGTAGTCTTTCTTTACAAATTGACCTCAACAAATTACTTGTCTGGCCTTAAAAATTTATAATACAGAATTATTTATCGCTTCCACGTAGCCATGTGAACCGGAACTATTTTGACAACGTTTTATCTGTACAGAGGTAAAGGGAAGGTTTAAGGAGGCCTTCACAGGGGAGGGACTGGTTGACACTTCAGGACTGCGTTGTCGTCATGTCCAGGCGCAGGTCCTTCATCAGGTGTGGATACGGCCTGGATACGGCCTGGATACGGCGCGACTGCGGTAAACCTCGGGATAAACAGAGAGACAGTATATATGTGTGTTTGAAAATATACACTAATGTTCAAAAGTTTAGTTTCTTTTTTTTTTCGCCCACAGGAAAAAATCTATTTCTTTATATTCATCAAATAATCCTGCAAACTTGAACATGATTTCCACAACAACAAAAAACAACACAACTGTTTTCAACATTGCTAGTAATGTTTCTTGAGCTGTAAATCAGCAGATTAGAATAATTTCTGAAGGATCATGCGACACTGAAGACTGAAGTAAAATTCAGCTTTGCCATCACTGGAATTTTAAATTGTAAAAATATTTTACTGTTATTCTTTTTACTGTATTTTTTATTAAAAGTCTCTAAGAGAGACTTCTTTCAAAAACATTGAAAAGTCTAAACCTGTAGTGTATACCTGCCTGTATATTTTAAGAAGGGGATATATATTCTGTGGTATATATTAAAAAGTTTGAAAACCATTTATTATGCACACAGAGAGAGTATCTTTTCTAAATGAACATACCCACAGGCAAGTGTAGACCAGGTTTTGCACATAAATATGCACACACACACTCAATAATCTTTCATGTTTCACTGTAATCTTTCATTACTTACTCACCCATGAGACTTTATTTCTTACTTGGAATATAAAAATAGTTGGCACTGGGGACAACGTAACCCTTTCCCCGCCATTGACAAGTTTTTCCAGCGATCCGCTGTTGCGGATCTTCCGAAACAGTACAGCATCTCCGGATCCAAATGCAAGCGAAGAAGATCTGCGTAGCAATCGAAGATTGCTTGCGCACAATTAAGCTATTGTGATTATCAAAACATTCAACAGCATGTAAATCGAAACTTCACAGAATGAAATGTCAGACCCAGGAATGGGTACATGACTGTGAGGCTGTATAATATATATATATAATTACAGAATTTAGGTGTTTTTTGTTTTGTTTTGTTTTGAGTGACCTGTCCCTTAAAGTGTGTGTGTGTGTGTGTGTTTGGCGGGGGGGGGTAAACCCTACGTTATGGGGACAAAATTCCCCCACAAAGATTGCAATATCCTAAATCATTGTCCATGTGGGGACATTTTTGGCCCCCTTGAGAAAAAAAGCTTAGAAATCAGACTAAATTGTGTTTTTTGAAAATGTAAAAATGCAGCAAGTTTTCTGTGATGGGTAGGTTTAGGGTAAGGAGATAAAATATTCAGTTTGTACAGTATAAAAATCATAATGTCTATTAAAAATCCCAATAAAACATGAAAACACAATGTGTGTGTGTGTGTGTGTGTGTGTGTGTGTGTGTGTGTGTGTGTGTGTGTGTGTGTGTGTGTGTGTGTGTGTGTGTGTGAATTCGAGGCCAAGCCTTTTACTCTGTAAATGAATAGAATGAATGATTAGATAAATATTTATTTCCAACCATTAAGGCTGTAGAGCAGTGTTAACCCGTCACTTTGAAATGCTTTGAATATTTTCTTTTAATATGCATGGCTGTCATTACCATGAGCTGCTTTCCACAGCCAGAATTTTTACCCAATTACTGCAGAGTGCCTGTGCTTCTCTGTCCAATCAGAGCAGCTGATAACATGTCATCACTGTCAGAGGCAGTTCATATGAGAGAGCTGCTGCTTCTTTCGCTGTCAGTCTTCAAATGTTTATATACTCTTTAGTGCATTATAATAAATGTAAAGTCTCTCTTTGTCCTGTATTTTGTGCTTTTAGAGATAAAAAAACAGCTTTACACAACTGTCAGTCTGTAGCTTGGAGTGTTTAATAGCTTTAAATCATTTTAAAGGTTTTTAAATAATGATGAAATAGTCGTTTAATCTGAAGTAACTTGTTTTCTTTTTTTATGTGAGTGTTTGTGAGGATTAAACATTCTCATTATAAGAAGCGGTTATTTTTTATGTGCAGAGCTGAATGTAAACAAGCTGTAATTCGTTCTCATTAAAACCTTCCTTGTGATTATTTCGCGTTCACCTGTATTTCAGACGGCTGCGGTAGTTTGTGATAAATGAGTCGGGAGTGTGCTCGAACAAGACATCAAACAGCTGCGTGATCGTGTAAAACATTTGCTGCCATTCTTCTTGAATGTGATTAAGTCGTCGTGTCATGTTTAATGTCTGTTTATCTCAGGTACATTACAGAGAGGAAGAAGCGCTTTCCTGCAATAAGATGCAAATTAGTGGTGGTGGGTCAATGTCAGAAAACAGAAAATTCAGGAAAATTATATCTATCCATCCATCCATCCATCCATCCATCCATCCATCCATCTATCTGTCTGTCTGTCTATCTGTCTATCCATCCATCCATCCATCCATCCATCCATCCATCCATCTAGTTAGTATTTAATTTGAAATTAATATATAAATAAAAATATATATATTTTAGCGTTAGTGTTGGTGGGTCAATGTCAGAAAACAGAAAATTCAGGAAAATTCTATCTATCTATCTATCCATCCATCCATCCATCCATCCATCCATCCATCCATCCATCCATCCATCCATCCATCCATCCATCCATCCATCCATCCATCCATCCATCCATCCATCCATCCATCCATCCATCCATCCATCCATCCATCCATCTAGTTAGTTAGTTAGTAAGTATTTAATTTGAAATTAATATATAAATATAAAAATATATATTTTAGCATTAGTGGTGGTGGGTCAACTTCAGAACTTCTTTAGTATATTTAGTTTAAGTATAAACTAAATTTTCCTATTTATTTATTTGTTTATTATTTTACATTATTTTTAAATGCAAAAAATAAAAACAAAGTTAGTGTAATTGGTGGTAGGTCAATCTCAGAAAACTGGACCATGTGTGGAAATGAAATTCAGGATTTTCTTATTTTTTTATCTAAATATAAAATTATTTATTTATTTATTGTGTTTTGTTTCATTTAATTTAAAAATAACATATAAATAAACAATAATTAATTCTAGTGTTTAGTGGTGGTGGGTCAATCACAAAACTTGACCATGTGAGGAAAATAAATTATTATTATTATTATTATTAATAATTAGACAACATTTATTTATTTATTTTATTATCTTTGCTTTTAATTTCGCAGTTTGGCTGATATTCTGTTGGAAAAACAAACAATAAAAAATAATTCACAGGGACATAAATGGGTCACAAATGACACTCATGAAAATGACCCTCATTTAGTCCTTTCCTGTCAAACTGAATCCATCTTTTTTGTGTGTCTTTCCCTAGATCTCCCTATTTGTGGATTTTCCCAGAAATTTCATTGCAGTGTGTCAGAAACACAAGCCAGGCAATTAAGACCTGTCATTGACAGCACTTCTTCAGTGTCCTTTTGATAAGAGCGTTCTCAGGCAATCAGAAGTTCCATCACAACAGATTGTCATTCCCCCCCATCCCACCTCCTAAATCAATCCCCCACCATCAGTGACATCAATCCCTCAATGACGGACAGCGTCATTTGCTTCCTGGTCAATTGGTTTTAGACTTAGTGTTTGGAAAGTGCAGAGAGCTGTTTATGAAGCTAAAGGACTTCCACAAATTGTGGTCTGATGGTGCTGGAGAAAAAGCAATAGGCCAATATGAGAGTGTGCAAAACTGTGCCGTCACGATGCTAGAGTTTTTGGGGGGGTTGTTGCCAGGATTTAGCTATGCTGGCCCAATGCAAAAGCGCTCACCCTCAAGTCTGTGATATTTTTGTCTCTAAATATGGCTCAAGTCTCTCCTTCAGTGTAAGTCTATGGGATTTTTTTGTTGCCCATTTTGTTGCTCAAAAGGTGAAAATCATAAGAAAACTATAACTGCATAAGCAGGATGAATTGAGGTGTCATAGGCCTGGTTTCACAAACAGAGCTAGATTAAGCCAGGATTAGGCCTTATTAGGGCATTTAAGTATCTTTTATAAACATGCATTAGAAAGAAACATTACTGGTGTGCATATTGAGACAAAACAATGGCACTGATGTATTATAAGATATGTCAGTGAAAGTTGCTTTCAGTTAAAACAGCTCAAACATGCATTTTAGTCTGGGACTATCTTAAGCCTTGTCTGTGAAACTGTGTGATAATGTCTGTCTAAAGTTCCCCAAGTATGGCCAAAACTATAGTGATGCTTGACTTATTAATTATTATAGAAGTCAACCGATGTGCAGTTACAGCTCTGTGTATTTTTTTTCCAGCATTTTACTGTATTTCAGCCACAATCAGATTTTTGAGCTAGAAATATCCAATTTATGTATAATGTTACCTTAGACATAATTTATGCTGGGAATGGGAAGAGCTTGTGCTGACAATATTGTCCCCAGCACTTTATGAAATAGCTTGCAACAGTGATGTATGTAATACACTGGCATCTTGTTCTCTGGCACAGACAGCTCTCCACTTCTGTGTTGCATTTCCACGGCCCGCTATTCAATCCACTGGAATCATAAACAAAATGAAATGCACTGATACAATTTTGATTTATTAGCACAAATCTTGGGAGGGATTAGAGAGCCAGGCTATGTTCGAAATCGCCCCCTAGACCCTCATTCGCTACTCCACTGATATAGTCCACTTGAAGGAGTGAATGAAAATGAGCTGACGCTTTTGCGTAGTTTGTGCTTGCTTTTTAATAATCATTTGAAACGTAGCTGTCATTACGTAACGTAATTTATCTTGAACTCTGTAATGGAAAACTAGCACGTATAAACCTTAATTAAACAATTTAATAATCAATTTTAAAAGAAATGATGTCTGAATGATATTACACTATACCCACATTGGACCAGCGGTTTGGAGAATGGATGGTTCACGTGCGGGCGCCATCTTCTAGCCAGATGCAGGAATACATTCGGCATGACCGTCACAGTGCATTATGGGTATTCTCTAGCCGTTGAGCGTACATTGGTTTTACACTCGTTATTGCAGTGCATTGTGGGATTGAATGAGTGCACTCGATAACATCCACTCTGGTTTTGGACGGCTGTCCCCTCAAATATTACCCTATTTAAAGGTGCATTGCGCAACTTTTCATGTTAAAAATACCCGTTTTCTAACCCATACATGCTTAAACAATTGCCTGATGGGCTGACTGAGCCCTTCTCTGATCACTGCGATTGCCTCTATAATCCTGTACAGTAAAATAAATAAGAGGGATTCGGGTCGGAATCTGAGACTGGGCGTGACGTCATGCGCGTTCACGGCACGCTCATATGTCTGGCAGGTTTGTGTATGCGCCGACGCCGCCATTCTCCGTAGAAAATGGATTCTAAGAGACCGGCTTGTAGTTCATTTCAAACACCAACGCAAACTCCACGTAAGATAAAAAAAAAAAGAGAACTTTTGTCTAGTGCAACCCAAAGGTCCAAATTGGAGTCAGACAGGCGTCGGGGTAAGACGAGAGTAAACATAGGGAAGGCTTTCAACAAATGGAGAGATCTCCGGTCTGCTCTAGGGCTCAAACGGGATCCTCAGTTGGCTTTTTTCTTGATAAAAAGGTAAGATATATCCCATTCTCTAATGTCTGATACGGCCAATAATGACAATAAATGACGATCCATAAAATGTGTAGGCTAATGCTTTAGCGTAAGCTAGATAAATGTACAATCGGAATAGGTTTTACTAACTTACCATTGTCAGTGATCAGGTTCAGAATGATTGTGATATAAAATGCTGATATATAAGTTAGATACTTAGACACAAATTTTGAGCAAATTACTGCTTAATTACGATGTATTGCTATTGGAATATGCTACTTAGCTGATCAATAAAACAGGCTAAACCCCCGCAAATCTTCGGCGGATTAGCCTGTTTGGCTTTTATGGTAACGTCATAGTGCCACTTGATTGTTTATTACCTTGAGACATTTGGGTGTACTTTGTTGACCGACTGTGTATGGTATGGTATCATGATTACAATTTTGAGCTTTTACAAAGTTATAACTTATATTGTTCATGAACGTGTTTCCATAATAATAGTCATAAGTGGATACAGTAAACACATAACACAGTTCAACATGGAGATAGATGGGAATAAAAAACGAAGTTTTCTACTACCCCCATTTTTTCCCTCACACATAAGTGTGTTATTTACTCAATTGCCTTTCCTTTCACATATTTTAAATTACTTGCAGATTTAAAACTTTATTACCTCTGAAGACATTATGATTGTAAACAAAAGATTTGTGCGGCTGATGCTCCTTGGGTTATGACCAGCTCGAGCTCGTGCAAGCGTGCGTGTGGTCCGTGAGCGTGCACACCTCTGGTTGCAGTTTCGCTTGCCGCCAGAGGGGGCGTAGTTCTGCGAAAACTCAGACTCTCGCGCAATGCACCTTTAAGGGTATGGGGGGCGATTTGGGCGATACGAGTGCACTGGACTCTCACTCGTCAGAGTATTAAAGGAGAACTCCGGTCAATTTTAACATTGAGCTCATTTTTTTGTACATTTGGAGTGCTGTCAATACAGAGAACAACGACAAAAATCGGTGTTGCCTACACCGTGTTATCCTCTTTTTAAAATTTGCACCCTGTTGACTTCAATGAGGCAAGTTTTAAACCTGCTTTTAGCCTCTTAATATCCTTGATGTGTCATTACAAGTGCACAGGTCATGTGAGTGATTCCTTCAGAGTGATCACGGGTGAATCTGACTGCAGTAGATGTGAAAGATAAGAATAAAAATGATGTTATTTAAGCCAGCGCAAATACCTGTATTTACATCCTGTTTTCAGTCGAAGTCCAAAGTAGTCGATTGTCGAGTACACGCGCGTGATCATAGGTAACTAAACCTATGGGCGTGAACTCGGCAATTTTAAAAAGAGGATAACACGGTGTAGGCAACACCGATTTTTGTCGTTGTTCTCTGTATTGACAGCACTCCAAATGTACAAAAAAATGAGCTCAATGTTAAAATTGACCGGAGTTCTCCTTTAATGAACCGCATCTGCTGTTTGGACTCCTATTTATTCCACTCATTTTCAGTCAGTCAATGTCTGGCCTTCGTTTAGGCAACCATAGGACTCTCTTTCTGCTTTGTTTTCAAGAATTACAGACTTTACCCGTGAGAATTTCCCAAGCTGCAAACATCTATATCTATAGACTAAACTAAGTGGTTCATCTGTGAGAGGAACTTACCAGTTTGATTGACTTAGTTGTTTGATGAACTGATCTGTTTGAAGAATTGATCCTGTTGGCCAGCGATCTCTGTGTTCTGCGTTTCATGTGAATTATGATTGAAAGGGAATCGATACCTTCAAAGCCTTTTGTTATTATCTAATGGACTCTAAGTTGTTAAGTGGATGTTTAATGAACTGCGTTTGTATCTTTCCTTGAATTCCCCGGCCTGCTAATGTTGGAGATCTTATTTATCTCTAAGATGAGTCTAAAGTTTAAATACGGCCTAAGAAGATTTCTTATTTAACCCTTTGAGGCGTTCAGTGCATCATACAGACTCTATAAATTGGCGACGTCTTTTATTCAAATCAGATCCACATTGTGTAGATATTAGGTAACTGTAAAATTTACTCTATTCTTCTCGCACTTCACTTTACTTTCATAATCTTTCGGGAGAAGTGGATGTTGTTAATGCGATTCTCTGACTAACTAACACGGCTGCACCCATTGGGCATTATAGATCAGCTAACATGATCATTATAAAGGTCTATAATAATAATAATAAGGTGATACGTTCGATGGTTTTATGTTGAAAAATTGCAACTTAATGTCCTATTACAATTAGCTAAATTATGCATACTTTATTTTTAATATTAATATCAAAATATTTATAAAAATGCATGACGATCTGTGTTTAATCAAACACACTCTCACACAACTTATATAATATTAAGGTAATCAAATTAATAATAATAAATTATTTATTATTGTGAGTTTTAAATTGAATAAATACTGTTCTCATTTAAAAACTACAGTAAATCCAATAGTTTCTTTATAAAAAAAAAACTGTAAAGTGTCAAATTAAAAATGTTTGCGCTTAATCAATTTAATATTCATCATGAGCTAAGTCTTTGTTATGCTGTGGTGTCAAAACAGCACATTTCATTCACAGAGTGATGCCTATTAATCTTTCATACACACACGTTTATGGGTATTCCTGCCAGAGTGTGATCGTGACTCAAAGCGCAGGAAGTTTGAGGAAGCACCCGGGGTGTTTGGTTCTAACCCTGTGGCTCTGCTCTGTGTGCAGTCAGTGTGTGTTGGACTATCACACGAGGTGTCTTTGCGTGTGATCTGAGGGGCTGTTCAGGCTGATTGCTGTCTCAGTGGTCTAGTGTTGCACGGCAGGGTCTCGGCAGAGCCACACACGCATTCACTGAGTTGGAAATCACACAGTCTCTTAATGAGCTCACAGAGCGTGGAGGTTTTTCGACTTAAATCCTGATCTTTTATAGTTCATGAGCTGCCTGCACTCAGATCCAGACGCGCTGTTACTGTACCGTAAAGGGCTCCTGCAGTGTGCGCTTTATATACTAACACTACACACACACAGGAGCGTCACGCACCTGTCTTTTTGAGGGGGCATCGGTGGCAGTTCTGACTCACTTGGTGCTTTCGGCGAGATAAGACCAAAAGAAAAAAAGGATGAAAAAATTATTTTAGTGTAGGAAGTTTTTTTTCAGGTTGCATGCGAAAGGGCCTGTGTTCAAATCCTGGCCAAATATATAAACAAATAAATAAATATATATAAAACTGTTTTTTTCCATACAACAAAAATACATGATAAACATGTGATAAATACAATAAACACACACATACACACACACACACACACACACAAATATATGTATGTAATTTATGTATGTATACTGAATATATATATATATATTAGGGCTGTGAAAAGATTAATCGTGATTAATCGCATCCAAAATAAAAGTTTGTGTTTACATAATAAATGTGGGTGTACTGTGTATAATTATTTTGTATATATAAATACACACACATGCATGTATATATTTAAGAAAAATTTGTTATTTATATATAATATAAATTAAATGTTAATATATACAGTATATACATGCAAATATTTCTTAAATAAATACATGCATGTGTGTGTATTTATATATACAAAATAATTATACACAGTACACACACATTTATTATGTAAACACAAACTTTTATTTTGGATGCGATTAATCACGATTAATCTTTTCACAGCCCTAATATATATATATATATATATATATATATATATATATACATACATATATATAGTTGTTGTTTTACATTAGATTTCATAAAACAAAAAAGTAATCTTATAAAAAATCCGACCATGCACCATCTGCACTTACTCCAAGAAGTGTATTTATGCATTTATTTATTTATTTATTTGTTTATAAAAATGTATTGTATTGTATTGTATTGTTAATATAATTTTTTACAAATTATTATTATTAATTATTATATCATAATTATTAATAATATAATTTTATATTATTAATGTTGTTTATTATTATTATTATTATTATTATTTATAATGTAATCCATAATACAAAACAAAAAATATCTAAAGAAAAAAAGCCAACTACTCACCATCTGCACCGCACAGAATCCAAAATGTATTTAAATATGTATTTAAATATTTATTTATTTGTTTTTAAACCTGTGCATTTTTTGTTTTATGAAAAAGAGTCTTGTATGATCTCTACTTTTCTGCATTTGTGTTGCAAGAACATCATGAAGCTTAAAATAGGGGTGTTGCTATAAATAACATAACAAGACGCCTCATGTCCTTTGAGTACATGTTAATTTATTCATACCTGAAACCAAAAGTATGTTGACAGTAAAATGTAGCTTAAATGATGCCTTTATTTTTATGCACAGTATGCTCCCATTTAAATAGCCACTGCGCAGCGTTATATCAGCGCAGATGATGGATTGCGGGTGGTTAGTGAATTAGATGTTAAGTTTTTCACCGAAATGTTGCATGCAAAAGGTGGTCACCTCAATGGTGACCCCAACCCTTTAGTGAATTCATTCAGGTTTTCTTTTTTTGTAGATGTGTGATCAAATCCCCCACGAAATCAGAATAACTTGAGTACAATTGAGAATACCCGCAAACAGCTGCCGTAAAACACAGGCCAGCGAGAGATCAGCTGGCAGATGCTGGACGATCTCCTACAAACAAGAGATTTATCTGATAAGAGGGGCAATTTAACACAACTTTGCTGATTTGCGAATGTTCTCTCCTCCCTGTCCAGTATCATCAATAGAGGTGCCAGCGCAGAGGCTCTAAATAACAGGCTGCTGATTTTCCGAGCGGAGGAGGGAGAGAAGGCCTCTGTCCTTCTGAAAGATCGAGGTGGTGTAAAAGCGCTAACCTCACGGCACTGTAATTGGGTCTGGACATCAGTCACAGGAATGTTCTTAAGGGGACAGGCGGTACAGAGCTTGTATATGTGCTATTGTTTATTACAGCATTTGTTCTCTGTCAGAGTGCTTTTTTGGATTCAGTCGCAATTTATCGTCCATGAAACCCCCGAGAGCTGCACACCCAAAGGAGAATGCTGTTGCTCAGAGGTTTCCTAGTGCAGGAAACCTAAAGGAATTTCGCGTGAAAATGAAAA
Organism: Rutilus rutilus; assembly: GCF_951802725.1. Taxonomy (NCBI): domain Eukaryota; kingdom Metazoa; phylum Chordata; class Actinopteri; order Cypriniformes; family Leuciscidae; genus Rutilus; species Rutilus rutilus. Next base: position 7,391,877 of record NC_140228.1, read on the forward strand.
TCTTGTCGTCATTTACACACCTTCATGTCATTTCAAACATGTATGACTCTGTCCTTCGTGGATCACTGAAATAAGCTTATTTATCCATATAACAGAAATAAATGGGAACTTGTCAAGCTTCAAAAAAGTGTATCTCAATAGCTCACTTTAGACATTCTACTAACTATAAGTAACTTTGCAACTTCATGTCAACTAGCAGTCATTATAGTATTAGTTGACTGTCTGCTTACAGGAACACGCTGACTTTTTGGGACTTTAGCTTATTCACCGTATCCCCCAGAGTTAGATAAGTCCATACATACCCTTTTCATCTCCGTGCGTGCCGTAACTCTGTCTGACGCACCCACCGCTAGCCTAGCTTAGCACAAAGACTGGAGGTAAACGGCTCCAGCTAGCATACTGCTCCCAATAAGTGAAGTAGCAGTGCTTCCCCTTCTGAGAATATAGTTCCCAGTACATATATGGTTAGAAGATGGCTGTGTCTCATGTGACCTTGTTATTTGTACACGCAGTGACTATACAAGTCACAATAGTGTAAATAGGAAAATGTTGGCGTTATTTTGTCACTTATTGGGAGCAGTATGCTAGCTGGAGCCATTTACCTCCAGTCTTTGTGCTAAGCTAGGCTAGCGGTGGGTGCGTCAGACAGAGTTACGGCACGCACGGAGATGAAAAGGGTACGTATGGACTTATCTAACTCTGGGGGATACGGTGAATAAGCTAAAGTCCCAAAAAGTCGGCGTGTCCCTTTAATATCTGCTAACACTTTATTTTGATGAACAGACATTCTACTGACTGTAAGTAACTTTGCAACTTCATGTCAGCTACTAACCTGAACCCTAACAGTTTACTAATACTCTAATGAGAGTTAGTTGACATGTAGTTGCAAAGTTACTTATAGCAAAGACTTTAGATATACAAAGCACTCAGATTATTATGAATGCATTTCTTTTATCTTGGTTTCTTGAGCATCAAATCAGCATATTAGAATGATTTCTGAAGCATCATGTGACACTGAAGACTGGAGTAATGATGCTGAGATTTCAGCTTTGATCACAGGAATACATTTCGTTACAATATATTAAAATACGAAACTGTTACTTTAAATTGTAATAACATTTCACAATATTACTGGTTTTATAAAACCATTTTAAAATCTTGCCAACCACAAACTTTTGAAATGTGTAGTTATGACTTTTTTTTGACTGCAGATTGTGTTATCTGAGCAGATTGTTAAGATCTGTTGAATCTGCTGAAGTCTTTCTCTCAGGAGAAATATATGAGCAGGAGATGTTGACGTTATTGTGAGCAAAACCCACATGGGATCTTAAGTCATGATGACCTCGAGGTTGAGATCCTACTGTGATCAAATCCAAGAGACATCCGAGGTCTCCTGATGTCCATTTATTCTCATGGCTTTGTAGGAAAAACAACTGAGATAATTATATTTTTCTTTCCTGTGTGCAGAATTGAAAGAAATAAAGTTGAAGAGAGTGAGGGAAAAATAGGAATGTACAGGTAGTGCAAAATTGAGCTCTGTCCAGCATAAAAGAGCTCTTTGCTGTATTCATGGCATGATCCCGTGGCCACATTGTGGCTTGGGAAATTACAAGAGGGCATATTTCACTATTCCAATTTCTGTCTCCATGAATGACTGCACACATGAGAGCGCGAGTGTGTCTGCGAGCGTGTCAGAGTGTGTTTGAATGTGTGAGCCTTCAGCCAGCACCATTCCCAGAATGCAGGTAACCTTGGCAACTAATCCTATTTACAGAGTATTGGATTCATTATTCAAGCATTTGGTCCCCATGATAAATAAATCTAATCTTCATTTCTAAGTGACATTTGAGAGCTTTAAATTCTAACAGGCGTTTGAAGACGTCGACCAAAAATACTTGTGTTCTGATAAGCAACCTTGACATGACACGACTTTTTGTACGTTTTCGGCCTGTTTCAATCCGGACTCAAAAGCAGAGCAGCAGCGTAACCGCTACAGCAGGTTCACATTGAGCTCAATTTCTGGGTTAGTACATTGGATTACAGTCAAAATGTGGTTATCAGGAGTGAGTAATTTACATATCTAATTTTATGTAAATTAGATTGATCATTATATATATATTGCTATATTAAACAGCTAATTAAAAGACTAAAATAACACTGACACTGGTTATTTTGCAAATATGTCTCACGTTTGACCTTACCTCTGTGGTAAGGGAAATTCTGGCTTACCCAGCCAGTACTTGACCATCTTTTAATGCTGAAATATAGTAGCTAAATGGTTGAAGAAATGTTAGCAAAATACTTGAACATTGACATTTAAAAACCCAATTCTTACTCCACCAACAGACGCCAACAGATACTTCATCGGGTTTTATTGGATCAGTGTGTTACCCCTGTCGGAGTCTGTTGGCGTCTGTCGGAGCTTGTTTTTCTGATTGAACATGCTGAATTAGAATGCCTGAGAACTGACGCGCTGTAATCTGGAGACTGTCGGCGCTGGTCTGCGTCTGTCGGTGCAGTGTGAATTGGCCTTAACAAGGTATTGTAAAAGCAAGACATTGCGATATCAACATTGATTCGATTTGCAAAATTCACCTCAACCATAACATAGATGAATTCACCCTTGCCAATCATGGCCTCCTAATAAACCCCTTACATTGATTTGGCTCTATCACTCTCTCACCTCCCCACCTGTAGTTGGCGTGTGGTGAGCGCACTGGCGCCATTGTACTGTGGCTGCCGTCGCATCATCCAAGTGGATGCTGCACACTGGTAGTGGTTGAGAAGAGATTCCCTGATATGATTGTAAAACGCTTTGGGTTTGAGTACATATGAAAGCACTATATAAATGCCTCATTCATTCATTCATACTGTTTATTGCAAAAGATTAATAGATTTACAATAGACTATAAGGTTTAAATTGAATTTTGACCTTATTTTTTTTAGTTTAGCTTGCAAAAATAGACTTCAGTGATCAGAAGTCATTCATTTTCACTGCTTCAATTTATGTACAAACACATTCCCCTCCATAATGTTCGTTTTTATCTGTCTTTACCAACAATAAATCAAATTTATAATCAGATTTTTAAAATCTATGGCTGTTTTGCAGAACCTGATTTTATCTTTGTTGATCCTGGAACAACATTACAATCAACCAATCAGATTTGAGGGACAAGTTCACAGTTTATGTCAAGGTTAGGAGTTAGGGGCTTCTACATCAGTGTTATTCACCTATCATTTCCCTCTGATTTTAGGGATAATTTATGGGTAGGGTTAGGTTTAGGAGTAGGGATATGTTTAGGATAAAATTTTCGAACAGGAAAATATGTTGACCCAGGAACATGTTTAACTTTGTGCAACTGGTCCTTCTCAACCAGCTCTGAGCGGGATTTGAACAGTGTTCTCCACCGTGCTAACAAGGACGCTAAAGACCACAGCCGTTAGCATGCCTCTTGAGGTCAGGGGAGTGAGGTTTACACGCACAGCTCTAACTGGCCTACGTCCATTACACTCACCCACCTCAACCTCACTCCCATCCGGGTCACGGCACCAAATGTAACCGATCCTACTTGACCCGCTCTGAGTGGGATTCGAACCAGGGTCTCCAGCGTGGGAGGCGCACGTGCTAACAAGGAGGCTTAAGGGGTCACTAGTGTGCCTCTTGAAGTCTAGTAATGCCTGAAGTAATGCCTATAGCGACCAACAGTACATTGACCTTCTGACTTCCAGCGATTAAAATCACTGTCAGTGTGAACGACCCAGCAGAGTCAAAACTCAACAAATATCAAGTATATATTCGGGCTTCTCAATGTGTCGTATTCGGTCAGCTCGTTTGATTCAGACACACTGTCTCGCTAGTGCCTCCGTGGAGCTGCGTGTTCATTCTTGCTGTCTTGTGAGAGAAGGTCGTTGACAGCGTGAGAGACAGAACATAATGCATCTCTGTCTCAGACAATAGCAGTCACTGTCTCTGAATGTGTGTGTGTGTGTTCGGGAAGGGGAGTTGGATGACACCCAATGGGAGGATCTTGCTGCTGTTCTCTGATGTGAAGACTAACTGTGTGTTCAGTGTGTCATACAGAGACTGCATAAACCTGAGGCCTTCATTTATTCTCTCTCATCCGCACGGCACTCGCTTTCACGCCTTCACACCAGCACGCACATATTCTCACATTTATAGACACGAACACAAATAAACACAAACATCTCTCATGAACACAACAGCACTCACTCATATTCTCACATGTGCTGGGCGGCCTGGATGTTAAAAATGATGGGTCTGGGCTGGCACTGACAGCAGGAACAAGTCTGTAGGCTATATACCATAAAACAGCAATTTAATTATTGTTATCGCTCCAATAGCTGTTCTTTAATCATGATAAGAAAACAATACAGTATCTTAACCTAAAATCTTTATGATGATAAAATGTGAAGGTTGAGTCAGGGACGTATTGAGTCAGGCATGCATTGCAAGTGCTTTTAGAGAGTTTTTAGAACATTTGGTTCACTTTTTGGTGGATAATCATAATATTATAAGAGGTTTTTTTGTGTGGCTGCAGTGCAAATTATTAATTTGCATAAAACAATGACTTTAAGAGCATGCAGAAGCATCCTGCAGTGGAATAACTGACAAAAGCAGTAATTAAGTTAATGTAAATAGTAAATGTTATAGTATAGTATAGTATAGTACAGTATAGTATAGTATAGTATAGTAAACTTAAAGCACATTTAAAAACATCAAAGCTGAACAGAAATAAGAATGAAATACAATAAAAATATAAAACAATATATAGAATACTTAAATATGCCTTTGAGTAAAGATAGTTTTTCAGCCTATTTTTAAAAGTCAAGTATCAGCTGATTCCATGAACGAGGGATGCCAACCGAAAAGGCTCTATCAACCTTAGTTTTAGACGTGATCGTGGGACGTACAATAATGCCATATCAGAAGATCCTAAAGGTCTACTACTGTAAATGTACTGTATAAGAAGATCTTTAAAGGGATACTCCACTTTTTTTTGGAAATAGGCTCATTTTACAACTCCCCCAGAGTTAAACAGTTGAGTTTTACCGTTTTCAAATCCATTCAGCCGAGTTTCTGATATTCAGAAGAATATCAGTAACCAGACAGTTTCTGGTCTCATTGACTTCCATAGTATATATTTTTTCCTACTATGGAAGTCAATGAGACCAGAAACTGTCTGGTTACTGATATTCTTCTAAATATCAGAAACTCGGCTGAATGGATTCGAAAACGGTAAAACTCAACTGTTTAACTCTGGGGGAGTTGTGAAATGAGCCTATTTCCAAAAAAAAGTGGAGTATCCCTTTAAGATAAGATGAAGCTTGGTCATTAAGGAGCTTTAAAAACAAACTACAAAATCTTAACTTGGATTCTAAAAGGGACAGCTAAAATTGGGATGACATGATCATATTTCTTTGCCCTAGAGTCAACAGCTGAAAGTGTGAATGAGGAATACCAAAAAAAGGGAATTACAATAGTCTAGATGTGAGGTAATTTAACCTTCTCCAATTCTTGGAAAGACAAAAATGTTTTAAGTTTAGAATTAATTTGTTATTGATAAAACTATTTTTAACAACACAATTAATTTGCTTGGTTTAAGCAACATTCTGAGTCCAGAATGACATCAAGGTTTCTTACTAATTCTAATTGAAGGGAAATGATTACCGAGCTCGTTGATTAGACCGCCTCTCAATTACGGGGGACCAAATATAATTATTTCAGTTTTGTCTTTATTAAGTTGGAGAAAGTTATTTGACAACCACCTAGGGATGCACCGATATGAAAATTTGGCCGATACTGATAACCGATATATTGGCCGATAAATCTAAATCCAATATTTTATATAATTTTTGAGAGCCTGATTACAAAACCAAAAGTCTCACCATTAAGTGAAAGTGTCCATGTCCCAAGCACACAATTATACAGTTCTCATTATAATTTCATGTAGCCTATATCAGTGGTTCTCAATTCCAGTCCTCGGGACCCCTTGCTCTGCACATTTTGTATGTCTCTCTTATCTGACACACTCAGTTCAGTTCATGGAGTCTCTCCTAATGAGCTGATGATCTGGTTCAGGTGTGTTAAATAAGGGAGACATACAAAATGTGCAGAGCAGCGGGTCACGAGGACTGGAATTGAGAACCACTGGCCTATATGACAGCACATGTTGCACTTGACTGTATTTTCCTTTTTTGAAGTGATTCCAATCATATTTCAAGCCATTCAAAACCAACATGGCGAACAGTGCACATCTGAAGGAAATAATCCATTATCGGCTTTAATATATCGGCCTAATTTTCTTTTCAGGCCGATAACATTAAAAATGAACATTTATCGATACCGATATAGTGGCCGATATATCGTGCATCCCTACAACCACCTTTTTCTGTCCTCAAGACGGTCCAGCAATATATGAGGTGTGGTTGATGTCGTCCCCATCATGTCTCTGCTCCACAGGAGAAGAATGACCGGCAAGAGTCAGACCAGCAATGTCACTAACAAGAACGACCCACGCTCCCTCAACTCACGGGTCTTTATCGGCAACCTCAACACTGCCATTGTGAAGAAGGGCGACATCGAGGTCATCTTCGCCAAGTACGGCAAGATTGTGGGCTGTTCGGTGCACAAGGGTTACGCTTTCGTCCAATACATGAGTGAAAGGAACGCACGGGCGGCCGTGGCAGGCGAGAACACCAGGATTATTGCAGGACAGCCACTGGGTGAGTTGCTTTTTTGCTTTACTAAAGCTGTAGCCGTGCTCTGCAAAGCACTCTTTTTGCTCGGTTCTGCCGGACTGACAGGCGCTCACAGGGGCCCGCGTTGCCTGAGGCGGATTCACAGTGCGTTTGATTTCACTTTGTGATTTTTGGACATGCAAAGTGTTTTTCAGTGTTTTGACAGTCGATGGGACAGACAAGCTTTGCGCTGCATGTTATTGTGGTGGCGTAAAAGTGACACTGCCTTTATTTGCGGTTTTACTGTAAAGATAAATGCCAGCGGAAACAAAAAAATTTAAAGGTGAAGTGTGTAATTATTTTGATGCTAAAATATTTCTCCTATCCAAACTTACTGTAATGTGCAGCGAAAACTGTAAGGAAACCATTTGTAGCTTGATTTCCCTGAAATGTGGCCTTGTGGTGTCTTTTAAAAAAGCAAGATCATATGTAGTTATTTATTTATCTCTAATGTGAAAGACTGAAATAACCTACTTTTCTACTGAAATGTCCTCCTAATTATTGTAAAAAATAAAGAAATAATTAGCATTGTGCAGGCCAAGCTTAAAAATGACAGACAGACAGATAGACAGACAGACGGATGGACGGACGGACGGACAGATCGATAGATAGATGGATAGACAGACAGATTGATAGATAGATAGATAGATAGATAGATAGATAGATAGATAGATAGATAGATAGATAGATAGATAGATAGACAGACAGACGGACGGACAGATAGATAGATAGATAGATAGATAGATAGATAGATGGACAGACAGACAGATTGATAGATAGACAGACAGACAGACAGACAGATAGATAGATAGATAGACAGACAGACAGACAGACAGACAGACAGACAGATAGATAGATAGATAGATAGACAGACAGACAGACAGACAGACAGACAGACAGACAGACAGATAGATAGATAGATAGATAGATAGATAGATAGATAGATAGATAGATAGATAGATAGATAGATAGATAGATAGATGGATAGACAGACAGATTGATAGATAGACAGACAGACAGACAGACAGACAGACAGATAGATAGATAGACAGACAGACAGACAGACAGATAGATAGATAGATAGACAGACAGACAGACAGACAGACAGACAGACAGACAGACAGATAGATAGATAGATAGATAGATAGATAGATAGATAGATAGATAGATAGATAGATAGATAGATAGATAGATAGATAGATAGATAGATGGACAGACAGACAGATAGATAGATAGACAGACAGACAGATAGACAGACAGACAGACAGACAGCTAGCTAGATAGATAGATAGATAGATAGATGGATAGACAGACAGACAGACAGACAGACAGACAGATAGATAGATAGACAGACAGACAGACAGACAGACAGATTAGTGTTGGGGGCGGGGCTGTCTGTTTTCCCAACCAATGGCAGACAGGGAGAGAAAATAAATGATTATTTTTCCCTTTTTGTTTGTTGGCTCAGAAATGATACACTTCACTTTTCATTAAATTACTTGAAATGCCATTTTGTTACTTGTTTCTCCGAGTTTGATTTCTGAGCTTGTTTAAGCAGCGTGTCTAACTTCGATCTTTTCCAGCGTGTGCAGAATTGTTTGTGTAATCAATAGCCAGTGGACTTTCATTGTCAAATGAGTATAAAATTCTACTATAACACACACATATCTGTAACCTCCTGGGAGCAGCGGTATTAAAACAGGAGGCCTGACACATTACTTACCTCTCTCTCCCTCCTCATTATACCTTTGACCTGCTTTTAAAAAACGTGCTTTTAATTTTGCAATGGAAAACATTTTATACATAATGCAAAATATAGCCAGGGGACCCTCATTAGGAATCGCACAGAGGACCTGCTAAGATAAAATTTGCTGGAGGTCAGGCTGTAAACATGTGCAACTGCTCCACAACTGGGGATTTCTGCTAAATGAGGGTTTTATTCGATGTTAAAGTCAATATGAAATCAAAATTGACTGTGTGCTTTCTTAACATGCGTTCCTAGTATTGTGAACGATTTATTAGTTATGTAGTCGTAATCTTTCATCAAAATTCAATAACTCGTTTGCGAAATGACTATCCTTTCCATCTTATTTTTCATTCACTCCCCTCCGACTATCTGTCTTTTCAGTATCTAATCAATTCATAATGGATGATAATAAGGCAGTTTCTATTTAAACTGAGTATAAAAAGGCTATTTTAGATCCATACATTTACTTAGTACAAATATTATGTTTTTTTACACTGTGAATATCATCACTATTACACTTAATGTAAATAAGACGCTGTTTGTTATTTATACTTGATGAAAGTATCATCTAACAGTATTTACACTCAAATGAAAATGGCATCCACACTACCGGTCAAAAGTTATGCATCAGTAAGGTTTTATAATGTTTTTGAAAGAAGTCTCTTATGCTCACCAATGCTACATTTATTTGATTAAAAATACAGTAAAAACAGTAATATTGTGAAATATTATTACAATTAAAAATAACTGTTTGCTATTTCAATATATTTTAAAGTGTATTTTATTTCTGCGATACAAAGCTGAATTTTCAGTGTCACATGATCCTTCAGAAATCCTTCAGAATATGCTGATTTGGTGATCAAGAAACATTTCTTATTATTATTAATGTTGAAAACCGCTGTGCTGCTTAATATCGCTGTGCATTTGTTCTTAAGATTTTTTTTTTTTTTTTTTTCTAATTGGATATCCCTTTTTTTTACTAATAAATGTCATTTTACTGAAGTAAAACTGTAATTTTATGTAGACTTTAATCTTTTTTGCTGTAAAAAAAAAAAAATTCTGACATCTAGACACACAGTCTTGCATTCCAAAGCTGCATGCCGGAGTTCAGCGGCATTGAACAGAATGCAAAATTTAGGGGTCTCAAGATGCATTTTCAACATTCAGGCTTGTTGCCAGTTATCCATAAAGTATTATGCAAATTTGTATCAGTGTGATCCGTTGACTACCAATGGCAGTGCAGACGGTGAAGCTCATGTGATCCGATCCGCCTCCTGATATAGTTGGATTTAATCGCAGCCAGTGTGTACACAGAGAGTACAGTCTCTTTTCTATGCAACGTGTCTCCTGTTTTGAAAGCCTCTTTGCTGCGATTTTTCTTGGGTCTATCTCTTGGTTGTGTCAGCGGCGCACACAGGCTGATGTACGATCCCGGTCTCTTTCCTAATCTCCTGGTAGTGCAGGCCCAGCATGTGGAGTAATGTATAAATGCTGATATACTCCTCTGACTGAACAGCGAAGGCGAATTCCTTCATTACCGCAGGTCTGCTCTGCAACCAACACCCCCCACCCCCTCAACCTGACCTGGTAATTCCCTAATGGAAACTAGTCGAACGCTGCAGATACCATCACTCTGCTCGGCTGCGATAACACGCGGCTCACTCTCCTTTAGGAGGCACAACTACATCAGAGAGAGAGAGAGAGAGAGAGAGCCCGGCGTAAGATGTTACATATTAATGTTACCCAACACTTCGTACCGATAAGCAGCAAGGATATACAAATACACACACATACATCAATTTTTCTGTACAATGTACTGGACTGCAACGATCTTTGCCATTTTATTCAGGACAAAAACTTTTAGACTGTTTTTTTTCCTTTTCTTCAAAAACCAGTTTAAATCGTTGTGTTACTCTGTGTTGAAAGGTGTCTGTATTGTGTCCTACATATTTAGGCTTTATATATATATATATAGATATAGATATAAACCTTCATACACATATTAAATGTCCTGTTAAATGAGTTTACATGCTATATTGTGATCATGTGTATATATATATATATATATATATATATATATACTGTATATATATTTACACACAACATGATTACAATATACACTCACCTAAAGGATTATTAGGAACACCATACTAATACTGTGTTTGACCCCCTTTCGCCTTCAGAACTGCCTTAATTCTACGTGGCATTGATTCAACAAGGTGCTGAAAGCATTCTTTAGAAATGTTGGCCCATATTGATAGGATAGCATCTTGCAGTTGATGGAGATTTGTGGGATGCACATCCAGGGCACGAAGCTCCCGTTCCACCACATCCCAAAGATGCTCTATTGGGTTGAGATCTGGTGACTGTGGGGGCCATTTTAGTACAGTGAACTCATTGTCATGTTCAAGAAACCAATTTGAAATGATTCAAGCTTTGTGACATGGTGTATTATCCTGCTGGAAGTAGCCATCAGAGGATGGGCACATGGTGGTCATAAAGGGATGGACATGGTCAGAAACAATGCTCAGGTAGGCCGTGGCATTTAAACGATGCCCAATTGGCACTAAGGGGCCTAAAGTGTGCCAAGAAAACATCCCCCACACCATTACACCACCACCACCAGCCTGCACAGTGGTAACAAGGCATGATGGATCCATGTTCTCATTCTGTTTACGCCAAATTCTGACTCTACCATCTGAATGTCTCAACAGAAATCGAGACTCATCAGACCAGGCAACATTTTTCCAGTCTTCAACTGTCCAATTTTGGTGAGCTCGTGCAAATTGTAGCCTCTTTTTCCTATTTGTAGTGGAGATGAGTGGTACCCGGTGGGGTCTTCTGCTGTTGTAGCCCATCCGCCTCAAGGTTGTGCGTGTTGTGGCTTCACAAACGCTTTGCTGCATACCTCGGTTGTAACGAGTGGTTATTTCAGTCAAAGTTGCTCTTCTATCAGCTTGAATCAGTCGGCCCATTCTCCTCTGACCTCTAGCATCAACAAGGCATTTTCGCCCACAGGACTGCTGCATACTGGATGTTTTTCCCTTTTCACACCATTCTTTGTAAACCCTAGAAATGGTTGTGCGTGAAAATCCCAGTAACTGAGCAGATTGTGAAATACTCAGACCGGCCCGTCTGGCACCAACAACCATGCCACGCTCAAAATTGCTTAAATCACCTTTCTTTCCCATTCTGACATTCAGTTTGGAGTTCAGGAGATTGTCTTGACCAGGACCACACCCCTAAATGCATTGAAGCAACTGCCATGTGATTGGTTGATTAGATAATTGCATTAATGAGAAATTGAACAGGTGTTCCTAATAATCCTTTAGGTGAGTGTAGCTTGTCATGTCAAGATCCAACTTATTTTAAAAGGACTTTGAACTGTGTGTGTAGGTTCATGAAGGACACCGAATGAGAATGTGACAGACAGACTTGAGCACTGAAAGAGACAGAAAACGTTAGCTGGCATTCATACGTTTGTGTAGGTGAGACTCCATCTGTGTGTTAACGGCCCCAACAGTGAGAGGAATCTAAAGTATTTTCATCACTTTAAAGGTCAAATAAAGGTCATTATTGCTGAAAGCTATTTCTGACATTATTATCAGATTATGTGCAAATCTCAACGCAGAGGGGAAAATAAATTCCTGATTGCCAATTAATTCCACACTCGGGCTCATCTTACTGAACTGACATCTTTTATTAGCGAGGCTGAGACCTGCAGTGGCTTTGACTGAGGATTCTGGGTGTGAGCCAGAGAGTTAAGACAACCTCCACAAAGCAATTGCTGTTTCTTGCTGTCAATGAATTGATCGCTGTATACTGCCACATTATCAGTAAGTCTGACTCATGTGAGCAATTTTAGTTTGTTGTAGTATCAAACATAGGGTACAGTGGAATACAGACCACACACACACATATATAGAGTAAAGATGGCACTTTTTATTGTGATCTCAAACTAGATGCAACCCACTCCACGTAAAATAAACAAGCTGGATATCATTTAAAAACATATAGTTCTGTTTCTGTGGAAAAAGTTGTTTTTCAGGGGGGAAATAATCCCGAGTGCACCTTTAACACTGCCTGAAACAACTGTAAAAAGACTAGAGTTCAGTTCTCCTCTAAAATCATCTTTACTAAAGGAGTGTTCACTTTATAAATGGACTGTGTCAGGCATGTGCTGCCGTACAGAATCTAGGTGGAGAATGTTAGAGAGACATTTCATGCCCTGCCAAGCTTCATCTGTTGTTTCTTTCACTCTCCCTCTTTGTGCACGTGGGATTTCATGAGAGAGAGAGAGACTATGCAGGGATCCACATTCACATCCTGAGAGTACCTAATGTTGTTCATTCCTCCTTTTTCCCTGGGAGATAAAAGTTCATGTTTCACATCCTGATTAATTATACATGGAAGTTTATAAGACTGCTTTTCAAATTCATGTCTTGTTCTCTGAAGCGGACTCTCTTTTGAGACCTGACCAACATATATGTATGTGTGTATGAAGGGGAGACGGGGGCAAGTTGTCACACGCGCCACATCTGCGTGTTTCCAGCTGAAATAAACAGAGGCAGTAAAACAGCAACAACTTTTGTTCCTTTCCACACAAATTATGGTTACAGGGGCAGATTATCGATTAATAAAGGCAAATTTTTATAGCTCAAAACACTTTTTTCACAGTGCATGATTTTCAGATGATTTGTAGCTAGACTCACCGAACATTTCATTTCTGACCTCCCGTGATACGTGCAAATAAAGCATTGCCAGATTCACATTAATCTGCTTTTAGCACCCTTGACTGGACATTTCACTTTGAAAGTGTTGCGAAACGTGCAAGAAGCAACATCATTTTGCCCAAATGTCATTACTGACACATTTTTCCAATGAGGCTGGGTTGTATTTTTCAGAAATGTCAGATTGAGGCATGTGTATTTTCCTTTTTAAGTGTTTCGCTTTTTACATTATGCTTAAAAGCCTCTAATAGGTTGTTTAATGGCAGGTTGCACTGTGACAACTTACCCCATTTAATGTGACAACATGCCCCGCTAAAGCTCAGTGAGTATTTAGTTGGATTATCTTGTTTTCCTGGGTAATAACGGTCAAAATGTTCTCAAGTTTTAAGGTTTATGTCTAAATTCCTTGCAATACTCTGTTAGTAGCTCCATATGAAATTGATTGAATCCTGTTTGCTAAATTGGCGTATCTAGAGAACTGTAAAAACTAAAACAGCACAGACAGCGGAGCCTAAAAACAACAGTTGCGTGCAGGGAGTATTTACAGCCGGAGGGCAAATCTCATTATAATCAGACGTTTCCAGAGGTACAGGTACATCACAGCCTCTGTTATTCAGCTTCTTTCTGTAAAGAAGCTCTCCTGCTGTCTCATTCCAGGTAAAGCTGTTTCTTACACCGTTGCAATAAAGAATTATAGGAATCTTCCTTATAGTAGGCACATTTCCACACGCTTGAGGGTCTCAAAATTGAGCACAATGAATGAACATAGCCATGGCAACCACAGAGAAGCATATAATTACCCCTGTTTTTTACCTGGTGCCTTCCTACAATGCTCTTTTTTTTTAAAGGGAAATAGCAGGTCAGTACATATCTAGAAATAACAGAATGACTCATGTGTCAATTTTACTGAAGTTAAAAGTAAATTCAGAAACAGCAAAGTGGATTTTAATGATAGAACAAAAAGTCTAAGATGTTTGTTTCGTGGGGAGCTGTACATGTAAATTGCAACACTGAGTTTTAGAGGAATACTGTCATAATATTGGGTTTTTAGCTTATAAACTAATTGTCATAACAATGCAAATAAAGCTGAGACGCTGTTTCATAATGAGAGCGGCAGTGCAAATTACTTTCGAAGGTGCACTTTTACTCATTAAAAAGTTTTACATAAAGAAAAGAATAATAGACTATTTTATTTTATATATATATCAATATTAATATATATTGAGCACAATGGGTCTATGCAACCATTCAGTTTTGTGGGACTGAAAAAACATTGAAATGCCGTTATTCAGTATTTTCACTGCACGACTCTATTGATTTCTGCTGCTGAAACTATAGACACATTTTGGAGTGTATCTCAGAGGCTGTTGTTTTACTTCATACATCCAACAAAGAGCTTCAATGTACTGGCTTTGTCTCTGAACACTTTGAGCATCCTGTGCAATCTCAGACCAAATATTTCAAGGGTCAGACAGGGCCAGGAAACTGTACAGCATTTTTGTTTTATTATAAAAAAAACAAAAATCTATATATATATCTTGTCAGATTTTTTTTCAAGAGGTTTCCCCTACGGCTATTTAGTGCCAGCAGTGGAACATAAGTATTGATTCTGTTTCTAATACCCAGCCTTTACACAAGACACTAATCCTAGGTTAATAACAGAAACCGAGCAGAGGTTATTTCTTTGAGGAACATGTGGAGAATGATCTGATTGCAGAAATGCTGTGACAGTATCAAAGCGTCAAGCTGTAAATCCAGGTTGCATGCACCATATTCGAAGCTGAAAAAATTCCGCAAAATAATAATTTAAAATAAAATCTAGAAAAAAAATACAGCTGTTTTTTTTAAGTTATACAAGATTCAACTCCTTTTTAAGTCAGTTTAATGTCATTTAAGTTGAAATTACTCAAAAATCCAAGTTGATTGTACTTAAAAATTACAGTTTTGTATCATCTTATTAAAGTATATACCGTATGCAACAACGAACACTGCATGAGCCGCAAGATTCATGAAACAGCTTGAATTAATGGTTTAAATCAGCCACATTCAGTTAGTAATTTTTTAGCGCAATTTTCCACCGGACAAAATTGCGATTGTTAACTCATGATTTCTGTTCTGTCTGTGCGCACCAATCTTGCACTTCTATCTACTCCTCAACCAGACCACCTAGAGACTTCGGGTTTTCGGCATTATGTTAAGGAAGGTCTAATCTCGGGAACGCACAAAAAAAATCCAGGAAAAGATTTTGGATTTCCTGGAAATTCCAGAAAAAATTCCGTTTTTTGCAAATTTCTCGGCAACCATAATAGCTATCGAGTTGAAACAAATTGCAATCGATAGCTTCTAAAATTTATAATAATATTAGAAAAAAAGATTTGATCAAAAATCTTTCCTTTATGCTTCAAAAATTGAATTTTGAGTGTTGTGATCCCATGACGTGAGAAAATTGCGCTAAAACACTCACTGAGTTTTTATTACTTGTTTTACTGTAGCCAGAGCCATAATTTTTCAGTGTCTGATTCGAAATGAGCTGGGAACTGTTGCCGTGATTGTAAATGTTATGTTCATCATGAGACAAGTCTGTTTACTGACTGGTTGTTTATAGGACAACATGTAATTGAAGACTATTTACAGATAGCATAACAGCATTTTCATTCAGAAATTGCTAGAAAATTTCACAAATAATTACAATAAAAATGGCAAGTAACACATTGAATGAAACATAACATTTTGCGGTAGAAAGACTGATGTAATATTTTCTTGTAAAACATACTCCAATAATATTTGTTTTATTTACAACTTCGTTTTTAAAGTGTATTTTTAGCCTGTCACACAACATTTACTATTGCATTTACAAGGTGGGTGTAGCTCAAAAGCTGTCGCATGAACTTTTCCCCCTAACCTTCATTAGAGTTTAATATCCCCTCTAGAGAAAGATGTACTGCAGATATTTACTGAATTCATGAGATGATCTGATGTGAAGGCTTTGAATGAGTTATGGGGCTGTTCTGTCCGTCGCGTGTGTTTTCCCCAGGTGAAGAGCTGCTCTCTCCCCAGGCGCGAGGAGGTTGTTCTGTCGATGGGCTGTTCCTGCTTGTTCCTCTCAGAATCCTTCAGTTCTATCTTTGTGTGTGTGAGTGTACTGAAGTGAACCGCAGAGCAGATCTCCACACGTCTGCCCAGTGCCGTGTCCGGTCACACATATGTTTGGTGCACATGTGCCAGTAGATGCTTCCAGACCTACTGTGTGGCTCCATTTAAACCTCATTTTGGTTTTTTTTTAAAGGCATTGTTTAATGAATACTCATTTTTTGGGTAATTTTTGTCACATTAAAACAACTTTCCCTATAAACACTAAACAATTTTTTTTATTAATTCTCTAAAACCTATGACCTCTAGAAAACTGCAACATAATTGACCATATTGGCTTTTGGGCACATGGACACAGGGCCATATGAATGTTTTCATAACAGGAAATGTGGCAATATGGCTAAAGACATGCCATTAAATAATAAAAATGGGGGAAAAAATATGATTATAATTTAAAATAATTGTTTTCTATTTAAATATACTTTCAAATGTAATTTATTCCTGTGTTGCAAAGCTGAATTTTCAGCATCATTACTCCAGTCTTCACTGTCACATGATCATTCTGATGATTTGCTGCTCAAACACATTTTCTTATTATTATCAGTGTTGAAAACAGTCGTGCTGCGACTTTTTAGGATTCTTTAATAAATAGAAAGTTCAAAAGAACAGCATTTTACATAAATGTCACTTTTGATCAATTTAATGCATCCCTTCTGAATAAAAAACAGTGAACAGTAGGTCTAAGTTCGAGTGTTGCGTGGTCTATAAAACATGAGTATAATCTCATATGAATGTTTTTGCATGCTTAGTTATGATGTTTACTTTGCATTAAAATTATAATTATTGATGTGCATATATATACACGTCACACCGGATTACAGTAAACATTTCACTGAACTTGAAGTAACTATCTTAATATTGTTATTTTGTTAATGCACTCCCCAACACAACATACATTTTTATTTTTTTTAATAATAATAATTAACTTGTGGAGCCCCTGCTATAAACTGGAGACTCATACGTTTTAACAAGGTTCTCTTATGACATCAGGCTGTAAAATGCATGTTTTAACTGAAAGCAACATATCTTAAAATATATTAGTGTCATTGTTTTGCCTCAAGATGAACACCAGTAATGCACGTTCATAAAAGGTACTTAAATATCCTAATTGAACTAAGGCCTAATCCTGGATTAATCTAAGCCCTGTCTGTGAAACCAGGCCTTTTTTTTTCTTCTAATTCAAACCTTGATTTTTAGGACTGTACGCCTTAGTGGCGCCATGCCGGTAAAGAACGTATCAGACCAGCATGTGGTTCCTGGCTGTGGTTTCTGAAGGCTGATGAGCCGCAGTGATGGATGAGGAGCCTCAGGGCAGCAGAAATTCTCCATCGGTACCGCGAGCCAGAGCATGTGTTCCCTGGATGTGGTGTTGAGGACGCTGTACTTGCTTAGTTGACTACAAAGAATCTCACGCCCGCAGCTACAGTCAGACTTCGGTTGCTAATGACATCTCCAGAGAGAAGCACCTGTAGGAGACAGTTAGCAGGGCCCCGGGATAAAAAAACGAATATCTACAGCACACCCGTGATATGAAGCTCATCTTGCATGCTCAAGATTTCAACAGTCCCAGACTAACCAATTTTTTTAACCAAGTTTATGACATGTTTTTTTTTTTTTTTTTCTTTCTTTATTATTTGTCTCAAACAATCAACATAGTTATACAACATACAAAACAATAATTAAAACCACCAATAAATAAAACAACCATCACAAAAACAAAAACAAAATAAAAGTAATAAATACATAAATAAAAGATAATAGTAATAATAATAATAATAATAATAATAATATCAAAATAAAAGATTTGTTTGAGAAGGAGCAGGCAGAAGCAATTAGCTTATTTAAACCTGCCCCTATTTAACAACATAATATTACAAAGCAAATTAATACACAGTTAATACATTCATTTTTCATAGATCTTACATAACTCACAACAATACCATAACCACAACACTTTCACATTGCAGATTTAGACCGGTGTTTCAATCTTTGCTTATCTATATTGGTCCAATAATGATTTCTTTAATCTATTTTTGAACCGAATGATATTAAAACTCTGTTTGTATGTTCTCTGATGTGGTGGGAATTGGAGATGCTGCTCTAATTTTGAGCTAAGAATTCATACACATGCATGAAGTACCACATGGGTAGAGATTTGAGTATATTTGAGATTTTGATATATACTTTCTTGAATTAAGTTTGTTTCTTGTTTTCAGTGAGGCTCATGCCTAAAACTTGGAGTCACTGTAATTCGAGATACATTACCGTTCAAAACTTTGGAGACAACAAGATAATAATACATTATATATGTATTATACATTGTAATATATCACAATTTCCACAGACATATTAAGCAGCACAACTGTGTTGAACATTGATAATAATAAGAAGTGTTTCTTGAGCAGCAAATCAGCATATTAGAATGATTTCTGAAGGATCATGTGACACTGAAAACTGGAGTAATGATGCTGAAAATATATTAAAATGAGATTTTTTATTTTATTTTATATTTTTTACTATAAATGCATTCATTTATCTTATTTTAAAGATATATTTTAGATAGATTTAGATATTTTACTTCAAAACAAGACAAAATTCCAGTTAATACAGTATGTATTGAAAGTGCATCTAACCAGTGTTAGAACCAAACGTACATCCTTGAAATAAAATGTCAAATATTTTAGTAGATCGTGTTTGTAACTGTAGATGACAGATGCTTGGAGAATCCACTGACTGGATTTACAGTACAGGTTCATCGCTAAGACATTAGTTGGATTGAACTTCAGGGTTAAAGGAGGCGGATTGGTTCTCCAGACGCCATTGAGTGCACGAATCAGTTGAAAAAAATCCATGTTAATGGCATTACAGTGACAGAAATCCAGCACTCAGTCATCGTTCGTGATGTTGAGATCTGCAGGAAAGGGCCGATAACGCATTGAAAATAATCACCATGGCAAGAGAGCAACAACAAAGACGCAGACGCACGGAGCCAGGAGAAGTCAATATCTTTTCACTTTTTCTTTACCCTTCCATTTTCTATGCATCCCTTCTCCCTTTTATAAGGGTTCTCAACCTGTTTTTGTCCATGACCAGTTTGTTTGTTTCCAACATCCTTGCATTCCACACCTCTAAACCTGATTCCGATTGGATGAGTCATGTTCAAATCTTATTATGACCGCCGCTAGCGTAGCTAGCGAAAGCGGTCATATAGGGATTGTCAAAGTTTTTTTTTTTTTTTTTTTTGTCACCTTACTGAATTTTTCGTCAACGATACCAGGGACACCGAAACACCGGGGAACATGAAATTTGGTGGGCATGTAGCCCCACTAGACTTCTAAGGAAAAATTTCGTTTGGTCCCCGGGGGCCACTCCCCCCCCGCGCTGGGCCCCCCCAAACCCCCAAAAATGCAGTTTTTCCTAAATAACTACCTGAACCGTGGCACCGAGGATGAAGACATTTTTATGGTTTAATCGCCCCTATCTTCAGTGGAGATGTTCAGAACTGCACCATATTTCATGTGTATGATTAACTTGACATCCTCTGGGGGTATCCTCTGCTAAGTTTTGTAGAATTTCATCCATGGGGGGGTATAAAATAAATTCATTTATGTGCACATTTAGTGACTGTACACTCATCGGCCTGTAGATGGTGCTGTTGAGCGAAGGGTTGCTGGTTTAGGATGATACTGTCACACACACACATGCAGGAATACAAACAAACGCAAGCATGCACACACACTGACATCCACACGCACAGACACACACCCATACACACACATACAAATCCACATGCACAGACACACACACACAAACACACACGCGCACACATGTACGCACACATACATACACGCACAGACACACACACACACACACACAGACACACACATACACAAACACACACACATACACACACACACACACACACACACAGACAGACATGCACATACTATTACTTTTTTTAGGTATATACATAAACACGCAATACAGCCAAATTACTCCACTCCATTTTTGTGGAAAGCCAGTGCAGGCCTGAGCGGCGGTCATATTTTGTACCGCGATGCGGTACATCTAGTTCAACATAGTGATAAAGTTAATAAAATGGTTCTTATGGTTCTTTTCACTAAATGGATATTTGGGGAGCCAAAAATGGCATTGCTGCGAAACCCTCCCATTGAAAACTTGGTAGCACTTTAGAATACTGTTCCTTCATTAATGAATAATTACACAGGAACAAACGAGTAACGCATTATTAACATTCTAGTAACTACTAATAACTAACAAGGAACTCTGATTAACAAATTAGTAAGTAATAGCGCTCAGATGAACGTAGTAGTTCATTATTAGCTAATCAATAACTACTATTTTTTTTCATACCTCCCAGAGAACTACTATCTACAGGTTCATAATTAACATGAATAATGCATAATTTATAATAAAAGGTAATGGTAACCCACTAGTAATGACTCAAGTATTACTACATCATTCTAAAGTAACTACTAATAATTTGGATCAGTATTCTAAAGTGAAAAACATGATAATTACCTAATATTGACTGAAGTCATTGTAAGCTTTTGAGATTTTTGTAAGATTTTGAATAGTAATTCCTTCCAATGGATTTGGTAACACTTTAGTCATTACTAGTGTGTTCCCATGATCTTCACTTTAGAATACTGATCCAAATAATTAATAGTTCCTTTAGAAAGATGTAGTAACACTTGAGTCATTACTATCAAAAACCTTACAAAAGCCTTAAAACTTACAATGACTTCAGTCAATATTAGGTAGTTATCATGTTTTTCACTTTAGAATACTGATCCAAATTATTAGTAGTTCCTTTAGAAGGATGTAGTAACACTTGATTAATTACTAATGAGTTACCATTACCTTACTATATATTATGCATTATTAATATTAATTATGAACCTGTACATAGTAGTTCTTACTAGTCTTCAGTGAGGTATGAAAAATAGTAGTTACTGATTAGCTAATAGTGAACTACCACATTCGACTGAACGCTATGACTTACTAATTCGTTAATCAGAGTTTCTTGTTAGTTAATAGTAGTTACTACAATGTTAATAGTGCATTACTCATTTGTTCCTGTGTAGTTATTCATTAATGAAGGAACAGTATTCAAGTGTTACCGAAAACTTTATTTTTTAAAACTGTTGGCTAATGAACTCCATTACTTGCCAGAAAAATTGTTTATTCCAGTTAATTATTTGTATTAACATATTTAACTATTTATTGAACATTGGCATTTTTAATTATATTGTTGTTGTCTCTGTTTTCTAAAAGCAGTGACTCACTCAAGGCCGAATGTTACACTCAAAGAAAAGGCTGTAAAAATAGGGCCCAATATATTATGTAAATTAGAAGGAATTTTCCATACGCTGAATTGCATTGTATTGTGTTTTTGGGTTAAAAGAAATGTCTGTCAACCCAACAGATAATGTCCTGTCAGAAAATCTGTGTTATCCTATTATTGCTGTTAATTCCGAATCTTGTTGTGTCTCTAATGGTGCAATGAAGAGCCAGATGAATCATAAACTGTAGGGTTTTTTACACTTGAATAGTTAACCCTGGGTCATGCTAATCCCCGGGTGAATGGAATCCTGTATTATCTTGCTTAACGTTTCACATCGCTCTTAATTAACCCAGGGTTAACATTTAATCCTGGGTATTCATAAACTGCCGTTTTACATTGCAGCCTACATTCTTAAACCCTGGGTTAACATCCTTATTTGCTCTTTTGTTGTGTCAGTGTCAATGACTGGACAAACGGCACACCTGATATGTTTACATAAAGGCTTTAGCGTTGCGCATCCACATATTACATTGCTGATGGTACTATCAAGTTTATACTGAATGAACTTTTCAGACTATAAAGAATAAAATGCTCTCTTGTTCACTCAAATGGTCGCGTTTAGTGTCACCATTTTCCCATTAAACGCTGAAACAACAGAGACAACAACATAGTGTCGTCCCTGATCCGGGCCACATCCGGTACAAGTGGGTGCCACACGGCCCAGATGTGGGCCGGATCTGGGCCGAGACTATATTGCTGTTCATTGCACGTGAATGCGAGGCACACGATTGGCTGTTGATTGCTACGCATCTATAGTCGTACTGTAACATTCAAACACCGCATATTTTCACACTGTACAAGTTATTGGTTATTGGTGCAAAAACGATGCTTCATAAGCGGTTCTAACCCCGCTTCTTAATTATAAGTGTGAAACGTTCCTTTATTCTGGGTTAAAAGTGGGGTTTAGAGCGAGTTATGTGCAGTGTGAAAATCCCTTGTGTCGTCAGGAACAAAATTGTGTTCTCTCGATTTCTAGGAAAGTCTGTGTATGAGACATTTTGAGAGACAGAAAGAGGACAAAAAATCTCGAATCATTTCTTTCCACTGAGCAGAACTCATATTCCAGCAGCCATCATTCTGAAGCCAATCTGCAGCGGGAGACACTTAGCTCCGACAGTCTTCCAGACGTCTATCTGTCTTCACCACTCATTGACCTTGTGAGCGAACGCAATGCATCCTGATTGATTGAGTGCGTCTGCGTGTTTGTTTGTTTGTGTGCTCATTAAAAGCAGACCGAGGTGACTGCAGAACAAACAGTGTCCTCATCTGACGTCCCATTGGCCGTTATTTGTGGCCCACTGGTTAATGCTGCAGTCTGCTATCAGAAACGGTCACGCTATCACACATAATCGCGAGGAAAGCGGGATAAGGTTTGTGGTATTGCTGCAATCTGAGTGTGATTGTGTTATTCCAGTTTTGATTACACAAGGTCACTCAGACCTGCTTCACGAACATTAAATTGCAACAGGGATGAAACCGTAATTGAAATCCATCTCCGTTCTTGTTCAAGGATTGGTATCTCATTCATATGCAGGATATTAATCCCTAATGCACTCTCTCACATTGATGAACAGGTTGTATATAAGCTACAGCATGCATACATACACATACACATACATAAACCATGATGAAATTGAATTTGTCAATATCAGTACACATGCAAAGCTCCTGTTGTTAATCCCACAAAACCTGTCAAAAACCCACCCTGGTCATATTTTACCCTGAAATCTTTCTAATATTCTGATTTGGTGTTCAGATATTAATAATTGGTTCTTATTGTTATCAATATTGAAAACCATTGTGCTTCTAAAAATTATTTTTCACGATTCTTTGATGAGTAGAAAGTTCAAAAGAACATAATTATTTACTACGGTGAATATATGCAATTTATTTGTATGCGTAATTGTTTGCTTGTTGCTTTGCATACATAGATGTATACAATGGCATTCATAAGACCATCTGACATTATTTTCATGACATTTAAGCACATTTTGCCTCCAATTCTCATTACCATAATGTCCAATTAGTTATAAATATTATTATATTTTTTTCCATTCATTTTACTCCCTTTATGCTGACATACATTTTTATGTATTGAAGTCATTTTATTAATTTAATACAAGAAAATGCTGTTACGGTAATGAGAATATAATGAAAAGTTAACCATCTGTATGCATAACATCAGAATGTGGAGGAAAATGTTGTCTTGAATTAAAGTCACAATGCTTCATTATTTTTAAAACATAGGCTTACTCTGTTTTGATTCTCTGGTGAATTGTGACCCCGCTCTTGTTTTCGAGACATTTACCCATATGCAGATTTCGCTTTCAAAGAAAACACCAGACAGCCATGCACTTGAGGATTTTCCATTCACAGCTTTAATTTACAGCTTGGAATTTCCTTGCGCACACACATGAATCCTAATTTGTAATCAAAGAATTAGAGCTGTTTGTCCTAACAGTGCGCTCAGATAATCCGTTTCACTTTGCCCACGCCGAAGCTCTAGCCCAGTGTGTAATGAGCATATTTTGGCATGCGAACCCCCTCAGCGGGTTTTTTTTCTGGACAGCGATGTCTACAGAATTACCCAAATTAAACAGAACCAACTGACAGGTTTCATATGCCTATAGTCACAGATGGCAAAAAAATATGAAGACGAGAACTCTGTTCCAAAACATAGTGATCTGCCTACCTAGACAGCATTTTAAAGCATCATAGATGTATAACATTATGCTTGCTTCAAAGATACTTCATTTAGACCAAACTCTACGGCAGCATTGCATATGCATTACCGTTAAGGGTAAGAAAGACTATTTAAAGGGGTCCTATTGTCATCTTTCTTTAGTGTGTAATGTTGCTGTTTGAGCACAAAGTTGCAAAGTCACTCCAAAGGGAGTTATTCTTTATATAAGTGTCACTGTTTCTGAACTCCCTGAAACGCCTTGATCGTAGTCTTGAGTTTTCGGTTAGCCTACACTTTATTAGTATGTGCACTTACAGTCTACTTACCTAAGAAAGTACTGGTAATATAAGGGAACTATGGGTTCCGGTTTGGTTTAGGGATAGGTTCAAAGTTAGTACCTAGTTATGACCCAGTTATTGCAATTACTATATTAAGTACATGGGGAACAGGACTGTAAAATAAAGTGCTACCGAGTTTTCTTCCGGGAACGAACACGTCACAATATTACTCATTTCAATAATTTCTGTCTGTGGCATACACAAAAAAGGTTGAGTTGCATTGAAACCCACAGTTATGGTAAGGGACGTAACATTTCCAAAACACACTCAAAGCAGCTGACCAATCACACTGGTCCAGCCGACCAATCAGAGGACACTTTTTCGGACTTCATGTAGACTTGAACTCAACATAGCGTTACTGACAGACTGGGAAGAGAGGTGCTGCAATAATGTAGATGTAAAATATGTAAAGAATAATGTGTTTTTTGAACATCCAAGCATGAAAACCAATTCTAGCACACCCAAAAAACTAAATCAAGACTTTGAAAAAGAGCATAATAGGTCCCCTTTAAGAAATTAATACTATTATTCAGCGAGGGCATTAAATTGATCAAAAGTGACATTTATAATGTTACAAATTATTTTGATTTCAAAGAAATGCTGTTCGCTTAAACTTTCAATTCACTCCTTTAATTAAGCATTTTATTAAGCTGCACAAATGTTTGCAGCATTGATAATAATAATAAATGTTTCTTGAGCAGCAAATCAGCATATTAGAATGATTTCTGAAGGATCATGTGACACTGAAGACTGGAGTAATGATGCTGAAAATTCAGCTTTGCATCACAGGAATAAATTACTTTTCAAATTACTGTTCAATATTTTAAAATGTAGTATTTACTGTATTTTTAATCAATAAACAGTCTTGGTGAGCATAAGAGACTTTCAAATATATATAAAAAATCATATTCATTCAATTCTAAAAAGTAACAATATAGGTCAGTCTAATTATAAATGGGCCATTTATCCAATATGTGTGTGTGTGTGTGTGTTTATGTTTTCTTATAAAAGAACCACATCGTTAGCTTAGCGATGTGCTAAATTAAAACTTAATTTAATTTGAGCAACAAGGCTTCTTACGAGGTCCAGAAACAGAGCTCAGATGTGTGTATTTGTGCTTTGCATCATCCTGTGCCCTGTAAACATTGTCCCTGTGCCATGCCATGCAATAAAAGGAACACAACAGAATTCCTAAGTGTTGGGTTTAGTGAAAACAAACACGGCGAGTTTGTACACAGAGGCCGGTTTTGGACGCGAGGCCTTTCATTTCTATTAAAATGAATCAGCTTGAGCCCTGTGTTTGTTTTGAAGCTGTGCGTTTTTTTTCCCCCTCGTCTGAGACTGGCCGAGCCTTCTGAGAGCCATGAAAATCCATGGGTAAATATCAGTGTGTGTGTATGAGTGTGTGTGTGAAATAAAGAAAGGTGAGGTTTTCATTCCCACCGCTCCAGCCGGAAACTAGATAATAAAATGTGTTTGTGCCAGATACAATGTGGCCGTTATCTTGCGACGGCAGGGCTTGAAATCGTACAGAACATGCTCATTAATTGATAATAATATCTGTAAGAGAAGAAAAGAGGTAAGACAGATGACAACCGGCATTATTATGACACAATCGGTGGCATGCATTCAGACATATCTCAACATAACTGACGATTATGCATAAGCCTCACAGGGTGCCCTGAGGCGGAGAGCATTTCAGCATTTATTTGCGGCCACCTTTGTATATTCAGACGGCTTCTTCAAATGCCGTGGCAATCGTAGTCAGCGATTCAATATTTATAGCAATTCTCATTGTTTTCATAAGATGATCTTGAATCAAGACTTTATTCTGCTTTCAGATGAAAACAGAGGGTTGTTCTCAGCTAGTGAGTCACAAGTTCGTTCTTATGTGTTCACGTTCAGCAGGGAAAACAATGTTAATTGCAAATAAAACAAATGTTACTCGCTGTATAATTGCACATAGATATGGCAGCAAAACAAACAGGCTTTTAATGAGAGGAGAACATTCTTTGCTTTTGTAGATGACAGTATTGCGGTGCAAATTCTTCCATTACCTGATGTAACATGGCCTCATACCTGGAAACCATGAACAGTGCAAGAATAGAAATGTATGCATGTGGTTCATGTTAAAATTAATAAATGTTTGATTTCAAAGTCAATGTGTAATCGAAATGGACCACTTTCTTAAAGGCACACTATGTAACTTTTGGCACTCTAGCGGTTAATAAACAAAACTATGTGGGTCTTGCGAAGAACATTGTAGCCGGAACTACTTCCCTCTGTTTATGTCTATGACGATTCACGCAGGTACTGTGCTCCTCCGCAGAGGTTGCTGTCCTGATCAGTCTAAAATAGTCCGAACATAAACACTTATTATGGGCATACCGTATGATTCAGATTAAGACAATAACACGGTTTGGAAGATGGATTCATGATGTACTCGCTCATTATATACATTTTTACAAAAAAAGTAAGAAATTAATAATTTTATTCAGCGAAGATTAAATGGATCAAAAGTGACAGTAAACACATTTATACTGTTACAAAAGATTTACATTTCATATCAATGCTGTTGTTTTGAACTTTCTTTTCATCAAAGAATCCTGAAATCACAGTATCTATTAAAGGGATAGTCATTAATTCTGTCATTAATTACTCCCTCATGTCGTTTCAAACCCGTAAGACTTTCGTTCTTCTTTAGAACACAAATGAAGATACTTTTAATGAAATATGAGCTTTCTGTTCCTCCATTAATAGCTACACAACTACCACTTTGACACTTCAAAAAGTTCATAAAGAGATTGTAAAACGAATCCATATGAATTGAGTGGTGTGCTTTATGAACAGATGTTATTTAGGCTTTTATTCATATATAACACATATAACACATTCTGCGAGAACCAATGAGGTTCCTTCTCGTGTTACGCAGCACGTTTGAGCTTCAGCGAGAACCAATGAGTTTCATTCTCGTGTTACGCAGCACGTTTGAGCTTCTGAGAGAACCAATGAGGTTCATTCTCGTGTTACGCAGCACGTTTGAGCTTCAGCGAGAACCAATGAGGTTCATTCTCGTGTTACACAGCACGTTTGAGCTTCTGAGAGAACCAATGAGGTTAATTCTCGTGTTACACAGCACGTTTGCGCTTCAGCGAGAACCAATGAGGTTCATTCTCGTGTTACGCAGCACGTTTGAGCTTCAGCGAGAACCAATGAGGTTCATTCTCGTGTTACACAGCACGTTTGAGCTTCTGAGAGAACCAATGAGGTTAATTCTCGTGTTACACAGCACGTTTGAGCTTCTGCGAGAACCAATGAGTTTCATTTTCGTGTTACACAGCACGTTTGAGCTTCAGCGAGAACCAATGAGGTTCATTCTCGTGTTACGCAGCACGTTTGAGCTTCTGCGAGAACCAATGAGGTTCATTCTCGTGTTACGCAGCACGTTTGAGCTTCCCCGAGAACCAATGAGGTTCATTCTCGTGTTACGCAGCACGTTTGAGCTTCTGCGAGAACCAATGAGGTTCATTCTCGTGTTACGCAGCACGTTTGAGCTTCTGCGAGAACCAATGAGGTTCCTTCTCGTGTTACGCAGCACGTTTGAGCTTCTGAGAGAACCAGAGGTTCCTTCTCGTGTTACGCAGCACGTTTGAGCTTCTGAGAGAACCAGTGAGGTTCCTTCTCGTGTTACACAGCACGTTTGAGCTTCTGAGAGAACCAGAGGTTCCTTCTCGTGTTACGCAGCACGTTTGAGCTTCTGAGAGAACCAATGAGGTTCCTTCTCGTGTTACGCAGCACGTTTGCGCTTCTGAGAGAACCAATGAGGTTCCTTCTCGTGTTACGCAGCACGTTTGAGCTTCCCCGAGAACCAATGAGGTTCCTTCTCGTGTTACGCAGCACGTTTGAGCTTCTGCGAGAACCAGAGGTTCCTTCTCGTGTTACACAGCACGTTTGAGCTTCCCCGAGAACCAATGAGGTTCCTTCTCGTGTTACGCAGCACGTTTGAGCTTCTGAGAGAACCAGAGGTTCCTTCTTGTGTTACACAGCACGTTTGCGCTTCTGAGAGAACCAGAGGTTCCTTCTCGTGTTACGCAGCACGTTTGAGCTTCCCCGAGAACCAATGAGGTTCCTTCTCGTGTTACGCAGCACGTTTGAGCTTCTGAGAGAACCAGAGGTTCCTTCTCGTGTTACGCAGCACGTTTGAGCTTCCCCGAGAACCAATGAGGTTCCTTCTCGTGTTACACAGCACGTTTGCGCTTCTGAGAGAACCAATGAGGTTCATTCTCGTGTTACGCAGCACGTTTGAGCTTCCCCGAGAACCAATGAGGTTCCTTCTCGTGTTACACAGCACGTTTGCGCTTCTGAGAGAACCAATGAGGTTCATTCTCGTGTTACGCAGCACGTTTGAGCTTCAGCGAGAACCAATGAGGTTCATTCTCGTGTTACACAGCACGTTTGCGCTTCCCCGAGAACCAATGAGGTTCCTTCTCGTGTTACACAGCACGTTTGCGCTTCTGAGAGAACCAATGAGGTTCATTCTCGTGTTACGCAGCACGTTTGAGCTTCAGCGAGAACCAATGAGGTTCATTCTCGTGTTACACAGCACGTTTGCGCTTCCCCGAGAACCAATGAGGTTCCTTCTCGTGTTACGCAGCACGTTTGAGCTTCTGAGAGAACCAGAGGTTCCTTCTCGTGTTACGCAGCACGTTTGAGCTTCCCCGAGAACCAATGAGGTTCCTTCTCGTGTTACACAGCACGTTTGCGCTTCTGAGAGAACCAATGAGGTTCATTCTCGTGTTACGCAGCACGTTTGAGCTTCCCCGAGAACCAATGAGGTTCATTCTCGTGTTACACAGCACGTTTGCGCTTCTGAGAGAACCAATGAGGTTCCTTCTCGTGTTACACAGCACGTTTGCGCTTCAGCGAGAACCAATGAGGTTCATTCTCGTGTTACGCAGCACGTTTGAGCTTCCCCGAGAACCAATGAGGTTCCTTCTCGTGTTACACAGCACGTTTGCGCTTCTGAGAGAACCAATGAGGTTCCTTCTCGTGTTACGCAGCACGTTTGAGCTTCCCCGAGAACCAATGAGGTTCCTTCTCGTGTTACACAGCACGTTTGCGCTTCTGAGAGAACCAATGAGGTTCATTCTCGTGTTACACAGCACGTTTGCGCTTCAGCGAGAACCAATGAGGTTCATTCTCGTGTTACGCAGCACGTTTGAGCTTCCCCGAGAACCAATGAGGTTCCTTCTCGTGTTACGCAGCACGTTTGAGCTTCTGCGAGAACCAATGAGGTTCCTTCTCATGTTACGCAGCACGTTTGAGCTTCAGCAAAAGGTTTGTTCTTGCGCGTCAAGCACGCAAGAACAAACTTTGTGTAATAAGACTAAATTAAATCTGTTCATCATATAAAGTCCAGGAAGTCAATCCAGTTTAAAAACACCCATTAAAATTCCATGCAGCTCATGTCAAACACACTTCAAAGTGCCCTTTAATGCAAACATGAATCAGAGGTCTGACAGGCTCGACGGGGGAAGGATGTACGTTTTAAATCAGTATGATTTAATGATAACCAAATGAATATTAATGCTATTCAAAACCTCGCCACAGACTTCTGGATTTCTCCCTGGTCCTCAAATCCTCACATCTTCATCCTCACAGCCCCATCTTCATCTTCCAATCCAGTCTCACAGGATTCTGCAAAGCCTCAGTTATCCTCAGATATTATTATGTATTTGAATGACACTCAGATGTTCGAGTGGCACAGAGTACAAAAACAGGGAAAAAAGCAATAGGATAAGATATTTTTCATCACAGTGCTGTATGAATATATACGTTTGTGTGATTGTCCTGTACACAACAGGAGCAGAATGAATTTTGTGAAACTGATGCATTGAATGGAGTGAAGGAACACTTTTCAAACACGCAAAGCAAGGTCTCAATGTTTGGCCGTGAACGAAGGCTCCATTATGTAATTTTTTTTTTTTTTTTTTGCAGGTTTCATCAGTAAGTGAGATACATTTTCATATGTTTGCATAGACACTAACATGTATATGAACATTGACATGATCAAAAATGTTACATTTTACATAACAACTTTAGAGAAGTACAAATGTATATAAACCACTAGAGGCAGAATACTTCATAGGCTGAATTTATTGTATTTAATCAATGGGATTATAAGATTATTTAACAGTAAGCTTGTATATAAGTGCAATACTGTTCAAATGCTTGAGGTTGGTAAAATTTTATAATGTTTTTGAAAAAAATGGTCTTGTGCTCACCAAGGCTTCATTTATATAATCAAAAATACAGTAAAACATAACATGGGGAAATATTATTACAATTTAATATAACTTTTTTAATAACATTTGTTAAATATAATTTATTCCTGATCAAAGCTGAATTGTCAGCATCATCACTCTAGTCATCAGTGTCACATGACCCTTCAGAAATCATTCTAATATGCTGATTTGCATCTCAAGAAAAAATATTTTTAATTTTTTTAAATGTTGAATTTTTTTTATATATATTTTTTTTATCTTTTGCAACATGATAAGTATCACTTTTGGTTAAATTAATGCATCCTGATAAATAAAAGTATTAATTTCTTTAAAAAAACACCAACTTTTTAACAGTATGGGTTAAAGATTTTAGGCTGTGCTTTTTGCCTTTGCCAAATGTATGACAAATTCTGATCTTTAACCCTCACATCATCTTCCTCACACTCATCCGAGACAGGGGACCTCTAGATGTGACAAGGGGCCAAAAAGTGAACTTACATCCTAAATGCAGTGGTTTAATGGAGATGTCATCCAGGCCGATGAACACACACAACCCTGCGAGACCTCATAAAGGATCTGCTCTTTACACTCAAACACACAACATCTTGCTTTCCATGAAGTGACAACACCTGACCTTTATCTCCAGGCGAACAGACTGACTCACACTTACACATCAACCTGAAGTGTATTAAACGCATACAGATAGCTCTTCCAGTCTGTTACGTGAGCGTATACAGGCTTTTAATCAGAGCACTGGCTGTAACGACTCTAACCCTATAAGTGCTGTGGAGAAATCGAGTCATTCGCGGGGCACGTCATCGGACGTATATTCTTGGATCTAAGAGATTTTTGCCTCCTACTAATCATAAAAAAGGTTAAAAAGTACATCCATTCGCATGAAGTTCATGACTGCTGTGCCCTTGACAACCATCAGCATTGCATCAACAATGTTTATGCCGTGAAACTGCCATAAAGCTCTTTGATATCCTGCAGAAGCCTGAACTACAAAAGATGTTCCATTTAAAAGGAGAAAAGTCATGGGGAGGAGGAAGGATGGAGGAGAAGCCAGAGGGAGACAAGAGCAGGGAAGTTTACTGCAAATATATAATGCCAAATGAGAGATTCGTTCAACTTCAAGCTTCCTCTGGCTCTCTATAAGGAAGGAGTCAAGTAGAGTAATGTGTGATTTGCCTCAGGTTCCAGGTGCAATCTCAAGCAGGGGCGACCCAGAGTTACTCAAATCCCATTGCTGTCCTGTCACTGCAGTGGCCCTGAGCAAAACACTTATCCCAGGGTTGATCCAGGAGTCTTTACCTGCGGTTAGAGTAGCAGGAAAGGGAAATCACTAATTAGATCTCTTTGATATCGCAATTGTTTCGCTTAGACAGCACTGGAATTAAGTGAAGAACAAATAAAGACTTTTACACTCGGGATGGGCGGATTGATCGGGAACTGTCGACGTTTAGCATGGAAATAAACATAACAAGCTTTGAAAAGAAAATGAACTGTATTACCAAATAGTGTAGGATTTTAACTCCTATTTTAACATGCAAGAAATGCTGAAATATGTTCCTGTGATGGCAAAGTCAAAATTTGGGACAAATTTTCAGCATCATTACTCCAGTCTTCACTGTAAACCCTAATGTTCAAAATACTGAATGGGTTTTGAGTGGGGTAAACTTAAATTAAACAAATTCAATCAAATTAACTTTTTATGAGTATTTAGAACTTTCTTTTTCTTTTGAGTTTACAAAACTGACACGTTTTAAGTAATGAATTGTTTCATTGTTTTGAGTTTTATGAACTTGTCTTTTAATTTAGACGAACTTAAATTTAACTGAAATTGGGCTGGGATTTCTATTTCCCAGCATTCTTTGCCATGACACTCAAAGGGAGAGGAAATGCTCAAATTAAGTTTTATATAATGTTTTTTGTGCAAGATGAATGTTAAGTGGGAGATTTAGTAGTGTTTAATGTTTTGCTATGCTAATTTAGAAGAGTTTCTATTATGTTTTTTTTTTTTTTTGGGCAATGGTGACGAGTGGATCATGAGTTTGGTTTGAGAACAGATATATGTTAAATGGTCTATACTGTCGTACTTATTGCTATGCTATGCTAATGCTATCAAAGCATTGTGTTACCAATTAGCAAGTTAGCATTTACTGAATTAGCTAGTTAACGGTAGCCAAGTTTCTACTACTTAAAATATTTAAGTTGAGATTACATGATCATTTTAAGTTAAATGTATGAATTAGCTTACTCAAATGGTTGAAGTTAAGAGCAATTAAAAATGTACAAATAAATATCTGCCAGTTCTGCTTACTTAAACTTTGAATTTCTTAACTTAAAAACGTAAAAACTGATTACCTTAAACATCTTTATCACTTTTTTTTTGTTTGTTTTTTATTTTTAAAACAAGAATATACTGTAAGTAAAACAGATACTGATACTAAAATATAACACAATTGAGAACTCCATTAAAGGTACAATATGTAGTTTTTTTGCTTTAAAAATAGCAAAAATCACTATATCTATGTTATATATATTTTTTAGTTGTGTACTTACATTATCCCGACTGTTTGTAGAAATTTGTCATTTAATACGAAGACACATCCCGTTTCTTTATTTCCGTTTTGTCGCCGTCAATGCCGTCATATCCGCGTTCTCCCTGGTTTCCGCTCGTACTGCCATAGCAACCAGAGCCCTCTGATAGTAACCAAGGCGACTGACGTGGACAACTGTGTAGTTCGTAATGTCTATCTGCACGCTGTTGTTGTTTCGTTCAAACATTATGGACCATGGCAAGCAGACTTTGGATAAAAAAGGAGAACTAAAACGAGAATCAATATCAGCGCGGTGTTTTCGAGATGCCGAGAGCTCCACGTCCGAGACTTCGACCGCTCCTACATGTACTTTATTAAACAGGTGAGCACATTTACATAAAACTAATCAATGTTATATAGTTCAACAATGATAAAATGTTAGAATATGATCTGTATGTTATTCCGATGTTGATCTAGCTTACTGCTAGTCTCATACAGACAAACTAACACATACATTTCAACACATTCAGATGCAGTTTAGTGTGATAGTGTAATGTTAGACCAAGTGAAACAGCGCTGCGTTACCTCACAAGTTTGTCTAATAAACTGACCTGTGAGTTGTAATTCTGCACTTAGTTCGGTAGAATGAAATGTCCATATTCCTTTTATATCCGCGGGACTTGCGTCGCGTGTGGAGCTGATAGCTGTCTCTTAGCAATCCCGAACTGCTTCATATCACAGTCATGATAAAAACATCGATGTATTTACTCATCCATAAACATTATTAGATCGGTCGGCTTGACGTTGACGACAAGATCCATAATTCTTAGCAAATGTTGCGTCATCAAACTACGCCTTTGTTATTGTAAGAGGTTAGCGACCCCTAGCGGCGAAAAACTTACATATTGTACGTTTAAGTCTAGTAAGATATAAAAAATCTGAGCAACATCAGAGCAAAATTATAGCAGACTGGAGTGTCTATTATTCTTACAGAGCGCTCAGAGGTTAGATGTGTCAAGTGAAATCACATCAAGACCTCCACTGTCATGAGAATAAAAAAAGAAGCTACACTGAAAATGAAATTTATATTCTATGTCCTTACTTTACATTGTTGAAGCAGCGCTGGTCTTGAGTGTTAAACAAACCGACCCTTGACCTGATCTAACGGTGACATTATTATTATGAGCTCCTGCTGGATTTATGCACTTCCTATCAGCCAAGAAAATGAATCCATATTCCTCCCCATTCCCATCTCACAGTTCTGCTGTCACATGTAATTTAGTCTCTAGATAGGATGAATAACTCTTGATGGAGACTAAATCAGATTGTATTAACCAATAATTTCTTTGTGAAATTGTGTTGCAGACATCTGAAACGCTTTCAGATCTGAATTTGATGCTCATTTCCCAGCTGTACTGGTTCATAATGATCTTAGAGCGCCACCCTGTGGTTCATATCGGAATTAAAGCTGTAAATCAGAATTGGCTTCTGTCTTGAGGCAGGCTGTCCAGTTCATCACTTCAGACTTCATTTATAATCTCTGAAGTAACATCTTATTTATCTGTCTGATTTTGAATTTGACCTTAATGCTGAGCCTGCAGCATGAATTGAATTCATATAAATCAGAAAAGGGTAAAACCTCTCTCAATTTTCGGCGTAATCTCCCCGAGATTAACTTACTGAATGAAGACTGTAAAACCATTCCCACCATCTCTAATCCCTCTTATCTTCAGAAGCACCTTCCCATTTCACAGCAGGAGGAAGACCACGACTGAATTTCTGACAGGCTTCAGATCGGCCTGTGCTCAGAATTAGATTAGCAGAGAATGTGGGTCCATGAGTGCACTGACCCCAGACCAGCTCATAATCAGGATGAGGCGAGACTAGTGTGTTACGACTTATGCAGGAAGCAGGAATCAGAGACCAGACTCACTCATGTAGAACAGCGCTGCCTTTCTTTATCCTTCCCTTATGGGTGAACCTTACAAAAACATGTCCGAGTCACATTTCACCGCAAAATCAAATGACAAAAAAAAAAGACATATTTTGCTTGTTTGTATGTTTGTTGTTGTTGGACACAAGAAGTGCAAATGCATTTACTTAAGTTCAGATGCAAAAGCCTCTAAGTGCCATCTGAAATTTTCTTCTAGAATGATCATTTTTATCAAGCTTCTATATTTAAGTTCAGTAATTTCACTTAAATGACAATGAAAATTACCTATTAATTGTCATTTAAGTGAAATTACTGAACTTACATATACGAGCTTGATAAAAATGATCATTCTAGAAGAAAATTTCAGATGGCACTTAGAGGCTTTTGCATCTGAACTCTTCTATATATATATAGTAAGATTTTTTTTATATGAAAATTACAGTAAAAACAGTGATATTGTGAAATGTTTTTACCATTTAAAACAATTGCTTTCTGTTTGAATATATTTCAAAGTGTAATTTATTCCTGTGATGCAAAGCTGAATTACTCACATGATCCTTGTAAATATATAATTTCTTTTGATTTGATTTTCTCAGTCCCATGGTTTCCTTTTCCTTTCACACCTGGAGTGTCTATCGCTCCATGACCTTTTCATAATCCTGTTCCAGTCATACACTGATTTGTGTTTTTGTGTTAAAGGTCACATGCTACAGTATATCCCACTGAATATATTTTCTCATCAAACAGTCCACTGAGTCCATTGCAGCCTTCTATCCTCTCTGACAAAAAAAACACATAATCATCAAGATAAATTTAATAGCAGAGATATTCTGACATTCTCACGCTTATTTTTTTATGCAGTGTGAATATACACAAATCAGATTTGATTTTAGCATGAACTATTCCTTTAATACCAGATGCCGTCTAAATCTCAACACCTTTCCTCTCCTGCATTGCCGTGAGATTGTCATTGACTGTAGTACGGTGCGATGTGCCATCCATCAAGCACACTCCATTAATCCAGCACTGTGTGCCATCACGGTGGATATCAGCTCCACTGAACTGAGCAAAAGGGAACAATACGCTCTTCATTATGACTTCTATTATTTGAAGGAAGCATCCCGGTTGGGTGGAATAGAATGGATATGATCGAGAAAGACCCCTAAAGAGAAATAAAATGTGCAAATAGGATTCCATGCTTGATGCTTTCTCTATTTTCCTATTTTCCAGAGCCATTATTTGTTGGGATATTCAAGTGTGTGTGTGTGTGTGTGTGTGCGTGGTCAGATGACTGACTGCAAGCGATATGACACTCCATTAAATCAGTCAGACTTCAATGACTGTTTAAGTAGCATTTCAGTGCTGTCATGTGATTTTGTGCACTCTAGTCCCATTATGAGGTTATTTTCAGCTATAAATCATCACTTTATCCATTTACAACCATTAAGCTAATTTAGGTTGGCTTTTTAATGTCACTAGTTCTCACAGATAAATAAACAATCAGAAGAAACTCGTCACAAGCTGTTTTTAGAGCACGTGTCCAACATTGTTATTGAATATGAATGTTGAGCATCGGCGAACTGCATTTTCTTCACTGGAATAACATCTGTGAGGGGGGAAAGGCTGCAGTTTTGGCAAATTCTATAATTTTTTAAAGGTCTATTGCTTATTTTGTCAGTTTCTGCTGCATGTAATAAATAAAAATTTAATTATTGAATACATCTGCTTCAATACACGTTTGACTTAAAGGGATAGGTCACCATTCCTTTTTTTTTTTTTTTTTTTTGGAGCTTGACTGTCTCATTTTAATTCACTTTTATTATATGGAACAAAATGGCCAAAACATTTGACAAAATCACTCCTTTCATGTGTAACAGAGGACAGAAAGTCATTCAGGTTTGAGATGACTACTACTACTACACATGACTAAACTGTAAGAACATTTAGGGGTTGAACTGTTCCTAATTAAAGATCATTAAAGAATATATCAACTTGAGATTTCATATATCTTTACACCTCAACACCTCGAATCACATCAACATGATATTCTGCAACATTTTCTGTTCTTTGTGATTTCTTAAAGGCGCTGCATTGCATTATCCAGAAGATGGCAATGTTGTGTTTCCAAATTTCCTGCAACTGTCTACATCTACATGCTATACAGATGTTTGATATAAGCAGCTTTACAGAAAATGCATGAGTTTACATTACAATTTAGAGTGATCTGTTATCAGAGGTGACTGTGTCTAACTCCAAAATAATATATGTGTCCATATATCAGAAATGTACAGTTCTAAGATAATGCAAATCGTGCAGTTAGCTAACATCATGTGTATATATATATATATATATATTACAAGCTTGTTTCTGCCTAAAATTAATACATGTTAGCTAACTGCATGATTTGCATTATCTTACATTACCAACAGATCACTCTAAATTGTAATGTAGACTCGTGCATTTTCTGTAAAGCTACTTATAAATATGTGTGTGTGTGTGTGTGTGTGTGTGTGATCAAAAAACGCTTATTTTCCACAAGATATTTCTCAAAATATATACAAATATCCAGATGTTCATTCATTTGTACCCCTCTTTCTCTCTTATTTTCAGTTACTTCAAGTCAGAGCTGGTTTCACTTCTGTTAAAAGATCAATATCATGTTCATATAAAAATGCACTTTCAAATGAGATCAGTTGGACATGTTGATGATATTATAGAAAACCATTAATTGCTCCTGCCAGCGCAGTAATTGGTCATGTTTAAAGTAGGTCAGGATATGCAGATATTGCCAGCATTGTTCTGGTATCTTTCTCAGTCGGCTCGTGAAAAGTACATTTTCGATGCTATTTTGGTCAGAAACAACCCACACACTGATAGCCATGCACTCACTGACAGCTAACTGAATAAATCACACATTGAAGTGTAGGACTGTACATTTTCTTTCTCTGTCTCCTTAACAACACAGTCCCTTGCAGCAGAAAATAAAATGATCACAATCAAGATCGTGGTTCACAGAGATGAAAATTGTGTGTGTGTGTGTGGGGGGGTTAAGGAAAAGCAATTGTGATTGCATCTCATTTGGTCCCAGCACCTAACCTGAGGGTTTTATATAACTCTATGCAAATGTTTGGATCATATTAATAATCCTGAATGTGAGGAGAGAGTGATGCCAGTTTGTGATGAAATTGGATACTGGCAGCTTTTCTTTCCTTTTTCTGAGAAACTCAGGCATGCTGGCATGGATTTGAATATTTTATCACACTTTTTAGTTTTTGGATTGTAAATTGTACACATAAATATTAAATTAATTGAAAAAAATGTTTGTTTAAGTTATTATGAAAGAAGTTCGATGTAGAATATAGAGAACATTTTTATAAATGAGGAAAAATGTAAAGAGACATAGATAATAATTTAGTCTATTCTTTTAAATTATTATTATTGTTTTGCATAAACTATAGGTCTACTTTAATGGCTTATAATAATATTTGTCATCATGTAGGACTATTATTACTTTTTGGTCTAATTACTTAAATAGGTGCATGCAATTATTACTAATCGGCGTTACTGCTAAATAGCAGAAAATTAATAAATGATCGTAACACGCGAGTTCATTGAATCTAGATTTGTTGAAATTACAAATCCTACCATAGCGAAGATTCATGAATATTAATGAGAACGTGCAGACGCTCCTTGGTAACCTTCCAATGAGGAAGACTGGATCTTGAATATTAATCGCTAGTGCTGACGTCGCGTGCTTGCGTCCAATCCTAAATGACTGTATCATGAAGCCTTCACCGTTGTTGGAGCCGCCTCTTATCTAGATATAAGCACCCCTTTCTACACCACAGTAATGGTAGCGTCTGTTGGTTCGTTGGTCTCGTTTTCTTACCTTTAGAAAAAGCAGATCTGTTTGTTCAAATTCGCAGCTGAGGTTCGGTCTAATCTTCCCGAGCGCGAGCAGGATTTTCAAGCCGTCAAACTGGAGCCGTTCAGAATGACCATGTTTAAAGGGAAACGTCGAAATCACCGGTGTGAGTTTACGACCATCAGTGTAACTTTGAGAATGTGTTGTTTTGCATTCAGTGCATGTCTCTTTATTAAGCATAAACTCGCAACTAGTCACGGAAAGCTTAATATTGGCAAACAACGGCATGTATATTTGTATTTCTTTCACGTCATTCTCACCTGTTCAGTTCAGTTGCATGTTGGTAAATTCTCAGTGCTGTGCATGAGTAGTTAGAGATACACATGTCGTCAGGCGCATGTCACATCAGAAAGATAAGAAACATCCTCACAATGCTGATGTTAGATTCAGTTGAATCCGTATGTGCGTTCCAGTGTCGACCGTAAGTGGACTTCTCAGGGTAGGCTACTCCGCCATCTTAAAGGGACAGTTCACCCAAAAATCATCGTTGTCATCGTTTACTCACCCTCATGTTGTTCCAAACCTGCATGATTTTCTTTCTTTTGTTGAACACAAAAGAAGATATTTTGAAGAATGTTGGTTACCAGATAGCCATTGACTTCAATAGTATTAGTTTTCCTACTATGAAAGTCAATTACCAACATTCTTCAAAATATTTTAGTTTGTGTTCAGCAGAAAAAAGAAATTCATACAGGTTTGGAACAAATTGAGGGTGGGTAAATGATGACAGAATGTTAATTTATGGGTGAACTATCCCTTCAAGTGAGATTCCAACCTGAAGGGCGCGAACATGTTCAGTTCGAAGGGCACTTTTTATTGAAAATAAATCCCCTTCTGATGTTATTATCAGATGTAAATCTGATGTAAATTTATAGATGTAAATCTTTTTTGAATCATTTCGTTAATTTAAGTGGCTTTAAATGTTATACTTTTAGCTGCCAAATTCCCCAAACACATCCACTTACGCAATCTTGATATTCTGAATCAAGAAATCAATGCAGTCAAAAATAATTTACAGGAAACATAAACAATTACTTTACCTTCCGAGTCTTTCGTTCATTTGTCACGTGACAGATGCGAATGAACGCCATCACTAGATGTTATGTGTGATGAGAAAAGGAAGATCAGCAAAAGGCGAATTCGTACACGGGTTGATTTACGTCAAAGCTTTGTGCCACTCGCCTTACCCCTACTACACCAGTGCTTCTGTTGACAACATAGCGTCTTCTGTAATGTTGTCTGGCCCAACCAGACTTCAGTGGGCGGAGTTAGTGTAAATAGCCTCTGCCAACAAGACAGATCTGCATTTATTTTACTTTATTTACCTCAGGAATGTTTACTGCGCGTGGGAAAGAAAATACACACAATGAGACCGCTACAATTATTAAGACCATTAATGAAGAACCCGTTTACACATAGTTAAATCAATTTATTTTCATAATGAATGACAATTACAGTACAGCTTGAAATCTGTTAATAGTCATTTAATAGCTGCAGTAGTCAATTAAATATACAATAAAGTCTAATAAACACGTTTAGGAGTAGGGAGCAATGAACACTGTGCACTGTCAATCGGAACGCACCATGTGTTTTAAGTGATCGCATGTGTGATTGTGTTACCTATTGAAACCCTTGTCGACTGTATTGTATATAATTGAAGCATGATGGATGATTGATTGTTTTGGTATTTTGGGCTATTCAGGAGCTGAAATGATTCATCTTGAGTAAATGGACTCATTGTTCTCCTCTAATGTTACATCGAGCCAGGATCAATTGAGCAATTTAGTGTCATAAAAAATCCCTTAATAATTCCTTTCATGACCATTCATTGTCCTCCTCTTTCTCCTCCTCCTCATAATCACCGTCATCACCATCATCGTTGTGATCGATCTATGCAGATAATCTATTATCAGTAACTAAACCTCTTGAGACGCATGTTAAACAGTGGCTTTGTGCACATAATAATGTGTGTTATGAGGATAGTCTGCTAATTACTTTTCTGTTAATTTTAATGCTGCTTTAATGAGCTCATCTTGATCTTGTGGTGATTACTCAAAATTTATAGTGCATTATTTATATTTTTTGTATTTATAGTGCAGCATTTAAGGTAGTCAGTTTGTTTATTAAATGTGGTTGTCACTCTTTAATACCTAAACTGTGACCATATGGCATCCTAAAACAGAGTGACAACCATATTCGGCTGCTGTGTGAACGTAACCGTGCATCATCTATGCAAATTCTTATATTAAACAGCAGCTGTATCTGCATCTTTGACACGCATAAGACTCCTAAAACTAGCACGTTCTAAAAGTAGACATTTCTAAATTTATGAACAGCCCCACACTACTTTGTATCCCTCCTGACATTCAGATGTGGATTAGGAGGCGACGGCTTATAAAAATGATCTAACTAGAATACCAGAGCTGTTTTTACTGCTCAGTTACTACTAATAAAGATATTTAATTGCACCATTTTTATTTGAAAAAAAAAATAATTTTAATGAAATCTCCCAGTTCATAATAGCTGTTCTCACTGGGCCTGTTGTCTGCCGTGTGATAACCCTGTCAGTGCAGGTTTATAGATCTCAGAGTCACAATGCACATCTGACGGATGGATTTGACCTGGTCATCCCCGACCCACTGGGCTGTGAGGAATGGGGCTGTGACTGTGACGCTGATGAGTGTGGATTTGCTCCCAACAAGAGTTCCTTATAGATGCATGTCCTCTGGCCTCAAACAAAATGGATATGCATATAGGCAGCCAAAATGGCATTTCCATTTTGAGAGAATGGTAATATAACGCTCATGTTTTTGTATTTGCGCAAGCTTTATTGATGACGTTCATACTAGAGTATAGTTTGTTTAATCCTAACTAAACTCTTATTGAGATGTTCTTGTTAGTTAATTGATTTTATTGAATCTAAGTGCACAGCTGCATCATAAATATATTAGTCATATTAGATCTGTCAACATCACTTAATTGTGTAATTCATTGCTTCCGGCTCTGATCATGTAAATTCACACAGCCCAGCTGTTGTATCTGTTGGTGCAAATCAATTCCAGCTATAGGTGTATGGCAGATTTCTTACTAGTGCTATAGATGGATTATTTCAGCAGTGACAGGAGAACAAAGACAGCGAATGAGTGGAAAAGCTGTACGAGACATCCAGTCAAAAAAATAAGGTGTCCTTGGGTTGTAAATGGAAAAAGATTGAGCTTCCCCAAGACTAAAACATGTGCTTTCTGTCACTATGTTCTTAATTTTGTGGAAATCCCAGTCTAATTCGAGCAACAGGCCCAATGCAAGGGCACTTGATCGGTTTTCTGGTTCAAATACTCTAGTTTATGAACTAAATTCCTCCATTATAAAATGGTGTGCACTTCCACAAAATTCTGTTTAATTTAGAGTAAAAATTGGCAGCTGTGGTTGACAGAAATGGGCAATTGTGGCAATACCTTGTATTTCTGTGTTTATTATAGGGTTAGGATTAAGGTTTGGTTTGGTTTAGGGTTAGTTGCATGTAATCATGCATAGTTTATAGTAACTACATGTAACAACGACACTGTAAAA
Organism: Rutilus rutilus; assembly: GCF_951802725.1. Lineage (NCBI taxonomy): Eukaryota > Metazoa > Chordata > Actinopteri > Cypriniformes > Leuciscidae > Rutilus > Rutilus rutilus. The sequence goes on from NC_140228.1 coordinate 7,434,907, forward strand.
TAAAGTGTTACTCATTTTTTACGTAAAAAAAGTACATGTATTGTCTCTGTATGATGATTTTATAGTGATATAATGAACAGGTTTTAACATACTTTTTATTTTATTTTTTTCTTCATTATTCATTATTCATTATCCCCCCCCCCCCCCCCCCCCCAATCACGATCTTAACTTCAAAGTCTTTAAATCCTAGCTGGACGATGAATACTGTGGTTTCGTTCTAAAATCTCTCGCTGATCTGTGGTTCAAAGCATGGAAACAGGATTTCGTTGGGATATTTGGCTGTAACTGATTTAGTGCAAAGGAAAATTCCTCAGCCCGATTATCATCAAAAGGCATGATCGTTTCATACGGCTGGATTATCACAGAGAATCCGCACGGGAGATGTTTATGTTTGCTGTAGCTGCTCACATCTCGCCATATGCGTCTGATCACCGGCTATAAGCCCGTTAACACCCCAAACCCTCAGGCGCCTGCAGTGCTTCATTATTTACTCATTTAAAGTTTGTGCTTGATGTTTTGGCTTAATATTGCTGTCTGCAGCAGAGTTATTTTACAGAGGTCCCTTCAGATTTAGGGCTGGATGACTTGGTCATCATACTGTATAGATGCAACTTCAAGAAACAAAACTGTCCTTGTTTGAGAGGTCTGCGCTGACGTGAGATGAGTGTTGCCAGACGTGGAACATTTAATTAGGTCAGTAAAGGAATTTTAAATGAATGCATAAAGTAAGCCACATTCAACTCTGTGGAAAATCTCTACATATAGACCCTTTCGTGGTCGCTACATTTTCTGTTAAAGGAGTAGTTCATCCAAAAATTATTATTATCATAATTTACTCACTTTCATGTTGTTGCAAAACCATTCGACTTGCTTTCATCCGTAGAAGACAAAACAAGATGTTCGCAGCATGCTGCCCTTTTAATCAGGGGTTGTCAATTTCTAAATAGCTCCTTAAAAGTAGATGAGATTAGATGCTGTGTTTTCTTGAGAGAACAGTGAGAAAGATGAACATACACTACTACACGTATCAAATGCATCAGCTTAATTATGGGTATACCTCCTGCTGAATATCAGGATTTAAACAGATGTCCTATGGAGATGTTGCAGAGTCTATGGCTGGTACAGAGAGAGAGTGTGTGTGTGTGTGTGTGTGTGTGTGTATACCTTACTTTCACTGTGACTTTCAGATGTGACAGTGTGCTAAGTGGAAGAAAATGAAGGTTCGGCTGTAAGTAGCAGTCTGCTTGCTCTTCTCTTTAGCAAGCAGCAAAACAGATGGCAACTCAGGATAAATCAGCACCCAGCTGGGGTGTGTATGGATAGATGGATGGATGGATGGATGGATGGATGGATAGATAGGTAGATAGATCGATTTAAAAAAAATAAAGATTATTATTTTATTTTATTGTTGCGTTACATTGCATTGTAAGTGGTATAATGTCATATTTTTCATATCTTCACGTGTTTGTCAGTTGTGTATTTCCTCCACTACATTGCAGTTGAGAACAGAATAAAAGTGCACAAGCGTCACTTTAAATTAAATAGTTTGATTCCATTCACTTCCCATTCATTCTGCACATATTTCATTTTCACCAGTCACCCCTTCTCTCTCCTTTTCTAAGAAACCATTTAAAGTTCCCCAGTAGTCAAACATTTTATCCCTTAAAACTCATTTAAATAACATATTTAAATGTTTTTCCTTAAATAAAATTATTCATGCCTTATAATAGCTTGAATGTAACTCTACACCCTTGCCTCAATTAGTATACGCGGTTCTATATGAATATGCATATCCCCGCCTCCACTCACTCACACCAGCTCAGAGATCCACTCGTTGACGATCACACGTTGACCTGATTGGTTACAAGGTAGTTTGGGACGTCAGTTTTGAGACTGTCTTTGGTTCACCGCTTTTTTTAGGAGAAAATACTCAGCAGTGGTTGAATTATGAATTTGCACATGGTTTATATTAAAGCACATTAAAACGCCACATAGACATATAAACAACATTAAAAGCTTGTTTTTCACCAAGGGGGACTTCAAGTATTTTGATCTCAGAAATGCTTGCGTCTTAATACAGTGGTTCTCGAATTGTTTTACAGATGGACGTCAAGGGGTGACCATGAATTGCATATTATAGTGAACTGCACAGTCCCCCCAGTATCCAGAATTGCATGACATTGGCTGAATAGGAAAATTACCATTTTGTAAATACATTATTATGTGTTGAAGTGTGATTTACTGAACACACACACTGGGACAAAAATTGCAGTAGTATTAGCCATATTGCCTAGTGAACAAAATACAATAGAGTTTGATTAGATGCACAACTGAAGGTGTTTCTCCTATTTTTAAAAGCCGATTTATATTGCTATCCAACTGTGTATGGGTATATATACATATATGGTTATTTGCATAATTTTCAGTTTCCCTGATGTCCACGACCATACCAGAACAAACCTGTTAAAGTGCTGTTTTAAAGGTTCCTAATTTTGTTTTGGAGGTCTTCTATAGCTTTAGGTGCATCTGATGTCTTTTCTCACAGTGTCTGAAATGGTTTGATAATTAAGTCTCTCTAAGCCCCTCCTTTCTGAGAGTCTACTCTGCTCTGATTGGTCAGATGGCTCAGTCTGTTGTGATTGGTTTACTCTGCTCTGATTGGTCAGATGGCTCAGTCTGTTGTGATTAGTACCATTTACAGTGTGTGTTGGAAACATCTGATTGACAGTGATAAGAACATGATTTACTATAGTGTCGGTTTTATGGTAATATCCGATGGAAAGGTAACATCCGAAAAAGCATAATGGGGCACTTTAATAAACCAGAGATACAGAGTAGATACTGACCTCATCATTTCCTCTCAGTGAACCCTCTATGTATTTATTTTTTTGCATAGTCTGCCACAGTAATTGCAAGATTTTTGTGATTAATGGTTGTACACAGCTGTGTTTGTAAGGTCAAACTGAGAAGAGATCGGACAAGATGGTGGAAGACGCAAGTTGTTCTTCATAGAGAGGGGAAAAAAGAGCATGATATACAGACAGAACCAACACAACAAATCAAAAGCAGCTTTTCGTTCTTGAAGGTTGTTGTCTTGAGGTTAAAATTGTTACACTCATGAGGTTCCACTAACGTTTGACAACCCAATGCGTTTTGTCTTTATTTTGAACAGTATATTGACAGTAGTATATAATTTTGTGCTTGTGAAAAAGTGTGCTATATAAAGAAGTGTGCTTGTGCTTTCTTTTAAAATAAATAATTGTATCTAATGCAGTGACATTCATGTTATTCGCTATTTTTTTATTTTACTTTCTGGAACCACTCTAAACACTGCTTATTATGTTTAAAAAAAAATGTTTGTGAATAAGACCTTGGTATCTCCTTTGAAAATAGGGCTTGTTTCAGATGCTGCGGATGTCTCTTTGTGAGTACCCGTCTCAATGGAAAGCTTTCATGATGTTTCGATCCAAACAGTGAAAAAGAGCCACTCCCCCCTCAGCCAGCCCAGGGTTCAGGACCACGGAGAGCTCCTCTCGGCTCGGCCTGTCTCCAGGCAACCATTACAAATTCCAATGAGCGGATGCAGATGAAATGAGAAATTTCCCTCGTGTCCACAGCTATGACCCTTTTGTGACTACCATCAATCAGCGTAAAAATGAAAAATAGATCGTCACTCTGCTGCATCTCTTTCCTTTATTGGACAGATACCCTTGCACAGGTGACGCGTACATCCGAAGCAAGCACACAGATGCTTTATCAAATGGAAATCGGAACCTGATTTCTCCTAAAAGCATGATGCTTATTCTGCTGTATGGAGTGAGTTTGGCTAGACCGCGTGCGAGTCACTCCGTGAGCCGATGTGCTTGAGCGTTTACACCAGATCAGCATATATAACAGGATTTCTGCAAGAAAATGCTTTCTGAAAAGGCTTCATGTTTCCTGTCATATTTTATCCTCTCGATTTGATCCTATAACACCAGTCGCAACAGGCTTTGTAAACATTGCAACAAATATATCCTTGTTTGCTTGTTTTGCTGCTATCATTTTAAAATTGTGTTTTCGAATGTGACTGGAATCTTTAAAACAGCAAACTACATTTCTATTTAAATTGTAGATAGTATACATACTGTGTGGTATACATTGAGCAGTATGCATGTTTTTTTTATTTTAACATTGCCATTGTGTTTTTTATTATTATTATTATTATTAGAAATGTAATGTATTTATAAAAACAAATATGGTAACACTTAAAGCTACAATGTTTTTTTTTTTTTTTTTTTGGCCGCTAGGGCAACCTCTTACAATAACAAAGGCATATGTTGATGACGCATAAGCAGAATTATGGATCTTGCCGTCATGCCGAAGGATCTAATAATATTTATGGATAAGTGAATACATTGATGTTTTTAACATGACTGTGGTGTGAAGCAGGTCGCGATTGCTAATGAGAGACATCAGCGCCATACGCGAGTCACCGCGGATATAAAGGAATAATTTAATTTCCTAACTTACCCGCAAGCGCTGAATAATACTCAGTCACTCAGGTCAGTTTATTAGACGAATTAAAAACTTGTGAGGTAACTCAGAGCTGTTTCACTTGGTCTACACTATCACACTAAACTGCATTTGAGTGTGTTAAATTATACTGTTATTCTATGTGTTAGTTTATCTGTATGAGACTAGCAGTAAGCTAGATCAACATTAGAATAACATACTGATCATATTCTAACATTTCATCATGTTGAGCTATAACATTGATTAGTTTTGTGTACATTTGCTCACCTCTACATTTGCATATCTCTGTCAAGTCGAAGTTTGTCACGGACAATGACATGGAGCTCTCGGCATCTCGAAAACACCGCGCTTAATCCTCGTTTAATAGGGCTTGGGCGCCGCGTTGCATTCTGGGACATGGCGGCCATGTTGATGGCCTCACGAATGTAAACATACAGCAAATCGAACGAGGAGAAGCAGAGTTGGGAGAAAGAAAAGAAAGAAAAAAGATGTTAAAATCCCGAAAAGGATGTGGAATTTACCGGGATACGTTAAATAGGGAAGCCAGGGACCGGTATGTGGACAAATTTTCCTGTAAAATATCCCGTATTTTAATAACTTACTCTAAAAACATTAACGTTAGCCCTTCCATCGGACCTGTCAGTCTCTGTACTGTTGTCCTGTTGCTACCCCCTTGCCCTTCCAGCGAAACGGATGTTTTCAAAGCATCGTTTTGCTTGCTTGAAGGCAACCTCAGCGTGATATTGGCCTTTTTAAGATAACAGCGTGGTTGTTGTGAGAGCACGATTTCACGCCAATCTGTAAGCAAAGTCACGTTAGCCCCAGCTTCACAACTCGCTTAGTTAATGCAGCAGTTTTGTAGTACGAATTTTTGCTGTCAGCAGAGGGATAGCAACAGAAAGATGAATGTTGAAATTTTCATTTTCGGGATATTTTATAGGAAAATACTAAAACGGGAAGACAGCGGGAAAAGAGCTCAAATACGTGAGAAACGAGAGGGTTGACAGCTACTAACTACACTTTTTTTTGCCGATTTTGTCCACATACCGGTCCCTGGCTTCCCTATTTAACGTATCCCGGTAAATTCCACATCCTTTTCGGGACTTTAACATCTTTTTTCTTTCTCCCAACTCTGCTTCTCCTCGTTCGACTTGCTGTATGTTTACATTCAACGAGGCCATCAACATGGCCGCCACGCCAAGTAATGACGTCACGACGCCCAAGCCCTATTCTCCTTTTGTCCCAAAGTCTGCTTGCCATGGTCCATAGTGTTAGAACGAAACAACAACAGCGTGAGCGTGCCGCTAGACGTAGCGCAGTTGTCAACGTCTGTCGCCATAGTTACTATGGCAGTACGAGCGGAAACCAGGGATAGCGCGGATATTACGTCATTGACGGGCGATAAGTGGGACAGGGCGGCATGGACGACCCATTATTTAAAATTGGAATTTCTCTGAAATTAAAAATCTTTGGGAACTTTTGGGATATTGTAAGTACAGAACTGCAGGAAATATATCACGCTGTGCAAGTGATTTTTGGATATTCCATTACAAAAATCTAACATATTGTAGCTTTAACGTCTCATTTATTAACAGTAGTTAATGCATGAACTAATGAGAAGCAATATATTTTCATCACATTTATTAACCTTTGTTAATGCTAGTTAATAAAAATAACTAATATTTATAGATACGACTTTTGATTTTAATAATGTATTTGAGATTATCCAACATTAACTAAGATTAATAAATGCTGCAGAAGTATTGTTTGTTTTTAGGTTATGTTAACTGTATGTAATGTAAATAACAAGTGAAACCTTATTGTAAAGTGTTACCAAAATTTTTTTGAATATTTAAATAGAAATGTATTCACATGCTTGTTTTTCATATTATAGTAGGTGTTTATTTGATTTGATCAAAAATGTTTAAGGAACAGGAGCTCTGCCTGCATAATCTTCACAGCTGAAAGTACTTCCACTATCAGTGTGAGATTTCAGAGCTACAGTACAAGATATGAGCGTAACCATATCGCATTCATCTTAAAGCATTGCTATGGCAGAGTTTCCCCCCTGAATCCCCTTGTATTGCAGCGCCGGTGTGTTTCTGTGATGGAGGAGCGCTGGGTAGTGAGGGTCAGATGGTGGAGATAATTCTCACAGATGTTCTGTGCTTTATGTGCTATTGTTCAAGGATGATGGTTTGATAAGAAATGCTTATATAGATGCACCAATGTCAAGTGCTTCATCATTCCTTCTCTTCCTGTTCATCCCTTCTTTCTTTTATGCAGCAGGGAAATACAATTTTTTTTTAGTATGTTTTTATCTACAGCTCCTTTAAAGATGAGCTCTGTGGATTACAAATTGCACAAAATTGACTGAAATATGTTGGTGTCACACTTTAGCCTGCAGATTTGAGCATGCACAACACAATTTTTTTTACTTGGACACACTTAAAAATGTATCTGTGAATGTCACTGCATTAGTTAATGGAATACCAAACCATGTTGCATTTATTTTCGAGATACAAGAAAGCCAAAGCATACTTTTCAAGCAGAATATTTAGAATTACGTAAAGCAATATGGTGTGAATGAACCATTGCTGCTATCAGCTATTTGCATGAAATTCCTTTTCACAAAATGTTCCTGTTTGCCTGCTGTATGTGAATTGTATTTCTTATGGACTGCGTTTCTCATAGAAATCTCATTCAAGAGGAATATTGCACAAATTTTTTAGAGATTTATATATTATATATTTCTTGTTTTACAATCCCTGGGTACCAATTATTTACTAAACCTCAAACAGGCACCACGTTGTTCTACCCATCATGCTTCAGTCATTAAAGACTGCATGGATTTATTTGCCTATAGTCGTGGGTTGAAAAACAGAAACGACAACCTTAATTTTAATCAGCTGGGGAAAAATCAACAGTGTCATTCCTCTTTGTTGTTATCATTATAGTTGTGGTGTGGACTCTGCTATTCTTTTACATTTAGAACTATTATCTTTATCGTTATAGCTATCGTCCTTTGTGTGAACCAGTGTTATTTTATTATTATACTTTTTTTTTTGTTTTATTGTTGTAGTTTAATATTTTGAATCTGCTTTTATTTTATGCGTTTAGTTTTCATGTTAATTTGAGGTTTTTTTTTTTTTATTTTTTTTTATTTTGTTATGCCTTTTTGTCATTTTATTAGCTTTATATATTTATTTTAAATATTGCTATTTAGGTTTAATTTATTTTTATTTCAGTTTTACATTTTTGGTTTCCAGGTAATAATTTTAGTGCTTCAATTGGTTACACTTTTTTTTTTTTAAGGTGTCCTTGTTAATGTAATCATACATTTAAGTTCTGAGTAATAATTAACAACATGTACTTACCATAGGGTTAGGATAAGGGTTTGGTTTAGGGTAATACTGTAGTAAGTACATGTAACGTAACAAGGACACTGTAAAATAAAGTGTTACCCTTCAGCATATTTCAGTTTATTACCAAGGCAACATTTCTAATTTTCATTTAGTTAAATTTTTTCAACTAATATTTATATTTTATTTCTATTTTAATTAACAGACATGTTATTGGTAGCACTTTATTTTACAGTCCTGTTCCCCATGTACATACTATGTTGTTGTTATTATTATTATTATTATTATTTACAATAACTGGGTACTAACCCTGAACCTAAGCCTGACCTTAACCCATGGATTAACCTTATATTAACCAGCACTTTTTAGGTACGTGGGCCCTACTGTAAAATAAAGTGCAACCATGTTTTTAATAGTTCTAGTTTTTGGTATCGATTATAACCCTGGCGTGAGCGGGCCTTAAGTACACTCTCAGAAAAAAAAGGTACAAAAGCTGTCACTGGGACCGTACCCTTCAAAAGGGTTCTAATTTGTACCATTTAGGTACTAATATGTACACGTTTGGTACCAATATGTACACGTTTGGTACCAATATGCACCTTTGAGGGACTTATATGCACTCTTTAGGTACAAAGGTGTACCTTTTGAAAAGGTACCGCCACAGTGACAGCTTTTGTACCTTTTTTTTTTCTGAGCGTGTCTATGCATATATGCAAAGAGAACTCATTTCTACAGGTGTTTGACTTTGAATTCTTCTGTTTCTGCAGATATTAATATGGCCGGAGAGCCCAAACCCTACAGGCCTAAAGCGGGATCCAAACGACCCCTGACTGCTGTCTACAGGTGGGTGTTTTTTATATTGAAGTAGGGCAACATATGACTATACTTGTGTATATACAAAACTCACTCTGACTGTGTGAATTTGACTTCAGATGATAACATACTGCAGTGTAAATGAAATCCCTTCGCCGTTCTTGCATGCGCCCTTGTTAGGAGAGCTGAGGTAGAGCGGATTAAAGTCTGCTTGGTGTGGCTGAATGAAGCCGTCAGCACATTTGTCACATTATCAGGTTTATGTAACAGAACAACCCGTGGTCTTATCAGCACATTCATTCAAATGCTGAAGTTGCAGTTGTGTCTCACAGGTTCGGTTAGCTTGTTGAACTCCTATAGGAAGCGAAAAGCTCCAGACACATCAGTGAAAACTAACCAAGCAGGAAATGAGTGAAAAATCAATGCTTGAAAAGGTATTAGGCATTTACTCCTTTATTGGCAAGCTTTTATGGGGATTCAGAGCGTTTTAGTGCAAACAATAAATACTAACTAATGCTAAATAAATAGTGACTGGACCATGAAACAATTACTGAATTAACAATGTTTCTGTTTGCAGCCATAAATGTAATGGAAATGTTTTTTATTTGCACATAGCAAAGAATAGTAATAAAACATTAATTAGTTTAAGAATTTTGGCCAATTCAGTTACTTATGAGCCATAAGAGTGTCCTTTCATGGACTGTAGCTTATTTTGGTTCTCTTTTGTTACATTTTTATTTTACTTATAGCTGATTCAGGGTTTTTAATTCTTTATTTCTCGCTCTCATTGTATTTTTGAAATTCATTAAGTCTTGATTTGCATTTCAAATTGACTAACGCAACCCATCCATTATTTAATCAGAGGTATAGGCTTAATTAGGAGATTACGACAGGAGCAAACCAACAAAGAATAGCTTTGAATGTTAATTAGTTTGGAATGAAATGGTCAAAAGAACGGAGATGCCAATAATGGAATATAATGAGGTTGTGTTTTTGGAAATGGTCCCAAAATCATCCTTTCTCCGCTTTCTATAGTTGACAGGATATTCATAATATGCATGACATGTATTTAAATGCTCAATTGCATTAGGGTTTGACCTTGTTCGCTTCCTTAATAGTTGGCCTGATGTTACGTGCACAATTAATCATTAGCTATTTTTATGTGCATTTTTGGGATATTGCATTAAAAAAAAACGCTGAATGGAACCGCAAAGATGCACATAAGTTTAATAAGCTTAATTGAGGTGGATAAGACGACACATAAACTACGATGGAAACACATTTACCAAATAAATGCATTGATCAGCAATTGATCAATCTCAACAGTGGATGTGATTGGATAACGGGACTAACTAGCGGACCAGTTTCATCAACATCAATAAGGAATGTACACTGCTTTGAAGGCGTATCAGTTCAAGAACGTTAATTACGCTGGGAATCGAATGCATGATTTTGGCGTTACCGGTGCCATGCTCTACTGTTTGAGCTTCAGGAAAGCACACAAAAATAAAACAAAATCAAAAATTTTAATTTTACAATACTGTTTATAATATTTAAAATATTTGTTAAATACCTTTTTTTTAAATAATTTTGTTCTCATGTTTATTTTTTGTTGTTGTATTGAATCCAGTTAGGGTCAATTTGACCCACAACATAAGTCGTACCCATAATTTGAATGTAATACAAGGGTTAAAAGGTCAAATGTTTTTGCTTTTTCCGTGTTTTTTGCCCTTTTTAACATGCAGAATTTGATCATCAGATTTTATTCATGTTTGATCCAGTGCTTAAAATCCAGTTATTAAAGCGAAGGCGGACAGAGTACAGTACCAAGACATTCTGAAATTCATGTTCAATTTCAGTGTAACTATTCACTCTAATTTTCATGCTGAAAGTTTAAGTTGTAAAATAATTCAAAACAGCGTTTTCATATTCTATTTCACTGCACTGTACATGAAATAAAAATGACTGAAGAAGAATCCCTGTTGCTTGCCTTGTCGGTCGACATTATAAGTCTTCTGAAAGGAAGTGCTGCTACTCTAAAAGGGTTCACACAAAGTTTACTGGATGAAATCCAAGTAGGGGTCACACACAAACTGGAGAATGTCTGTCTCACTGTCTGATTCTAACTAACAGGAGATTTCTCTTTAATTAATAAGCTAAGCCACTTCGATTGCTGCTGTTGCTGAAGAGTAACTGTGTTTGGGAGCTCTGAATGATTTATGATGGCTGAAGATGTCTGTCAGCAAGATGTTTAAAGATCGCGTAGATGGATGGGGATTATTTGACTTGCACGAGTTTGATTAGTGTCTCTACACATTTAAATCTCGGGTATAAATTGATTAGCGTTCAAAGTGTAAAATCTTCCTGCGTCACATCTGTCAGTGTCAGTTTAGCTGTAAACACAAGTCTAAATCAAGGGGCTAATTCCATCAGTTTAGGCCTAAACCATTTTTGTCATTTTCTTGTCGTAGTGAATCACACTTTACATTGTGCCTTTGTTTTGTCTCTTTCAGTGGTTACGAATTTGATTATGATTACTACAGAGATGATTTCTACAATAGGTATGTATGCATTTATTTACAGTTGTTGAAACCCTTAATCTGATTGCACACAGTTTGAAATATTTGAGCTCTTAAACGAGCTAAAAAGACCATAAAGAGTTGTCCATGGTGTCAGATCTGCATCATGTGCTTGAGATCTTAAAGTGACAGTAGCCTAATAAACCTGCTGCTGTCTGTCATTAATGTAAATCACTGAACAAAACACAAAGAGAAAATCACTCACTGCTCTTGACTTAACTTTTATAGATTTATACTTTTATAGATCTATATTTAAAATGTATGCAGTGAAGACTACGAAGTGTTTGATAACTTTATTCAATTTCTGTATATTTCTTAATATATTAAAATGTATGATAATACTGTCTTTATGTTGTTTCTACATTCATTTGGAAATTAACTGTGAAATTATTACAATATAAAAATATATTAAAAATGTTAATGTCGGGTGCAATTACGTGGTTACGAATTTGATTGATTAAGAGATCAGATTTCTACAATAGGTATGTATGCATTTATTTGCAGTTGTTGAACCCCTTAATCTAATTACACACATTTTGAAAAACCTTATCCTTCAAACCTATAAAAAGATGCTTACAAAGAAATTCAAGTAATTAAATACGACATTCACAGAAAATCAATAATCTTATTTATCTTAAACGCCTACAGTTTGTCCTTGGAAAGAAAATCCATTAGCGTTGAGTAAATGGAGCTCATCTTTAATTTCTAAGAAGCCCCGTTTTATTTTTTCGCCCGTTTCCTTCTTATGATCTCATCTTTTATTAGCAGAGACATTTACTAAATGTCAGCTGGGTGGAGAGCTGTGAATATCCAGGAGAGATTGATGGGAGAGCAAGGGCATGTGCCTTTGTTTGACATTTTCCTGTACCTCCTTTCTTTTCTGTAAATTCTTTTGAAAAATTCGCCTGCCTTCATGATGAATTTCAAAAGTAGCTCTGCTAATTGCAGGGAAACCAGGAGTCAGAAATGTTTTCAGGGGTGAAAAACCTTTTAAGATGCCATATAATTCCAAATCAAAAGGCTGGTTTTGAGGGGTAATAATGATGTTATGGCGTCTTTTGTAAACTCTGCACATCTTCTTTGGTTCTTTTTAACCGGTTAGGCTCTTTGACTATCACGGACGGGTGGCTCCTCCTCCGAGGGCGGTGATCCCGCTGAAGCGTTCGCGAGTGGTACTTCCATCCACTCGACGCGGGAAGAGTTCCTTCCCTATTAAAACCTCCTCCGCTTCTTCCTCAAGACCTCCATCTTCATCATCGTCCTTCTCCTCTGGGATGAAATGTAAGCCATTAAAAAAAGCTCACACAATTGTCCAGAAAATGTATTCATTTATCAAAATGGTCTTATTTAGGGGTGTAACGATTCATCAACTACATCGATGTATCGATTTATATTCCTACGATCCAACTACATCGATCTGTGCTCGGCAAGTTGGTCTTCCGGACGACATATATCGATCTAACATCGCTTTAAAAGGTAATGAATCGATTGTATCGATACTAGGAAATAATGCATTGGATTTAAGCACATCAGACTTTATATGGATGTTTTTTCTTAGCACTTTTAATGATAAAGACGTTAAACGTTACTCGATTCAGTCTGCCTATCTGTGACGTCGTCGCCAGCAGCAGCGCAAAGTGTCTGAGTCACCTCAGAAAAACGGACTTTCCCGTCTCTCAGCCGCTATACTGCAGTAGCGCGCACTCTTCAATCGCACGCGCAAATGCGCCGGCGCGCGCTGTATCACTTCACTAAAGTGCAAAAGACATACGAGAATGCAACGTCGTAAATTAGTAAGTTAAGAAATAAAAGTAAAATACCAATAAATTACGTTATTGGTACGTCATGTGTGTTGCTATTTATCAGGAGCAGTTTCCATGTTTCTTTACCAGTTCTTCTAAGTATTGTGTATCACCATGGTAGCCTAATTGTTGTTTGTTTCCATAACAAAATGCCACTTACTGGTTATTGTGTATATTTTTATATGACTGTGGTGGCTCATACCAAGATTGTATTAACAAAAACTAGTTTGGGACTGCTATTTAATAGCTTAACCTCGCAGTGCCTACTGTTTATCAGTATTTGTCATATTCTTACAAATTTTTTTGTATGTTAAGTAAAGGGGGACAGAACTTGTGTGTCAACAATTTTTGTGTAAACAAATGTATTATAATAGGCCTATATAATTTCTAAAAAGGCGGGTCGCGGCTTGAAACCCTTGGAAATTCTGCTTGGAAATGTGGGTCCCATGGCCAAACTATTCAAAACATCATTCAATGTTAATCGTAATTAATAATCGCAATTACAATTTCAAGGGAATAATCTACAATTATCATTTTTGTCATAATCGTTCAGTCCTACTTTATTCAAATAAAATGGGAATGCATTTGACATTAATTGTTGTTTACTTGTTTGTTTATATCCATAATTAATTGATACCTGAGAATTTTTGGCAAAAATATCACTGAATCGTTTCGGATCGGATCGTTCTAAATGAACCAATATCGTCCTTGAATCGTATCGACAACCACGAATCGCGATACGAATCGAATCGTTGTTAAAACAAATCGTTAAACCCCTAGTCTTATTTTTTATTTATTTATTTATTATAAATAATTCCATAGAATTAAATATTTGACTGCAATTCATCATTTAGTAAACACTAGGGGTGTGAAGAGATCTTGAAAAAATTGTTATAAATGCCACTTGACTTGGTATTTTGTTGTCTAATGCAATGACATTCATGCATTTTCATACTTCTACTGCAAAAAGACATCAGTAATACACTGCATGTTGCAGAAATCGCTCTCACAGATCCACAATGTGCTTTACACCATTAAATGCCTGACCTCTGGCATTGGCAGACTGTGGCACACTGTGTGAATTTCATGAGCTTTATTCTTCATTGCTGGTTTATTGGCTGGAACACTGTGGTCAGTAGCTCTCCCTTACAGGTTACACAAAGTGAAACAGACTTTTTCTTATTTCATGGGAGCAGAAATCACGAACGCATTGATTTTTTTTGTAACCAAAGAGCTTTCTGAGACTGGGGCTTACGGCCATCTGAAATGCTGCTTTAATTCTGACTGGGACACGAGCCAAACGGCAAGACAGAAGATCGTGCATTTGTGTTTGTAAATTAGAATTCATAACACTAATTCCGATTTTTATCTCTAACCCACAAGTAGCAGCTTTCACAGCATCTGTCAGCATCCCGCCTTCTCCTCGGAGCGGGGCTCAGAAGTCGAGATTAGCTGTGGTGCGTGACACTAATGCTCTTAGCTGTAGTGCTGTGGTCTCCGGGGGCTTTTCTTATAGCCAGAAATATCCATAGCATGCACACAAAAGTGCCACTGTTTACCTTAATCTGCATTTCACTGGAGTTCTCCCTTCTCTTCACAGCGCAAACTGGAGATTAGCTTTATACGACACCAAAATAGCATTTAATTTGGCTCGAAAAGTTTACTTTGGCTGTTTTGCTCAAAACAACTGCTGATGAAAATGCAGTCTTTAAGATCAGAATTGACTTTTTTTTTTCTTTTTCTTTTTTTTCTTTTTTTTATTGTCACCAGAAAACACAATTCTATATAGTACAGGATATCTGAAATTTGCTGCAAACACAACTTCTGCAATTTTCATCACCCTTAAACTAGTCTGACATGAATAGCAAAACCTGCTTCATCTACCTGTGAAATAATTTTGGGAAATTTAACTAACTATTTAAATGTAACTGTGACTTGCTGTAGAGTTCACAACGGGTCGGGTCGGCCCGACAAACCCGTCGGGAGCCGCGGGTTCGGGTCGAAAATATAATCAAATGACTCGGGTCGGGTCGGACCTCGGGCTTAATCTTTTCCAGTCAGTGAAAAAAAAAAACATTTATTAATCATCGCTGCTGTTCACCGTAAAGAAAGTCTGGCTGCTGCGTGCAAGCGCATCACGGAGAGGGGCGGGGGCAGACCTGACGCCGCTGCGTGCACGCCTTTAGCCTAGAGAAGAAGATGGAGTTGGTGAAAAGTAAACTTGCCTCAGGTGAATTCACCGTCGCTACTACAGCCTATTTATATATTTAAAGTTTATTGTTTCAGTTGTTTGTATTGTTAAAAGGCGTGAACATTAAAGGTTGATTTGAATTTCCGTCTGCTGGTCATGATAATACGTGTATGAGAAAAAAAAAAATCCGACGCGGCGTCGGGCCGCGGGCCGGGTTCGGCCAGATAATTCATGTTGATGTGTCGGGTTACATCGGGTCCGGGCTTTAAAAGCCACGGGCCGGGTCGGGTCGGGTTGTTATTTTCAGGCCCGTTGAGAACTCTAACTTGCTGTACTCTAAATATTTTAAACAGGATTTGCTAATTCTATTATGCATGAAGCTTTTGTGGCCTCCTATTAATACCACTAGCCTTTTTACTTTTTAATTTGTCACTCTATAAGGACCATTTAAAATGAACTCATGGCAAAAAGGTGATTAAAAAATAATAATAATTGGTGACCAGTTACACAATCTAAGATATAAGGAAGACAGGGGCATGAAAATAGTTGAAGTCTCTTCTGCTCATCAAAGCTGAGTTTATTTGATTAAAAATACAGTAAAGACAGTAAAATTGTGAAATATTATTACAATTTAAAATAAGTTTCTATTTTAATACATTATCAAATGTAATCTATTCCTGTGATGCAAAGCTGAATTTTCAGCAGCCATTAATCCAGTCTTCAGGGTCACATGACCTTCAGAAATCATCTTTTTTCTTCTTAAGTGTTCACTTATTTACCAGTAGCCATGACAAAAACATGATTGGAATCATAATTTAAGAGGGCTTAGAGAACTAGTGACAACTAGCCCTTACATTTATATACATTTTAATCTAGAATCTTGATGCATGTAATGTAGCCTATACTGCACGCCACACATCCTCTAAATTATTCCAAAGTTAACAGCTTAAAACAGGGAATAAAGAGTAAGTTAACTCATCTGTCAAAAACAAAATGATGCTCCTCTAGTTTGTGTTTCATAGGTTGCCCGGATTAAAACTCGTTCGGAATTCACATTTGCGAGCTCAAAGGCAGTTTTTGGACATGTTGTATGTGGAGTTTTGAAACCATTTAAATGGTTGCACGCAGACGCGTTCATTGAATTTCAGTAGATACGACGCTTCGTCAACTAAACGCCTACACACGCAGAGCTTTCCGCCTCAGGCGGGTGATGGCAGGTGACACCATTTTGTGAGGTAGAGGAAAAGCTGGCAGCGGTGTGACAGCAGTGCTGGGTCACGCTGTGTTATCAGGGCTGAAGGCGGTGACGGCAAAGCGACAAGCTTCAGCTTTCTCAAGGAGAGGAATGGCTTGAAAAATACAGACTAATGAATTTTTCAACAAAGCATTTATATGTATCCTGGAGCTCCAATTATCATGAAGAAACCGTCTGTCCGTGTCAAGAGCGGCCTCGAAAGGTTTTCATAGAGGTCCATTTAGCCCATGCTGCATTTTCTGGTGTCAATCAGTATATTAAACCAGTAACTTATGTTTTAGAAACAAGATTGCCAGACACTTTTCATGAATGAAGCAACGTATTTGAAGGGATCCTTTGCATTATTGATTCATACAGACTCGTACACATTTTTTTTTTTTTTTTAACCATTCAGAGACTTTCATTCAGAAAGCATTTTGTTTTTTTTATTCATTAATGAATCAGTGCTTTTAACTAATCATATAATTTTCATTTCTTTCAGCGTTTTTTTTTTTTTTACGAATCACTTGAAAGATTCAGGGACTCATTCATAAAGTTGTTTCGTTAGTAAATGAGTCACCGTATTTGAACAGACAGCTTGAATGTAGGCTCACGCAAATAAAGTCTCTCGTTTAGTTCCTGAATGAATTGGCATTTTCAAATGAATCACTTGATTGAATGATTCAAATGTAAGGCATTCACTTTTAGTTCCTGAATGAATAGTTGTTTTTTTTAAAGGTCCCGTTCTTCGTGATCCCATGTTTCAAACTTTAGTTAGTGTGTAATGTTGTTGTTAGAGCATAAATAATATCTGTAAAATTATAAAGCTCAAAGTTCAATGCCAAGCGAGATATTTTATTTAACAGAAGTCGCCTACGTCGAACGGCCGGTTTGGACTACATCCCTCTACTTCCTTCTTTAATGACGTCACTAGAACAGTTTTTTGACTAACCTCCTCCCACAGGAATACACAAAAAAGGGGGCGTGGTCTTGTTGCACTCCCACGGAGAAGAGGAAGAGTTGCGTTTGTAGAGTGTGTTTGTCGCCATGTCGTCGAGACGCTGTTATTTTCATCCCGGAGCCCAATCACCTTTTGTTTGGCCTTCCCAGGGACGCTGGGAACTTCTCCGGGTCTGATTCCGGCTCAAATTGATAGGGTAATATTAAAGACATGTTTACAATAACACTGAGCGCATGCATCTCCACGTTATGGTAAGAGGCGTGACCTTTCCGGGCAACGTGCGCTAAGCTGCTGTCGAATCACAACACAGGAACCGCTGGCACAATCAGAACTCGTTACGTATTTCTGAACGAGGGACTTCATAGAACAAGGAAGTCATCAGCCCGTTCTTAGGACAGTGAAAACAGCGGTATACAGATAAGTAAATTGTGTGAAAAAACAGTTTTTTGTTTTTTTTACACGCGAAACATGAACACAATGTATATTGCACACTGTAAACACAATCAAAGCTTCAAAAACACACGAAAAATGGGACCTTTAAAGGTACAATATGCAAGAATTTTGCATTAAAATATCCCATAATCTCAAGGCCAGTGTTATATATTTTGTTAAGTTGATTACTTACAAAATCCCAAATGTTTCCAACTATTTTTAAATCGTGAGAAAATTGCGATTTTAACCAAGGAAACGGGGCGTTAGAGCAGGGGGGAGCTGGGAGTCGCCAGTCAATTGCGTCATATCCGCGTTACCCTCGGTTTCCGCTCGTACTGCGTGGAGTCCTGGACAAATGCGGAAGTTGTAGTTGTAGCGTCTATCAAGCAACAAACGTTAGCGTGTTTCGTGCAGTCGTTATGGAACACAATTATTCTTTACCGATTGCAGCTGGTTCTGTCGACAAAGCATGCTTAATTTTATATTTTCCAAATGTAGCATTCGGTAATAGTTATGTTTATGTAAGGGAAGTATTATTGCTGTAGATTTGTGTTTAGTTTATTGACATTGTTTATCACGTCTGGTGTTTATATGGCCATGTAAATAAATATAGCATGTGTTATACATAAAGATTAATCAGTATTTTGGCAAATGATGTGGGTATGTTTGAATGTACTTTTACAACAGTTGTTTAGAACACGTAAAACTGCGCCGCGTTATCACAACAATGAATTCGACATACAGTAACATCTATGTTAACCAATTTAGTATCAAACCTTACTTTTCTTGCGGTTAATTCATTTTAATGAAATAAAAGTGTGATGAGGTTCAAGAGTCAGGAAGGAAGAAGACAGGCGTGACTGGGACTCGTACTTTATTAAAATAAAGCAAAACAAGCAAAAGTCGTGCACAACGCACATTCACCGTGGCAACCGCGACGGCACAAAACAGTTCAAAAATGAGAGCTCAGATCCACCGGTTTTCTTTCTCTGCTTCCAATTTTCTCTTCAGTCTCTCTCTCGTTCCAGCGCGCGGCTTATAAGCGGTCTCTCCACGCGGATCACTGCAATAAGACACAGGTGTTCCTCATTTGCACTTGACCTACTTGCTCGTCTCTTCTCTCTCCCATTACAGACCGCGCTGAACCACGCCCCCCTCGCCACAAAAAGCATGTCATTATAAAAAAAGAACTTCGCCTCATCCATGAACATGATTTTTTCGATTCCCGTCTGACTGATTTACATCCACGGTGGAGTTTAAAACGACAGTTCCCATCATTCCACGCTCCTTCACATCAAGCTACGCCGTTGTTGTTGTTGTTTGGAATGTAGCGCCCTCTAGAGGCCAAAAATTCTTGCATATTGTAGCTTTAACTAATCTGTTGGAATCATTATGGAAATGATCCGACTGCATCTGTGTTCTTGAATGTGTCAGTAGATCCCGCGCAGAACTTTCCACTCCCATCGGTGCTTTCATGGAATTGCACTCTCATTCTAATTCACCCTGTTTAGTAAACCTGGCCCGTAGCATGTAAAACAGATCTAAAGAAGGTGAGGTTTTGGGCTGATTTCTAACCACCTGAAAGCAGAACATTCCACCTAAACGTCTGAAGTTACACTAAGTAGCTCTGAAAGATGTCAAGAACCATTTCCATATTTTAAACTGATCCTGCATTGGATACCATTTGCTGCCCTTTTTCTAGCCTATTTGGGCTTTCAGTTACCACCAAGTTCATTCTGGTTTGCTCAGAGCGGCCTGCTGATTTTAAATGTTTATTAGATTCAATGTGTGTTCAATGGTGTAGGCATCTGAGGGAGATTAATCTGACAGCTGCCAGATGAAAAAAAAAAAAGCAGTGGAATATTTAAAGCACAGAGTATTTACAGAAATTAGCAGCATGAATTTAGCTAGCAGGCTTTGAGCAGAGATTTTTCATCCCATATTAATTGTATAGAGAGTCTTTCAGGGTGACCAGGGGTGAATGTCTTGCTCATGAGCACAATGTCATAATGCAAGATTGTAAATGGTCTAGTTCATCTTTAGGATTGAACTACAACTCGTGTTAGCAGATCAGATCTGTAGCCAGGTGAAGACAAACATCTCCAAGAATACTGTACTTTTGCAATATGTATACTTTATATTTATGTATAGTTTCCCTATGCTTGGAATGCCCAGATATTCTGTGTAATCATAGCCATTTAACCTCATTCTCAGTCTCATTAACTATTTTTTTTTAGAACATTACATACATGGAATGGAGTAAATATCACTTTAAGGCGAGACACTACAGGTGAATAGGGTAAAATTTTAAAATAATAGATATCACCATGAAACTTCCTCAGTTGATTACTTCCACAAATATATATAAAAAAAAAAATGTATTACAAGTTTTAGAAATTTGTATGTTTAATTATGCAAATTAGGCATTATCTCATTAAATATGCACGATTTTGCATATATTTTCAGTAGATAGGTCTGAACATATGGTAAAGCCAGGTGCAAAATTCTTTTTTCATTTTGTTTACACACAAGATGAAAATAAAAACTCAGAGGGATTTCAGGATATATGCTTTCATTACCTTGGAAATCAAATTATACTGTCCATAGCCATAAAAAATAGATTTTCGCCATATTTTTTTTGATTATAATATCACATAAATCAGGCCAGGAATGATTTATTAACAAATCCCTCTGAAAATATCTTCAGAATACTGCTAAGTGTATAACTGGAGAGTTTGGTGTACACAGGTGCTACATAGGCTGAGATGTTTCTACTGGAGAATGACAAACAAACTCATTTTGAGAAAACGGCAGTTAAAGATTTAAATAGCTAAATGAGAAATCGGCGTTAGCTTTAAATCCCCCTTTGGACATTCACGATTGGTTACTGATAGAAAGGAAATGCCCATATTTGGGTCACATGGCGTTGTGCAGGAGACTCAGAGCTTCACAGCGATACCGGTCATGACAGACTTCAGTAAACAGACGGCGCTCGGCGTGTCGCGTTGTAATGCTAACTTCCTGATAAATTCGGGAGAAACTTACAGCCGCGAGTAAAAAAAATGTAATAAAATAAACATCTTAATGTATATTTTCAACGTTTTCTTTATAGCAGCTTGAAAGAACACATATTGAAGGAGTAAACTAGCCCAAAATCTCAAAACTGACCACTACATGAAAATCAATGTTTTTGCCTGCCGTGTCTCGCCTTAAGCAAAAAGCAAAACATTTTAAAGTAAAAGCGGGTGCAGCCAATTTTTTTTTTTTTTTTGCCTTTTTTTTTTCCATCACATATTTTAGTCATCATAAATGAAGTATCATTTGAAAGCTTAAACACTCAAAATTCATCTTGCTAAAACTCTTTTGAAATTGAACATTGCATTACCAGGGAAATGGTGCTTTAAAACACCATCCATTTTTGTGATACCAACTTCAAATTTGGAGCACAACTTGGATCGACTTATGGCTTTGATTTTCTAGACATTTTAGAGTCCAAATTATTTAGTAAAATTATATATTTTGAACAAAATAATAAAAACCTTAAATTTAGTACATTTGCTTTACAGTACACCTAAACTTCTGTACATTTTCGAGCTGATATCAATAATCTACTGAGTGTCGTCTTCAAAAATAGACCTGTGATCTAAAGCATTCATGAATTACAACCATTTAAGTTCAGATCTCAAAAGGGGATGACCGTAAAGAAACTAATATGCAATAAACAGTATGCAATGAACAGCATGATAATATTGCATTGCAAATGAACTTACTGAGTCGGCTAACAGAAGAAACGAGCATCACGCTTAATTATTTGTATTTGCTTCAGGCTGCAAACAGTTCTTGTTAGGTTTTATTGACTGATAAAAGCAGAATCTATGAAAACACATGGAGAAACATGATCTTTCTTGTATTGGCCGATTATTAACCAGCGTGTCTGAATGAGATAAGAATGAATTAAAAACGGCAAGACAGGGAATTCTTTAAACTCTTAGTTTAGAACCAGCAGGCCTGAACAAGTTTTCTGACATTAATCTGTAGTGATAAAATCATGACCATGGTTGCACTGTTATCTCCTCAAATCATGTGTTTATTGCATTTTCTTCTCCAGCAGTGAAAACTGATCAACTCCAGACTATCAAACGTGAACTGACTCAGATCAAGACGAAGATCGACTCTCTTCTGGGCCGCCTGGAGAAGATCGAGAAACAGCAGAGATCTGAGTGCGGTGAGTCAGACAGAGCTGTAGAAGAGCAGAAATAAAATCCAGTCCTGCAGGACAGGGTTGCAAACATGGGAGAAATATTGGGAGTGCATATACGCTATGCTATCTATCTCTGTGACAGGCGAGGAGACGGCAGCCAATTTGTCATAACTGTTATAAAGCCAATCTTGCACTGTTTTACTATAGCAAATCCCATTTCACCATGTTCACCAGTAGATGAGAGCGCTGCTTTCATCCACTGGGGAACGGCAGTCTCGGATTCAAGAGTCAAACTTTAGGTCTATTCCATGGGCTTGGTTTAAGATTGAAGACACAGTTCACCCAAAAATTACTATTCTTTCATCATTTACTCGCACTCATGTCATTCCAAACCCGTATGACTGACTGACTTCTGTTTCTTCTACCGTTATAAAACCCTAAGGCCTCTAAATAATCAACAAAACACTGTTGTACACTATTTCCTACATGCCTTCTGTCATCTAATTGATGGTTTTATATATTTTTTAAAGGGTATTTTAGGATAATTCGTCCCTCTTCAGATTGTGGTACATGTTGTTTTACTGTGAAATCTTTAATGGTCTTTATAAAAAATAACTTAAATTGTTTGTTATATTTCAAGATGATCACTTACTGGACTGAAGCAACTTAAGTTTACTTGATTTGTCTAAAAAGTTAAAATGTATCAAATATTACATTTGATGAAAGTTCATTAAAAATGCAGAGCTTTGATCATAAAACTAAGCATTTAAATATCATCTTAAGACACATTATAGAGTGACAACTGATATTTATATGCCTTTTATGCAAGTTGTCTGCTAAACTGCTATAAAGAGCTAATTTACATTACAAGCTATCAGAAGGTCATCGTACTTTTTGGCCATATAAATATCAACAATTGCACCAAATTGCATATGTGTGTGTCTCTGAATAACGGGAGAAACTGGGGTGTGTTTTCTTCTTCCTCGAGTGTGAGTGCCATATTCTCTTATATCATCCTATATAGGCCATGAAAGCCTGATTCATCAAAAATATGAAACTCAACAATTTTTTTTTTTAATATGTTGTCTAAAGGTTCATTAAACTGTTCTATTTATAAAAAAAAATATATATATATATATAAAGCTTTACAGGGTTAATGCATCATATTTGCATATAAGTCAAACTAAGAAAGTCAAATGGGTTTAGAATGACATGAGGGTGGAAAATAAAAATGTTGTTTGCTATTTGTGATATAAATCATAATCGTCACAAATATCCGTGTCTTTTCTTCAGAGCCTCATAGGAAATATGAGGAGAACTGTGACTCTTTGCACGAGGAGTCGATATCAGAGACGGCGGACAACTCCGGAGAGGAGGGAGGAGAGGGAGCGCTGGATGCGGAGGCGGGAGAAATGACAGATGGTGGCGAGGATGACTACGATGAAGAAGGCAGCACTGATCTGGTACGTCCGCCCCCGCGGGCCTCGCTGGCAACCGCGGGTCTGAAAAGCCATGTTGAAGCTAATTCTGCAGATTTATTCATCGTTGCGGACATGAGAGACGCAGGGTTGGGAGAGCAGAAGCTGACGGGGTTCCGCTGGGCTGCTTCGAGCTCTCTTACCCCTCACCTGTCACGCTCCGTAATTAAAACAGAGTCAGAACCTCTGGAGACACTACGGTCCAGCAGCAAAGTCAATTTAAGATTTAGGATGTGCTTCCCACTGAGGAGACAGGCAAGACTGTATTTTAATGAGCTCTTCCATTTTCTTAAACTGTGGAAATGAGAGGGAAACCTCAAGGCGAACTCCCGCTGGAAAGATTCCCAATGGCGTGTTACCCACATTTCAGGTCAGACTGTGACCTCCAACGCAGCTGGATTTAGTAGATACCCAAACAATACACACATAAATTAGCTAGACTTTTAAAAGAAGAGGTCATAGGATTGGTTGAATATTATGATGAATGTAAGTATTGAGCAAGTAAATCTCAAGGTCTTTTGAGAGCCGGAGCTGCTCTTTCTCAGTAGATGATTAGCTCTGCTCTTCTGATACCATGAAGCTTTTATTGATATTCATTTGTCCGTCTGAAAAAGTATGGGCTGTTAGATGATGTGAATGAGTTAGAGATCTATTATCTAACAAAGAATTAGTTTGATATAAGGTCATGGACCATCTGAGACATTTGCACACAAAATGGTTAAATCAGTTGGACACCATTATTTTAATATATTTCTTAAATGTAATTGATCCCTGTGTTGACAAAGCCGAATTTTACTCCAGTCTTCAGTCACTTGATCCTTCAGAAATCATTCTAATATGCTTATTTGCTGCTCAAGAACATGTATTATTATTATCATCATCATCATGTGTTATATGCTTATGTTGTGATGCTTAATATTTTTGTGGAAAACATAATTTTTACTCAGGATTCTTTGATGGATTGAAAGTAAAAAAAAAAGTTACAAAATACAACAATTTTAATTTCAAATAAATGCTATGTATATATGTCTAGAAGTATGTATGTATGTATGTATGTATATTCTAGAAGTCATGGTGCACAGATTTATTGGTACTATAGAAGTGCATTTCTAATTTGAGAGTTCAGATTTTGCTGTGCTAATCGGTATTCCTGAACCGATTTCTTTTTTTATTCGTGTTTCAGATGGAGAATCATGTGTCTGATATTGACAACTGAAGGTAAGTTGATTTATATCCTCTGTATTTTATTTCATAGGTGTGTGTAAATGCTTTTATACAGTAGATATTCTTAGTTTCATCAATGCATTTATCCATTTTCATGGTGATTGAATAAATCATATTGATCACAGAATGCAGTGCAAATGCAGTCTTGTTTTTAGAGTTCTGCATCCAGAGAAGGAAATCAACTCTTCATTGAACAGAAGACATGAAACTCTGTGAAGACGGACGTCTCTTCTCTAAGAGGCCATGAAGACTCTGGATTGGCTGATTAGACGCAGGGCACATATTTGGACAAGTTTAGCATCTGCTAGTCACAACTGCTGTTTTTCATTTAATAATGTTGGCACATTCAATCATATTTGACTTTTACAGGATATGTGCAAATCAAGTAAGTTCATTATTAAGTTCATCATGCAAACACTAAAGTTTGATTTATTATAAATTTTTTTTTAATTTCAAGGATAATTTTCCTTGAGCAAAGAATTTTACAGTCTGTGTGTGGAAAATGAGCCTTAAATGTCCGAAAAATGTAACATGGCATTTTTGAAACCTTCAGTATTAACAGAGAATTTAAGTAATTCTAGAATTTAAAATATGAGGTCTGGCAATGAACATGTTGCATTAGAACACCAGCCAAAACTTTTTGTGTCTGCTTGATTTTATTTATTTATTTACGTCCTTTTTTTTTTTTTTTTTTTTGCATCTGCATTCCCAAATTTTCTCTCTCACACACACTCGTACTTATTTCCTAGCCAATTTATGCTTTCTGAAAATGTTTTCTGTGTAATATTTGATTGTGTAATTCTTCCCCATGGATCAAAATATATTTTTGATTCCCAGACCGAATCCACTAAAAGTCAAGTATTTGGTTTAATGAAAGTTTTAGCTCCGTACTGCCACATTAGTTTCATCAGACTCAAACTTCTACACATCGGTGTGACTGAAATATTGTCAGACCACTGTAACTCGAATAAAGGAATTATGTCTTAATGTGTCATAATTTGTAATGATACTGTAAAGATGATATTGTGTGTACATTGTCACTGTATTTTGTTTTTATCATGCATAGCTGTGTGTAATTTAGAGCGACATGTAGTAGTCACATTGTTTCCGTTCTCTATGATGTCATTCGGTATGGAGTGTGTCATAATGAACTCTATTTTTGTATGGCAGATTTACAGAAAAAGCTTCAAATATTCATATTTGTTCTGCTGACATTTTCATTCTGCTACTGTACATAATTTATTTGTTTAAATAAGAGTGTGGAACTGTAGGTGTATAGCTTAAAAAAAAGAAAAAGATTGATGGAAAATGGATCCAATCCACTGGAAAAACGTGATGATTTTTTTCTATATTTTGAAATTGGTGTCATGTTTGGGAGAAAAACTATTCTATACCAGTCTAGGTCACTGATCTCAGAGGCCTAGAAATATAATTGAATTAATTCATATTGTATAGAAATGTAAACTATTTGTAAAGATATTTTTATGATTGGCATGTTAATGTATTTTCAGTTCATTGTCTGGCTTTAGGCTTTGTGGTATAGGAACAGACTGCCATTACAATCACTATATAAAAATTGCAAAAAATTATTTTCTTTCTATATTTGTTGTGGAGCAGAACTGAATGCAGTATTTCAGATATAAGGTCAGCCTAAAATGCACTGGTTTTAAGAATAAAAGAAAAACATTTACTGGCATTCTAAGGCTATTCATGTGACAATTAATTTGGCTGTGTTTTTGTAGTCACAACAGACACTAGAATATTTATTAAATTATCACTTACAGCCTTGAATTGCCACGTTTGAGTATCATTAAAGGTGAAGTGTATAATTTCTATGACACTAGTGGCATCTAGTGGAATTATAAAAAATAAATTATTTTTTTCAAACGCCCCTTTCGCACATCGCGCCTCCTCCAACATATTAGAAATACTTTTAGCTGTGTTGCTATGTGTCATGAGTAGCAACTATTGAGTAGGCTAAAGGCCTGTTCACACCAGCAACGATAAATAAAAAGATAACCATAACAATAACTATTATCTAACTATTACTCGCTTTAAATGCTCAAGCTCGTTACAGCAGGATTGATTCTGATTGGCTGAAAAGCTACTTTTCCCAAAAAGAATCACTACTTTTAAAAAAAAAGAATCGCTACTTAAAAAAAAAAGAATAGCTACTTTAAAAAAAAGAATCGATATTTTTCTTAAGAATCGCTACTTTTTCAAAATGAATGGCTACTTTTTCAAAAAAGAATTGCTACTTTTTCAAAAAAGAATTGCTACTTTTCAAAATGAATCGCTACTTTTCCAAAAAAGAATTGCTACTTTTCCTAAAAAGAATTGCTACTTTTCCAAAAAAGAATCGCTACTTTGAAAAAAAAAAGAATCGCTACTTTGAAAAAAAGAATCGATATTTTTCTTAAGAATCGCTACTTTTTCAAAATGAATTGCTACTTTAAAAAAAAAGAATGGCTACCTTTTCAAAATAAATTGCTATTTTTTCCAAAAAAGAATCACTACTTTTTCTAAATGAATCGTTTCTTTTCCAAACAAGAATCGCTACTTTTTCTAAATGAATCGTTACCTTTCCAAAAAACAATCGCTACTTTTCCAAAAAAAGAATCGCTACTTTTACAAAAAATCTATACTTTTCTTAATAATCGCTACTTTTCAAAATTAATTGCTACTTTAAAGAAAAGAATGGCTACCTTTTAAAAAAAAATCACAATTTTTCCAAAAAAGAATCACTACTTAAAAAAAAAAAATCGATACTTTTTCAAAATGAATCGCTACTTTTTCAAAATGAATTGCTACTTTTTCAAATTGAATCGCTACTTTTTCAAAATGTTTCGCTTCTTTTTCAAAATGAATCGCTACTTTTTCAAAATGAATTGCTACTTTTCCAAAAAAGAATCGCTACTTTTTTAAAAAGAATCGCTACTTTAAAAAAAAGAATCGATACTTTTCTTAAGAATCGATACTTTTTCAAAAAGAATCGCTACTTTAAAAAAAAAATCGATACTTTTCTTAAGTATGTATGTATATACATATACATACATACATACACACACACATACAGTTAGTATATGTCATGCATATAAACACAAACTTTTATGTTAGATGCGATTAATCGATTTGACAGCACTAATTTTAACAAAAAAAAATCTTCACCTTTAAGCCTATAGAATATTTTTAAATGCAAAAAAGAGAGAGAAAGCTGGCACTGTCATTGTGAGGTTGGTTCGGGAGGAATCGCAGCACCTGTCGTTGTTTTGGATGCACCTGAGTGCAGCTGTAGCAGATGGCAAATCAAATACTCTCAATTTATCAACATCTAAACCAAATGTCTGGGTTAATTAGGGCCACTGGCCACTTCACATGGAATCAGTTCATTGTATTAACTTCTTCCCATTTCACCAATATTCATGAGACAATTACCACTAAAATGAAAGAAGCTGTTTAGAAATAACTAATTTGATTGATTAATTATATTAATATAAATGGAAAATATTTATATACGTTATACTGACTTATGCTTATTTGACATCCATATTTGCATTTATTTTCAGTCAAGCCTAAAAAAAATGGAGAGCAACATTTGTATATGCAATGGAATGACTTAAGCACATCTCACATATCATGATCAAAATCAGTCACATGACATTTGTTGTTTACAAAATGATTTTCAAAATCCAATTATCATGATTTTATACATGGATGCATTATGAATGAGGGAAAACATTTGCATTTGGATGGATTCCAACAGCATTACCATTCCCATTCCCAAATAAGACACAAAACAATTATACAGGTTTCAAATTTCATATCAGCTTAAACTGATTGGAATTCACCAAATAGTCAATTTTTTTTCATTACTCAGTCTTGGTCTAATTTATTTTACAGTCAGCTGTGTTACTATATCCTCCTGCAAAAAAAGGAAAGAAGGAATCCAATATCCAATTTCATATCTAAAATTAAAGTGGTTTTGCAGCATTATAAATACTCATCTCCTAGCTCACTGCACAAATCTTCATTAACATTTATATTATATTAGCTCAGGGCTGGATATGCACTTTTTTTTCCATGGCCATATTTGAAAAATATTCAAATGAAGTTGGTTGTTATGACAATAATCTGTGCAAAGTTTTCTAATGACTCACACTGCCATAAAAAAAAAAAAAAAATTATGGAAAGAGTTCTGATAGGTCATCTAGAGGTGACTATGAAACTTACTAAATTGAATCTTAGTTATGAGCAATAATATCACTTGTTAAATTGTCTTTGAACCCTTGATAGCGGGTCAGGCAGGATATCATAACAGATTAACAATCTCCTGATGTGAACTGGATTTAAATAAAAACTAAAATATATATTTTCTGAAGACAGACTGCATGTAAAAAATAATAAAAAAAAAAATTCTGAAATCATAGCTGAATCCCTTAGTTACACTTTATAATAAAGTCCCAATAGTTAACGTTAGTTAATGCTCATTGTTAGCTTACGGTATTAATTCAATACATTGGTTACATTATTAATATTTTTTAACCTTATCAATATATACAGTTAAAAAATATACAACTGTTCATTGTTAGTTCATGTTGGCTCGGGTCCATTAGGCCTACATAATATTAACAGATACATTTTATTTTTTATTTGAATAAAGTAGGCCCATCAGTAAACGTCAATGATAACATTAAAGGTAGGCTACTCTGTAACTTATGACCCAAGCGTTTGACCGTTTTGCGGAAGAACATTGTTTTGATTGTGTTTCGGCTCCGCGTGACTGCGGATGAATATGACCTTTCACAATAGATGAGCTCTGTTAGAGAGCTACATATGGCAATTTATATCTTCATTAAAATACCTTACTCACCTGTTTAGTAATAAAAACAGCCTCAGTTCTCACCATCTCCGAAAAGCCAAGCCAATGTTGATTCTGGTTTCATTACGAGCTCTGTCGCATTTTCTTTTCTTCTCTTTTTGGCAGCAGACAAAAGATTACGACATGATTTGACGAGACACGCACGAGCGTGTGACGCATGGACACAACTTCCCATGAAAAACCAACAGGTCTAAAATATAAAGGCATATAATAGGCTTGCCATAGTGAATCAAGGTTAAGACAAAAACTCTCTTTGGATGAGTGATTGATGATTATAAATAATGACTCATTAGGCTACATAGTGTATCTTTAACTATACTAAATGCTTAAAAGTATTTTATACCAAACTGCTTGATTTTAAGACCAAAGCATTGAGCACTTTTTATAAACCAGACATCTCTTTAATTTTTAGGACCAGCTAAACCTCCATTTATTTAGATGTATTAATGCAACTCTTAAAACATTAGTCTAAGTCTTCAGTCATTCGGTTAATGGCTATCGTCTTTGGAACAAAAGCTGTTGACCAACTTGTTCGGAAGCTCGGGTGGAAGGAATGGAAAATGGATTTTTTTCTTCTTCCAGCATCCAGCCCAGATCAGGGAGAAAATTGCATATTGATTTCCTTCAACATTGTTGAAGTGGGAAAGGCTTCCATGTCCTCATCAGCCCATGTGTTGTCTAGGGTCCATATACCCTCTGTAGACTGATGTTCCTTGAGTTTTGATTGAACAGACCGAACTGATGGGCAATGATTTGAAGAGGTCACGGGCCAGCAGCGGTCGAAAATTATTATCTGGGATGATTTGCTTTCAAGATTTCAGATTTATGAGTTTCAGACAGATATGTGCTTTCTATCCTTTGCTTATTGATGAGGTTTTGGAGGGAAATATTATATATATATATATATATATATATATTTTTTTTTTTATCTTCATTTAAAAATTATTTTAGAATAAAATTGTTTCAATTACTTTGCCATTGCCATTTTGTATATTTTAAAATGTGATTTTTTTTTCTTCTAAAAGCTCACTTGTAATTGAAATGAATGAATTACTTAACATTTATACTTATTTAATAATAAATACACCATTTTAAATTCACTAATTATAATAAGTTATACTAATTATACACATTTAAAAATTAATTGTACAACAAATTTCTTATGTCAATAATATTAAAAACTGACTAAGGGCATACATTTACATGACAGCGATGTACTGTGTGTACGGTGTGATTTTCGCATAAAGACGACAACGTTGTTAAAACGATCCCCGTTCACACGGATCCATGAAAACGATTAAAAATGCTATATTACATGCCAGGCCAGTAGTTGGCGATGTTACTTTGTAAAGAAACTACGCATCTATAGACTAAACACATAATACACAGTTTTCCCAAATTTGTGTTTTTGTACTTTACATGGAGATAATAACGGTATTGTTTAAAAAAAAAAAAAAAAAAACATTTCCAAAAGTTTTCAGGCCCCTAAAACGCTGTTGTCGTGTAAACGAATGGCCAAAACACATAAACATTTTTCCGTTTTTAGTTGAAAACGGTGTCGCGTAAATGGCCTCTAAGAAGTCAAAAGAATGGGATGGATGAAATAAATTCAATTTTTCTTGATAATTACAACCGAATTTATTACACATTACACAATAGTTTTCTTAACATAAAATTACCATGTAGACTCAAACACCTATAGTGGAAACCTGACAGAACTGAGTAACTCAATTGATAGCAATTCAATAGCTAATGCCCATTAACATGCAATACCTTTTTTATATTTAATGCAATGCTTGAAATAAGCAAGACACAAGAGACAACGAGTTGTCATACGAGTGTATGCGAGTTAAACAGTAACTCATTACAACCTTCTTGAAACTTTAAGGATAAGCACCACTCTTCTTAACAACTCTCCCCAAAAACATATAACAGAAACTCAATGGAATAAATCTTGAAAATCTGCTTGAGTAATTCCTTTTAAAAGTATGGTCAACACTGTGAAAGTCACTACCACACTGAAGAGCTACAGCAGTGAGAGGAATCTCAGTGTCAGTCTCGTTCCTGAGCTGATACCAGGATCGAACAGCAGACTGCATTTATTCTGTCCTCTGGCTGTCTTCAAGCCATGAACCCAGACGTATCAAGGGTCTTTATGTAATCAACACTGCCGAAGGAAAATGGCCTGAGAGGGAAGTAGCTATTGAAGAGGAAGAAAAGGCTGGAATAATGCGGCAGCACAACTCTCCTTGATTATTCTCAACAAAAGCACAAAACAAAAATGTGAAGAATGTATGTGAAAGCTGTCCTGATCTTCTATGAGTACTCCTCTGATTCCTGGTCAAATCAGCATCGACGTGCCTTCCTTCCTACACAAATCCACATCAGCCTTTGTCAGAAATGTCTTTTTTTTTTTTGTCAAGCTGTGCAAGCAGAGCAGAAAAAGATCTGTTCTCTATGACTTCCAGACTAAGCTTGCATCGATCATGCAAAAACTTTATAAAAATAAGGGCTGTCAAATCAATCAAAGCTTTTTTTTTTCATAGGAAACACGTTAAATTCCTTTTAAGGCAAGAAAGTCAAGTAACTAAACAATATAATCTTGCAAATACAACAATATGCAGTTTATTCTAAATGCATGTGTATGTTTCAGTGCATGTTTTTTCCCCCCGAAGAAAAATATCTTTCATCAAAATGCAATAATTTAGTCACCATGTCGACATCACGCTCACTGACTCATTTGCAGCCTAATTGATATGGTCATAAAATCTCAAATCCTCTACATAACAGAATGTTCTTAGAAGTCCAAAAACACTCTGAAAAGTACAGGTTGTAATTCAACTTCAGAAACTGTAGGAGAACATGTAGTTCTCACTCACTGAAGGTCAGCCTTGGTCTAGATTAATGAGGCTTTTCTTTATGAGCTCTGGAGCAGCTAAATCAATTTGAGTCTTAAAGTGAACAACAGGCAGCACCTTCTTCATCTTGGTGGCATTCAGGGCATAACGAGACTTGATGTGAGGACGTAGGGTTAATCATTAGATTGTCTATAATTATGAATGTCTACGGTGAGCAGTGAGTCATTCGTGTGTGAAACGAGATCCGCTCAGACCTTTAAGAGCTTAAAACAGAGAGAGAGAGAGAGAGAGAGAGAGAGAGAGAGAGAGAGAGAGAGAGAGAGAGAGAGAGAGAGAGAGAGAGAGAGAGAGAGAGAGAGAGAAATCAGACTTTTCAAACAATCTCTAATTGGCCGGTCAAGATTCGTTTTGGAAACTTCAAATCGTAAAGTTCGAGGAAAGCCTGTGTTCATATTTTTCTCAGCGTTTGAAAACAGAGGCTGAAATTAAGGAAACCTCACTTATTTTTGTGGTAGTATAATTTTCAGACCCAGATTTACCCGCCATAAACTGCACGTATAGCACTTATGTAGCCCCGCCCCTTTTAAGCGCTCGTTGTCTTTTGACTTCCGGTCTGTATTTTCCACAGCGTTTTGCGTGTTTATTAATGAACGGCTAGTTTTAAAATCTTCCCGGTCGACTTACATTTGTTAAGTCATCTGCTTTAAACATTACAGTCCTCATTATGACTTTCGTTAACTTTACATTAAGTAAATCCTCTTCAAAAGCGTATTACTCCTGGACAGAAATGCCATGCACAGAGCGACCGCAAAAACGGAAGTTAGTAGACAATATTCTAAAGATGGCGGCGCCCTCGTTTCTCTGGCGCATAAGATCTATAGGCTACAACAAAACAAACAGTGGCTGGTCGTTTTACATGAGTCAGATGGTCGATTCCAATAGCAAAACATGGGGTTCTTAGCCAAAATAAACTGCAAAGTGAAGCATATTTATGTCGATAACGATTTACTGACCTGAAAAATCGTGCTTATGCGAGTCATAATTAGGCTATGACATCGAAATGATGACATAGCTATAACCAAGTCGACTTGAAAAGTCATAGTTATGCATAGAAAATCATTATTTAGATTTTTCCTCTCATAATTATGACTTGGTATGACACAAGTCAAACCTATGACTATACTATAGTATGTCATAATTTCGATTTTTTTTAAATCTCATAATTATGACTTAATATTCACCAATCGCCTGTCTCAGCCACTCATAACACTGCAAAGCTTTGCTTCTTTCAAATGCTGTTCATTTGTATTTGATAGTTTAGCCTCTTAAAAATAAAGCTTAAATAAAGGATCCATTTCGTGTTTTCCAGCGATACCACAGAAGAAACATTTTGTGTTTCTTTTAAAAAACAAAAAAAAGTATTTTAAAAGGGGCCATTCACACAGAGGTGCTCAAGTTAAAAGTAGTTCAATGTTTAAGTACATTCTGGATGTCCCACAGTAATTGCTGTATCTTACAAGTATCTCCAATAAGCAGCTGGATCACAACTGACCCGAGATAAATACAAGCATTTATTCTACACACCAGAACGGAACATATAATTGCCAATGCTGGGCACAGCAAAGCGCTGCTGAGGAATTAACATTGATTGACTCTTTATCCAGCTCTGGTTTCCAGGGGACGGCGTCAATACCAGCTCAACCTCACAGTTTGTGGCTGATCTGACCTGTTTTGAAGAACTCTAGGAGGTTTTGCAGACGGCAACAGCAGCAGTGTGTGTAGAATTCTAAGTGCTTTCCATCAGACAGTATCAGTAATGCTGAAATTACCAGAGAGACCCTGATAATACAGAGCCTCACCACACTAATGCAATGCCAAATTGCTGACAGCTCCCTTCGGTTAGGAAAGTCTGTTGTAAAGATCCATTTATGTGAGCAGAAAAATCCCTTTCCCACATTAACAGGCGACTGGAAGGAGAAATGATATCTGTGGGTTTGTGACAAATGAATGCGAGACAGTGCCAAAGAACATTCTAAGGTGGCATCGCCTGGCGCATTAGTTCTGTGGAGAGTGTGTGCGTGTTCGAGTGTGCTAAACTCGAGTTTTATGCTGTGCAGAGCTCAGAATCTCACTGGAGCATCAGGGAGATCAGAAGAAGAATGCTTGACAGCTGTAGAGAAAACGCTTATGTGTGGATTTTTTCACCATCTCTCTCACACACACACACCTAAATCCTGTCCTAAACCTCGGAGCAAATTTCAATTTCCTGTTTGAGGAGGATTTGGACATCTAGTGCTCAACAACTCTTTGTTATAGTGCTTAGAAGGCAATCATCTGTTTCCTGCAGAACCGTAGTGAAGAGATGATGCTGATTTACCAGCTGAGATATATATTTACGCTTTTCACCACCTTATGAAAGACCTCCAGCTGCTCTAAAAAACAACAACAATAGAGTTTCACAAAAAGCCAAGCACAGAATATGGATCCTAGCACATTAAGGGCAAAAAATAATAAATAAATGTACGTATCAATGTCACAACGTTCTCAAGTTTTCAGAGTGACATATATCGACATAAATT
This sequence comes from Rutilus rutilus, assembly GCF_951802725.1. NCBI lineage: Eukaryota > Metazoa > Chordata > Actinopteri > Cypriniformes > Leuciscidae > Rutilus > Rutilus rutilus. Next base: position 7,470,015 of record NC_140228.1, read on the forward strand.
TGCACATATCTCATATTGCTTGCACTTTCATTATTCATGAAAATGTAACAAAAAAAAATACATTTATGTGAAAAAACAATGTGCTGTAATATTGTTATATTAAACACTACCTGTAGATATTAAGCTCATTTATGGCTTAATATTTAAGTATTTCTCTACAGTGGATAATTGAGAAAGATACTTATTCATCCTTCCTAAAGTTTTGTTGTATTCATGGGTCCGAGTTTTCAATGTCAGAATGAATGAATTTCAACATCCAAATGTTGTGCTAAAAAAAAAAAAAACTATATTGCACTTACACACCAGTAAACAGACAGATAAAGCTATCATGTTTGTGTCTCTTGAACACTGCGTGTTTCATAATGTGTCCACTAGAGATGCACATTCAGTTCAAAACACTTCCAGATTCAAATCCCTGTTTATTAAGAAATAATAATATGCTTGTTCAAACATAATTTAGTTATTATTTAAGTGAATGGGAGAAAAATAAGCACCTGTCAGCCGATCCGCAGTCTTGCTGTTAATGTAGTGCTTTTATAATAAATGTGTGGCCTCTAGTGGTCTTGAGCTGTTATCACACCACATTAGGAAATGAAAGTCTCTCTCACACACAAAAACTTAAAATAAGACACACTACTGTTCAAATTTTTGGGGTCGTTTTATTTTATTTTATTTTTTTATGCTCTCCAAGGATGCATTTATTTAATCAAAAACACAGTAAAAAGTGCAATATGAAATATTATTACAATTTAAAATAACTTTTCTATTTTAATATATTTTACAATTTATTCCTATGATCAAAGCTGAACGCTTCATCCACCAGTCTTCAGTGTCACATTATCCTTCAGAAATCATTCTAATATGCTGATTTGCTGCTCAATAAACACATTATTATTATACACTCACCTAAAGGATTATTAGGAACACCATACTAATACTGTGTTTGACCCCCTTTCGCCTTCAGAACTGCCTTAATTCTACGTGGCATTGATTCAACAAGGTGCTGAAAGCATTCTTTAGAAATGTTGGCCCATATTGATAGGATAGCATCTTGCAGTTGATGGAGATTTGTGGGATGCACATCCAGGGCACGAAGCTCCTGTTCCACCACATCCCAAAGATGCTCTATTGGGTTGAGATCTGGTGACTGTGGGGGCCATTTTAGTACAGTGAACTCATTGTCATGTTCAAGAAACCAATTTGAAATGATTCGAGCTTTGTGACATGGTGCATTATCCTGCTGGAAGTAGCCATCAGAGGATGGGTACATGGTGGTCATAAAGGGATGGACATGGTCAGAAACAATGCTCAGGTAGGCCGTGGCAAGGTAAACGATGTAAATCAGGTAAACGATGCCCAATTGGCACTAAGGGGCCTAAAGTGTGCCAAGAAAACATCCCCCACACCATTACACCACCACCACCAGCCTGCACAGTGGTAACAAGGCATGATGGATCCATGTTCTCATTCTGTTTACGCCAAATTCTGACTCTACCATCCGAATGTCTCAACAGAAATCGAGACTCATCAGACCAGGCAACATTTTTCCAGTCTTCAACTGTCCAATTTTGGTGAGCTCGTGCAAATTGAGCCTCTTTTTCCTATTTGTAGTGGAGATGAGTGGTACCCGGTGGGGTCTTCTGCTGTTGTAGCCCATCCGCCTCAAGGTTGTGCGTGTTGTGGCTTCACAAATGCTTTGCTGCATACCTCGGTTGTAACGAGTGGTTATTTCAGTCAAAGTTGCTCTTCTATCAGCTTGAATCAGTCGGCCCATTCTCCTCTGACCTCTAGCATCAACAAGGCATTTTCGCCCACAGGACTGCCGCATACTGGATGTTTTTCCCTTTTCACACCATTCTTTGTAAACCTTAGAAATGGTTGTGCGTGAAAATCCCAGTAACTGAGCAGATTGTGAAATACTCAGACCGGCCCGTCTGGCACCAACAACCATGCCACGCTCAAAATTGCTTAAATCACCTTTCTTTCCCATTCTGACATTCAGTTTGGAGTTCAGGAGATTGTCTTGACCAGGACCACACCCCTAAATGCATTGAAGCAACTGCCATGTGATTGGTTGATTAGATAATTGCACTAATGAGAAATTGAACAGGTGTTCCTAATAATCCTTTAGGTGAGTGTATATGTTGAGAACAGTTATGCTGCTTAATATTTTTTGCGGAAACAGTGATATTTTTTTTTTCAGGATTCTTTTAAGAATAGAAAGTTCAAAAGAACAGCACTTATTTGAAATAGAATTTTTTTGTAACATTCTAAATGTATTTACTGTCATTTCTTACTGACCCCAAACCATTGAATTGTAGTGTACATATAATACACATACACAAGTACAAGTCTCACTCATTGGTTTAATTAGTTCTCAAAATCATGTTCTTTTTTTCTGTGATCATAAGCCAGCGCAATAAATGACAAATTTTGCATTCACGAATTAAAAGAAAAGTTCCCCCAAAAATTAATTAATTTATGTAAAACCGTACCTTCTGCTAAACTTATCCTTTTGTGTTTAATGGAAGAAATAGGCTAACGGGTTTGAAATATCATGAGGCAGAATTGACATTTGTTGCTGAACTAAGCCAATTCACAATGAAGCTCCGAAATGCTGTTTTAGTGCTGAGAACTTAAAAAAGCCTGACCTCTAATTCAAATAAAACACCAGCTAATGTTCTAAGTGCCAGCAACTCGAGTGGCCATCCCTCTTGCAAGTGGGTCACAGGTTCAAACATCGATCCGAAGAATATATAAAGCCTGTCACAGCAGACTCAATACAGCAGAAAAAACAACTGTTACAAAACAGCTCTGATTGATAGTCAGTCTATAATGACTTTGCTGTTTATGCTTCAGCAAGCAAAGGCAATATTCAACTCCCAAAACTTAATGCACTGGGAAAACTTACTAATATACTATACTATTACATATACATATATATATATATATATATATATATATATAGCATTAAGCGTGGCTGTGCGATTCTCAATCACATACAGAATAAGACTGCAAGTATAATCATTTAATAAATTACATTGATGACTTACAGGTATTATGACTTATATGGTATAAAGTTTCTCTTATTAGTCCAGAGTCCATTTTCTGTATGTAAAAATGTTTTTCTAGAGTTGAGAGAAAAGCTGTGCAGCACCATCCACATTGACAGCTTCCCGTGGAGCTTCTCTGACCACCTGAAATATACAGTTTACATGAGATCTTACATAATCTGACATTAAATTAGAGAAAACAGCCAGGCAAGTGGCATTTAGAAACACAACACCAGCACACTTTACATAAAAATTGTATAGAAACATACCAATTTTACAGCTGGAAAAGTTTTTTTTTTTACCTTCTGTCCTTTTTTGGTTTCATTAGTTGTGGGTTTTGATATATTTCTCACATCTTGCTGTACTTCTGTGAACATTTGATTTAAGCTCTCCACTTTTTCATTCCTCACAGTGTTTATCTAGGGGGAGAATGTGAACATATTCAACGCAAAAATCCCAAAACTGTCCAGTCCTAAAGAAAGACATTAATAATGTAAACAAAACATGAACTTACATGTTTCAGGGAGGTCTTGACAGGTTTCGCTTTGGTCTTGGGTTTTGACTGTTTGTTCGCAACCTGAAATACATTCTGCTGTTTTTTGCCTCTCTGTTTATTTTTGGCCATGTTTATCTTGAAGCCTGTAGACTTTCTGATGAATCCTCAACCCAATGAAGCCGCAATCTGGACGTCTAAATCCCAGTTAAATGAGAGGTCCAAATGTGAACAGCAGACGGACACCGATATATGGCTAGATTTGTAAGTAAACGTGTCGAAAGAAACAAATTCAACTACATATACAAACGTCGCCTCTATTCTATAAACAGGAATACGCAGTTTCAACTATCAACAGCTCGTTCCTACATCCACGTGTGTGTGTGTGCTGTGGCTTCTGTGCTTTCCCGTCAGTGTAAATGTTCATCAGCGCTATCTAGCGATGTGGAGAGTACGCGAAAACTAAAGAGAAGACTGAAATTAAAGTATTGGAACAAAGTAAATTACACTTTATTTGTCAGTTCGGCTTTTCAAATCTGCATTCGTGAATTCACACATACATTTGTTTGTTCATGGGTTAGAAAACTCTCAGGCAGGCTCAGCCATAAGACTGCAAATAAGTTGTGTGGTATTCAGATAGATCAGAGAATATCTTACAATTTCTAAAATATCTATAAAGTAATATGCATTTATTGTTTATTGTTCATGAAAATGTACAAATAGGCCTATATGTAGCATATAATCTATAAAAATACGTAAACATATATTTGGTTTAGCCATTTAGCATACTTATCCACTTGTTTGTCCATATATTAAACATTTTGAGGTCGAGAGTAGTTTCGACTCTCGACCACGAGATGGCAATCAAATCCAAAACATAGTAACTTTATATATGCACATAGCAACATTTACAAATGGTATTTAAAAGCATCTCGACTAAAATAACATCGGTTTTACTATTTACAGAAATCACAAGCTATTTTCCAGTACTAATTTGCCCTACAGTCATAATAATAGTTTAAAATCTACGAATTAAAAACTAAAATTGTAAAAAAAATTACTTAATTTTTTCCCCTTTATTTTATTGTAGAGCCTATAATAATAATAATAATAATAATAATATGAATAATAATATGAATAATATGAATAATATGAATAATAATAATAATTACTGGCTAGTATCTGTTGGTGTTATAGCCTAAATACAATGTTAGTAGCCTACGCTAGCCTATATGTTCATCATTTCATTAGGCTACACACACTGACCGTAGCACATTTAAAAATCATTTCTGTTTTCAGTCACAAGGTCTTTCTTTGTAAAGCGTCCAATATTAGCTGTAGTAGCAGAGTGTTGCGTAAACCCGCCATTCATTCTCTCTGCTGGAAGGATGATTCATTTACTGCACTCATTTACATTACTGTATCACACTGTCACTCTACGTCATCAGAACCCGGCGTGCCACAAGTATCTGATTACGCAATCACAGAATGTTAAGAATGTCTTTTCGAATGGATCCGTAGATCAAAGCAAAAGGACTTCGATATTCCCACAGATGCGAGCGCGCATTCCGAAAGAGCGAGCGCGCGCAATATCGATCTCTTGTGTAGCTCCTCCTGCTGATCACACATTTAATATACGGTCATGTGAACAAACCGAGCGTCCAGAGGCGCTATATAAACCGACAGCTCATCTGTCTGAGGACACTGACACTGCTTTAGGACACTTGAAGACACTTGAGAGGACCGCGGCACAGTTGTCATAATGTCTCACGGATGGGGATACGCAGACCATAACGGTAGGCTAAGATCTCACGCGTGATTATGATTTTTCAGATCCATATGATTTTATAGGCTATTTAAATATAACATGTAAAATGGATCAGATTATGCCTCATTAAACTGCATTTCCCCTCTTTGCATCTAAGACATGATCACCTTGTCTACTGCACAGTCAGCACTATATGTGACAGAATGTACAGATTCCACGTACTATATGCATAAATAAATGCATATAATTCGGTATTTTGTATCGAATATAGAAGTATATATTTTTTCTTCACATAAATGCAGATTTTTTATTTCATCCCAAATGCAGATAATACTTTGGACACTGCAATTCAAATGCACGTGTTTGCCCTTATTCAAATTTTTTCTTCAGATAAAGGCTTTTTAATTCCCGCCAGCAAAGATGTAAAAGATATTTTATTAAAGCAACCATTGAAAAAGACATATAATCTAAGGATGGATGCTGCTCAAATGTATATTATGAATATCATTTCATGTATTTTTGTGCCATATGCATAATAGCACTGTTTAACCTCTGTGTCACCTTCCACTGCAGGACCTCAGAAATGGTGTGAAAACTTCCCCATTGCTAATGGACCTCGCCAGTCTCCAATAGACATTCAAACCAAGGGAGCGTCTTATGATGATAAACTGAAGCCGCTGAATCTGAAGTATGACCCCAGCACTTCACTGGACATCCTGAATAATGGACACTCTTTCCAAGTGACATTCGCCGATGATAACGACAGCTCAAGTTCGTGACCTCTTTGTTAATTCTTATAAATGAATTGCCAGCCTATTCTTGTATTAATCATTAGCTTAACTTAATCAGAGTGTTCCTGAAACGACTGCAGTGTTAACCTAGATACTATTTAGAAGGAAACGTTATATAATAATGAGGCTGCATCGGACACTATATGTAATCCCAGAGTAGTATTGCTGAATATTCACTGTAAAAAATGATATGGTCAATATGTTATGACAACACATGTTTTTACTTTGCTTCAAAATAAGTTAAGCAATTTTATCAAAAAGTTATAAAATATTGAACTCATGTATGTAATTTAAGTTAAAATGACTGAAACATCCAAGTGGATTTGTTCTTAAAAATCTAAAGCAAGTTTTTCTGCACACTATTAAATATGTGCTCTCTCTGGAGGGCAAGTCATTGGGAAGCATTTTGAAAGTTGGCTTTTGCTCCTACTACATAGTTAAATATTAATTTACAACAGTATCCTGTAATGTTTTATCTTTTAATAGATAAACAATTTTATAGGTTATGCTTATTTATAGGTTATAGTCTATTGTATTGCATGTCTAAGCAAGTGTAAAGCCTAAAATAAACTTGTGTAAAGAAATATGCAACACCTCAGCTATCTCATTCCCCAGTGACAGCTTCTTTTGCACAGAGTTGTGGGAAATCACACATGTACACACTAGATTGCATTAAAGCTGAATGGTTTAAGTCTCATTCACATGAACTTTGACATAAAAGGGAGATGGAACTTGTGTAGCAAGTTTAACCATTTAAACCTACACATTGTGTTACAGACTTTGACATAACATATATCACTGTGTTTGTTTGCTCTAGTACTGACAGAAGGCCCGATCTCAGGTAAATACAGACTCAAACAGTTCCACTTCCACTGGGGCGCCAGTGACGACAAAGGCTCCGAGCACACAGTCGATGGGAAATGCTTCCCAGCCGAGGTATGAATCCCTGCGCATACTGGGCAAATGCGTTCATGGAGATGTGAGATGTTTTCTTATATATGATTAAATATTAATGTACCTAATAAATTCATCTTTAGCTCCATCTGGTCCACTGGAACACAAAATATCCCAGCTTTGGGGAAGCAGCCGATAAGTCTGATGGTCTTGCTGTGGTCGGAGTGTTTCTGGAGGTTTGTGCGCTGTCTTACATTTTGGTCACACTTTAGATTAGGGTCCAATTCTCGCTAGTAACTATAACTTTTGCCTCAATAAACTCCTAATTACTGCTTATTAATAGTTAGTTACAGTAGGTAGTTGTTAAGGTGTAGGATTAATGGATGTAGAATAAGGCATTAATATATGCTTTATAAGTACTAAACAGCCAATATCCTAGTAATGTGCATGATAATAAGCTACTAGTTAATAGTGAGAATTGCAAAGAGAAGAACAAATTCACAAAACAGGCACAGCACTTGCTTATGATATTTTTGCACGAAAATAAAATAAATCAAATGTAATAATTGTTATAAATAACAAAATATTATGCCTTAGTCACATTCTTTCCACAAATCTTTTCACAAATTTCTATTTTTGTTTTTTAAACTTTCTATTCATCAGATCCTGAAAGAAGATGTAACACAATATTTCGCAGCACAACCGTTTTCAACATTTATAATAATCAGAAATGTTTGTTTAGCAGCAAATATTAGAATGATTTCTGATAGATCCAGCCCGTTCTCATCCCAAGGCGTCATAATACAACGCACATGGCACCCTTCAGCGTCAATATGAGACGCAGATAGATATGGGCCAGAAGGCGCCTCCTAGCGGTCTAACCCTAACCCTACCCCAGACCTAAACCTACCCATAACCGAACAAAGCTATCTGCGTCTCATATTGACGCTAAAGGGTGCCACGTGCGTTCGATGTAGACGAAATGTCAAAAGCGTCAGTATATGACGCCCTAGGATGAGACGTGACACTGAAGACTGGAGTAATGATGCTGAAAATTCAGCTTTGATCACAGGAATAAATTACATTTCAAAATAGAAATTATTATTTTAAATTAATTATATTTTATTTTTAATTTAAAGTAATAATATTTCTCTATATTACTGTTTACTCACTCTAAAAAATGCTGGGTTGTTTGAATCCATTGTTGGGTCAAATATGGACGAATCCAAATGTTGGTTTAAATATTTGTATTACACTTTTAAACCCAGCAATTGGGTTTGTCCATATTTGACCCAACCATGGATTCAAACAACCCAGCATTGTTTAGAGTGTATTTTAATCAAATAAAGCTTTGATGAGCATAAAAGACTCAATAATTAAGAAATAATTAATAACTAAATATTATGCCTTAGTTACATTCTTCCCACAAAATTAGGCTTAAACATTGTTTTTTGGTTTTGTTTTCCATCAGATCGGTGGAGACAATCCTAAGCTTCAGAAGCTTCTGGATGCTATGGATGCTATCAAGTCCAAGGCATGTCTACCAATTCAATTACATTTTGTTGTAAATTACATTTTTATTTCTTGCTCAAGATTGAAATCAGTTCTGCTTTATTCACGGTTAATTGTGTGTTTGTTATCTTGCAGGGAAAGCAGACCACATTCGCAAACTTTGACCCAACCAGCCTGCTCCCGAATTCTCTGGAGTACTGGACGTACCCAGGGTCTCTGACCACCCCCCCTCTGTACGAGAGCGTCACATGGATTGTCTGCAAGCAGTCGATCAGCGTCAGCTCTGCGCAGGTGACACAATTTATACCAGTAATACAAGCACTGAGGGGGAGTTTAAAAGCCACACGCTTAGTACTGAATGTGGCATCTCGCATAGTAGATAATACAGAGAATACCTTGTTGACTCTTAACAGTAATTAACTGAAACAGTTAACCGAGATTGTGAGCAAAAACACAAGCTTGTTAAAATCACAAGTACCATCTATGAAACACAAATTTACATAACCTTCTTAAGAAAACTAGTCCTATTCGAGTAGGGTTTGCAAATGGGGAAATATGAACATTACATTTTTTACTTAGAAATGTTTTGGTGAAAATTGCAAATAACTTTTTTTAAAGTCCACATACACTACTGTTAAAAAGTTTGGGGTCAGTAAGATTTTCTATTTTTTTTTGATAAATTAATAATGCTATTCAGCATTATTTTACCCATTAAATTGATCAAAAGTGAAAGATTTGGAATAAATGCTGTACTTTTGCAAAGAATCCAAAAAAAAAAAAAAAATGTATCATGGTTTTCACAAAAATATTAAGCAGCACAACTGTTTTCAATATTGATAATAAAATGTTTCCTGAGCAGCAAATATTAGAATGATAAAGGATCATGTGACACTGTAGACTGAAGTAATAATGCTGAAAATTCAGCATTGACATCACAGGAATAAATTACCTTTAAAAAACAAAACAAAAAACATATTCAAACAGAAAACAGTTATTTTAAATTAATAATATTTCACAATATTATACCGACCCTAAACATTTGAACAGTAGTGTGATTAGTCCTATAAATTCAAAATATATATATATATTTAAAGTACATTAAATGTTATTATGAATCAGTGTAAATATATCAATATAAAATCTGTATGTATTTATATAATTTGTTTTAAATTAAATATATTGCACACTGTAGTCACTACTTAAAAAAATCATGTGAACTACCCAAATGTAGGCAATCCAATGAGAAACCATCCGATTATGATTGATATTACCCAGACAGCAACATAGTGTCGGCCCAGATCCGGCCCACATCTGGAACACGTTGAATTCACATGTACCAGATGTGGCCTGGATCTGGGCCGACACTATGTTGCTGTCTGGGTGTGTTTTAGTCTTTAGGCCTTCCATTTTTAAAACCGGCTAGATATTTCCCCTCATCTGAGACAGTTAGACAAGACAAACTAGACAAAACCGCCTAGTCATAGTCAGTTGTATTTTCTTCTCTATTCAACCTCTGTGGCATCTAGCGCTTTTGTGAAAATCAACACGACCCTGTCGAATGTTTACATCACGACTTTGGTTCAAGGCTGGAAATGTGCACATAACCTCAGGTCGCCATGCCTCATCAGCCTCTATGAATATAAAATGAACTTCTATTCAAAATGTGAGAACACAAAATGTGTTTGTTTAGGACAGTTAATGTTTAACCAGTTCGCAGAACTATAAGCATTCCCCCAATACATAAATAGTAACAGATTATGAAAACTCACAGCATTTCTCATTCTTTCTCTTCCTGCACAGATGAAAAAATTCCGATCTCTGCTTTTTACCGCAGAGGAAGAGAAGGCGGCCTGCTGCATGGTGGATAACTATCGCCCCCCTCAACCTCTTAAAGATCGCAAAGTCTGTGCCTCTTTCAAGTGAAGGATCCCCCAGACCCCGCCACCCCTTCCCCCCTTCCTTTAGTAGGATATGCAAGCGCGGGGCCCCGGGCCAAGGCACCTTCACCCTCCATGCAGTGGTGCTGGGCATCCTGCCAGCTGTCCAGCAGAACAGATGTGCTGTTTGGAGAGTAAAGAGGCTATGCAGGGAATCGTGCGTTTGTACTGTCCTTCTATCTCTCTTTCTGCTTCATTCTCTGGTTTACTTCATTAGTGCAAATGTTTGAATTATATGGAATTAGAATGCCAACTTTGTTTGATGCTCTGATTTGCATATGTGATACAAAATGAGAAGCAATATATACACTGGATATTTAATACATAAATGGAGTATTTTAATATATTTGTATTGGTCTAGAGATTAGGCCTGCATCTGAGATTAAACGCAGGGTTGCAGCCGATACCTGAACACAAGCCATCTGTGCCTGCTGTCCTTCCCTGCCAGGCTGTAATCTCCGGCAGTCTCAGCAATGCCGAAGCTTAATGAAACCCAGTGGACTTTTCCGTTAGGCTGCAAGATCTTGAAAATCCCCATTGCAAAATGAACGCACGTGGCAAAATGTCCCTGCGGGCACGCCGGGAAATCACGCACAAAATCTATCACATACTGTACAATCAGAGCAGCTTTTGGTTTGGAGTATTTGTGCCTCAGATCATTGTAATTGCATATTCTTTGTGTGTGTTTCTGAAAGATGTCATTTATAGCAATTGCTATGCTCAAGATTTCATCTTAAAAGAAATTGCAATAATTGCATGAAACCCCGATGTAGTTCCTTAATGTGCCGTTCCTTGTTGGGTTTTGCTTTAATCTTGGGCTGTGAGTGAAATTCGTCTTTTCAGCTGTATTGAACAGCAATGCACAAGCCGTGACAAGCAACACAGTGAGTCTTAATCGAAACCAACATGCCAATCGATAAATCTCGCAGGTTAAGCAAGGAGGTCACCATCAGCTCATCTGAAGCACTGGGACCACTGGACTTATGTCTTATGATATGCAATTGTAAAGACATATATTGTGTAACGTGTTATTGAATGTACTTTACTTGAATTCGAGGGCTATGTTAAGCAATATTGTTCAGCCATACTCTGATCCACTATTTTCGAGGGGTTATTTTAAGTAAAGATATTTTATGCTCATTTTATGTGTGTCGTGTTTTTGTGATGCCTCATACACAGTATTAACAGTATAAACAGTATATATGAAGAGTTCAGATGCAAAAGCCTCTAAGTGCCATCTGAAATTTCCTTCTAGAATGATAATTTTTATCAAGCTTGTATATTTATGTTCAGTAATTTCACTTAAATGACAATAAATAGGTCATTTTCATTGCCATTTAAGTGAAATGACTAAATTTAAATATACGAGCTTGATAAAAATGATCATTCTAGAAGAAAATTTCAGATGGCACTTAGAGGCTTTTGCATCTGAACTCTTCATATACAGTATAATGAGTCAAGTCAAAGCACATTTATCTATATAGATCTTTATACAATACAGATTGTTTCAAAAGCAGCTGCACAATCATAAACAGGAAAATAACAATGTCATTAATGCAAAGTCTGTCAATTAAGTAACAACACTTTCAGCTATAAATCAGCTCTACAGAAAAGAATAGTGTCATTGTTCAGCTCAATCCAGTTCAGTGTTGATAAGTTGTGACAACAAAAGTGTCAATGTTGCAAAGTTCATTAATTATGAAACTGCAATTCCAGCTATAAAGCAAGTCTACAGCTCAATCCAGTTCATGTTTTTGTGTTCTCATCTTGTAGTGTATAGTAATTGATGTAATGTAGAGTAATCGATAATATTTTATGAATATTAATTCTCTTCCCATTGAATCTCTGAGTTTAAATTGGCCTAAAGATTTTAAAATCTGTGTGCTAATAAAATAATATTAGCTACACATATACACTTTTAGGAATGGAGTTTTGGTAGTGACAACTTAAATTACGCACGTTGACCTGATTGGTTACAAGTTTGTGATGTCAGAAACACCAGCAATTTCAAACGGCGTTTTTTGAGACTGTCTTTGGTTCACTGCAGTTTTAAGGAGAAAATACTCAGCAATGGTGTCGACTTAGGAATTTGCACATGGTTTGTCTTAAAACACATTCAAAACACCACATAGACATACACTCACCTAAAGGATTATTAGGAACACCTGTTCAATTTCTCATTAATGCAATTATCTAATCAACCAATCACATGGCAGTTGCTTCAATGCATTTAGGGGTGTGGTCCTGGTCAAGACAATCTCCTGAACTCCAAACTGAATGTCAGAATGGGAAAGAAAGGTGATTTAAGCAATTTTGAGCGTGGCATGGTTGTTGGTGCCAGACGGGCCGGTCTGAGTATTTCACAATCTGCTCAGTTACTGGGATTTTCACGCACAACCATTTCTAGGGTTTACAAAGAATGGTGTGAAAAGGGAAAAACATCCAGTATGCGGCAGTCCTGTGGGCGAAAATGCCTTGTTGATGCTAGAGGTCAGAGGAGAATGGGCCGACTGATTCAAGCTGATAGAAGAGCAACTTTGACTGAAATAACCACTCGTTACAACCGAGGTATGCAGCAAAGCATTTGTGAAGCCACAACACGCACAACCTTGAGGCGGATGGGCTACAACAGCAGAAGACCCCACCGGGTACCACTCATCTCCACTACAAATAGGAAAAAGAGGCTACAATTTGCACGAGCTCACCAAAATTGGACAGTTGAAGACTGGAAAAATGTTGCCTGGTCTGATGAGTCTCGATTTCTGTTGAGACATTCAGATGGTAGAGTCAGAATTTGGCGTAAACAGAATGAGAACATGGATCCATCATGCCTTGTTACCACTGTGCAGGCTGGTGGTGGTGGTGTAATGGTGTGGGGGATGTTTTCTTGGCACACTTTAGGCCCCTTAGTGCCAATTGGGCATCGTTTAAATGCCACGGCCTACCTGAGCATTGTTTCTGACCATGTCCATCCCTTTATGACCACCATGTACCCATCCTCTGATGGCTACTTCCAGCAGGATAATGCACCATGTCACAAAGCTCGAATCATTTCAAATTGGTTTCTTGAACATGACAATGAGTTCACTGTACTAAAATGGCCCCCACAGTCACCAGATCTCAACCCAATAGAGCATCTTTGGGATGTGGTGGAACGGGAGCTTCATGCCCTGGATGTGCATCCCACAAATCTCCATCAACTGCAAGATGCTATCCTATCAATATGGGCCAACATTTCTAAAGAATGCTTTCAGCACCTTGTTGAATCAATGCCACGTAGAATTAAGGCAGTTCTGAAGGCGAAAGGGGGTCAAACACAGTATTAGTATGGTGTTCCTAATAATCCTTTAGGTGAGTGTATAAACAACATTAAAAACTTGATTTTCACCACAGCGGGACTTAGCGACTAGCGTCATAGCCGAGGCTACAAATTGAGTATAAAACAGCACTGTTGAGGTTTCAGTGGATATTTTCACTTAAACGAACTACAGAAAACCTTGCTTTTCTAGCAGAGTTTGGTAAAACATTTACCCTTTTTTATCTGATTAGCTAATGATTAGCCGCTAGTCTGAGTTATTACTAAGTTTATAGGTGCTGTAAGTGAATTATTTGGGAGAAAATCACATATAAAATATCTTTACTGACAGATATCTGAAATATACGTTACTTGAAATCACAAGTAGCTTTATGAGAGCCCTGTAAACAAGAGAGCCAGAGGAGCAGCCTACACAATTTTATCCAATCAGAAACACTCAACATGTGAATCATTTTATATGATTACTGCAAAAAAAAAGAAAAGAAAAATAAAATCGTTATCTATTAGTGAGATTTTTTTCTTATTCTAGCATAACCTCAATTACTCACAATTTTAATGTTCCCTCAAGACTTGTTTTTCTCCTCAGTAACTTGATTTAATAATTTTTATATATTTGTAATGGAAATCATCCATGTAGATTTGCATAGTTGAAGGTGAAGATTTGGATGTCATATATAGTTGAAATGGTCTCAAGTACAGAACCGCTTACAGCACTTTTAATGACTTAATGACATTTTTTTGTCATGTGGATCATAAGGCCATTATCAAAACATAATATGCCTTCACTCCATATCTTATATGCTTATCCACCATATATTACATGTATATATTAGCACAGTCCGGGCTGTTTTGTCAGCTGTGTCCAGCTAAAGCCAGCTGACTCTTCACCGCACGAGCAGTATGACATCATAATTCAATCCCGTTTACATAAACGTTGATTTACCTGGCTGTCGCACATTGACGTCAAAGTTCACAGTGAGAGCTGAGAGAACAGGATTATGTGAATGGCGTCAGCACGACACCGACAGACAGACCCAACCTCCCAGGAATCGATGTATTACATAAGAACGCTGTCTGGTGATATAAATCAGAGGGAATAACAGTATAAACCTCACTCACATGGATAAACACACGCCAACAAGCAGCTAATCTGCAGCGCAGTAAATCCAAAAGAGCATCCTGGCATGAACACAGCAGTGCGGCAAGAAACATGACCTACAGTCAAGGACGTATACTACACACACACAGTTCCAGACAGGGACAGCCATGACCGCAGGCTTTCGTGCTAATGCGATTCAGAGAAAGCTGGCGTATCGTCGCACATCACAAGACAGAAAGATGTATAAAGACGTACGTGAAAACACACACGTTTCATGACGTTGCTGTCACGATTAATGGATTCTCTGTAGTTAATGTGTCCTCTGATGCTTATAGTAAATCCTCTTAATAGAGCTAAAGACCTTCTGTATGCAAACATATGCTGCTTTTATGGCTCTCTATACTGTAAATTACTCAATAAAGCTGTTGTGGAGAGCTTGGGAACGTTGCTCTCTGAGGTTCACATGGCACTAGGCCACGAGGTCAGAGGACACTGTGAAGTGACACTCTAGTAAGTACTAACTATAATAAGTAGCCTAACTTTGCAGCTACATAACTAATTCTCATTAATTTGCAACTACATGTCAACTAACTCTCATTAGAATACTGTTAGGTTAGGGTTCGGGTTTGTAGAATAAGCTGACATGTAGTTGCAAAGTTACTTATAGTCAGTAGAATGTCTAAAGTGAACTATTGAAATAAAGTATTACCATATTATTTTGTGCAGATAAGTATATTATTGTGTCTTTGAGCTGCTGATGAAAATATCTTGTTTTTGGTCTCATTTAGTATGTCAAGCACAGTGTACATAACACTGCTGAATGAGAATTTAAACACAGCCATGAAAATGTCTGTTCAATAAATCAATATACTACTGCATCTGAATGCATTAGACTTTAAAAAGAGCTGCATGGAGGAGGGGATTTCTCATTGAAGGTGTTATCTGATGGAAATGTTTTTCTCAATAACTTTGCGGTTCAGGATGTCACAGCACATTTGATTATCAGATGGCTGCAACATTTTACCCATCGCTGCCTCTTCTGAAACCGCCACAAAGAACATTCCTATATCTATAAATAGGCTTCTTGCTAAAGTCTGTTTTAGTCAACCCACTTTGAAGTCAAATAGACAACTACAAAAAAAAAAAAAAAAAAAGGATTTTAAAATGCATTAGAAAATGTTTGTCTTAAAGAATAATGATGCAATTAACAGGATGAGTGTCTCAGGACTGTATGCATGACTAATATATTTATATATATATATATATATATGTGTGTGTGTGTGTGTGCCTATAACAGAAGCCTGTAAAAATGAAACTCACACCTTATGTGGTTTCAGTTGTGTTGACATTATTATGTGTTATTCATACAAACCCAAACAGTAAAAATATTATTTCTCTTAATTATTATTCCAATAATTAAAGAATCTATCAAAATGGGATCAATTCCTGTGAAGGCATTTGTTGGAATAATATAACATGTGAGCAAAAGCAGACTTGCATGGAATTTGTGCTTGCTAAACAAAGTTTGAAACATCTAAACATGCCCTGAATGTTCATTTAAATATTCTGATAATTTGATATAAAGATTAGGAATAAAGATAAAACAACCCAGACACCCGGATAACCCATCTTTCCTAGTTTCTGTTGATTACTTGGGCATCAGAAGACACTCTCTCCATCCATCCTGGCAAGAGCACAGAGGTATTAGTGTGACAGGAGGAAAGTGTGTCACCTGAGACATACTGTTGTTCACTTTGCAAATGGGTCACCTGGTAACTGTTCACTTTCCCCAAATAGATGAATGGGCAGTTCTTGACTGCAGGATGCCACAAACACAGGGACAAAGATACATTAGTTAAATTAATAAATTTCATCTCAAAGATGGAAATTGTGTCATCATTTACTCACCCACGTGTTGTTCCAAACCTGTATGACGTTCTTTCTTCTGTGGAACATAAAGGATGAATTTTTATGATATTTTAATGGAAGTCAACAAGGTCTGGCACTGTCAAGCTCCAAAATG
Organism: Rutilus rutilus; assembly: GCF_951802725.1. Classification (NCBI taxonomy): domain Eukaryota; kingdom Metazoa; phylum Chordata; class Actinopteri; order Cypriniformes; family Leuciscidae; genus Rutilus; species Rutilus rutilus. The sequence goes on from NC_140228.1 coordinate 7,486,901, forward strand.
ACTAAATGAAAAAAAATGAGCATAGAAATATCATAACAGTGGTCTATATGACTCATGCAATATATTACGAGTCTTCTGAAGCTGTTTGAGGAACACATTGAAATACAAGTCATTGTTAATAAAAAGTTGTCAAAGGGCCACAAAAGACTTGAAATATTCTACAAGGTCATAGGGACCCCTTTTATTAAATTTGAAGTTTTCATGTTTTTAATGAAAATCCATATAAGAAAGTGTGTCATGCATGTTTGGAATGAAACAAGGATGAGTAAATGACAGAATGTTTATTTTTGGGTGAACTATCCCTTTAATTAGCAAGAAATTATGCATTCAGTGCTCCCTTTCTCAGTCTTTCATCTGCGCTCTACCCATCTCCTCTTCAGTGCAGAGCGTCTGTACTCAGATATGCCCAAGATATGCACATCTAGAGTTTCTTTATGAGCTGTCGTGGGTTCAAGTTCCTCACATTGCCACCTGTTTGCAGTCGTCTGACCTGCACCTCAAAGGTCAGGGGGGAGAGTATAATTTCATATCTTGTAAGACAGTAGAATCCCCACTACATTTTTGTGTCCCTCCACCTCCAAAATACCAATGAAACCATGTCTAAACATACCAGAAAACATATGCTATGCATACAACACATGTGGAAAAACTGAAATTAAGGCATTCTGAAATCATAACAATCAATTTTCATTCAATGATTATTTACAAAATGGCCCAAATCGTCATTCCTGGAATGGATTAAAATGGGACAGATTAAGTCATAACAGAAAACAATGAAAGATAAAATATAGACCTGTAGAGAAATACTCCAGGGAAAAAAAAACTAAATCTCTTGAAATGGGGACAGATTGTGCCTGTCAATGATATTTATTAATGAGCAAATGTATAAGAAGATATAATACTTAAGTTGACTCAAAAATGTAAGGTTTATCTCATTTATGTACCCAACAAACCATCATGATTTTCTTTCTTCTGTGGAACACAAATTAAGATTTTGGAAGAACTTGAAAAAAAAGAAAAGTTTGCGCTATATTCCACGTCTTCTTAAGCTATGATAGCTTTGTGTGATGAGCAATCTCATTTGCATAAGCGCATTGTAATGATTTGGTTGTGGTGGTAAGACAGCATTAAGCAGAGAGAGTGAGAATCCAAACGCAGTTTATTAACAAATATAATCCAAGGTCATAGTCCATACCAGGCAGAGGGTCAAGCACATGTAATCAGTCCACACACAAATACAATCCACTGAGGCAGACAGGAACAAGAAATCCAAAACTCAGGAAAATATAAAGAAACCAGGAACTGCTCAAAATGCTGACAGAGAGTGTGAACCAAAACAAACAATCAATCGAACAAGACTTCATCCTGAATTATAGACAGGTAGATGATCAAATGAAACAAGATAACACCGCTGAAACCGATAAACTAATAATGAGCAGAAGGTTCTGTGAAATTAAGTCAGGGAATAACAGTCTATGGAAACGGTGAGGGACTAGGCTGTCATCAGTTGGCACATGATGGCACCGGCAGCTGACAGATGTAACGCGCATATTCAGACTTGACACATAAAGATGTCAGGTTTGACTATATTGATACCAGTGAAATTTGTTCTTGGAAGTTTTATAACTAACTGCAAAGATATAATTTGCATAAGTGTGAGAGCTGGGGTGGAGGACAGGTTTGTTATCACACATCATCTATTATTAGGGCTGAAAATATTCTGAGTCAATTTTAACTTTCATTAAAATTGTCATTAACAACCTGGTGAATCCAGATTACACAGATCCTTCAATTTCTTGACATAAACTGCACTTGACCTGAATAGACATGATTGTGTTACGTCTAAAATTGTCTAAACTAGTTTCTATGTTAAGAGACACTGGTGCAGCTCAATCTGTGGTCATGAGTGGTGTGTTAGACTTGAATCCTGACACATACAGGTACTGATGTATAACTGTGTGTGTGGGGTTACACAGAATATTTGAAATCAGACTCTACAGTTGAAACTGTTGATCACTATAATTCTGTTTTGTCCTCCGCTTTGGACGTGTTAGCCCCTAGGAGAGAACGTGTTGTTTCATTTGTTAAATCATCTCTTTGGTATACCACTGAGCTCAGGGCTCTTAAGGTGAAAAGCAGACCGCTTAAACGCCAATATAAGAAATCAGGTTTAACTGTCCTTAAGCTAATGTATGATGAAAATTTGAGTCAATACGCTTGAAGCTCTTAAGACAGCAAGAACAAAGTACTACTCGTCTATCATTAGTGATGGTGCTGCAAATCCCAACAAGATTTTTAAGATGATCAACAGAATTCTTGCACCAATTAAGCCATCAATTTGTTCTTCTGTGCAGCAGTGTTACAAATTTCTTAGTTTCGTTATGGATACAATTTTAAGCATCTATAAGTCTATCAGTTTGGTACCTTGCTCTGCAATTCTGCAATTCCAGTTAGTTTTCCTGAAACTGCATTCTCAAGTTTTAACATAGTCAGTGTCATAGTCATAACAACAACATGTACCCTCGACCCAATCCCAACATCTGTTCTTAAAGGAACACGCCGACTTTTTGGGACTTTAGCTTATTCACTGTATCCCCCCAGAGTTAGATAAGTCCATCCATACCCTTTTCATCTCCGTGCGTGCCGTAACTCTGTCTGACGCACCCACCGCTAGCCTAGCTTAGCACAAACACTGGAGGTAAACGGCTCCAGCTAGCATACTGCTCCCAATAAGTGACAAAATAACGCCAACATTTTCCTATTTACATGTTGTGATTTGTATAGTCACAGCGTGTACAAAAAACAAGGTCACATGAGACACAGCCATCTTCTAACCGTATACATACTGGGAACTATATTCTCAGAAGGTGAAGCACTGCTACTTGGGCGGAGTGATTATGCTAGCTGGAGCCGTTTACCTCCCGTCTTTGTGCTAAGCTAGGCTAGCGGTGGGTGCGTCAGACAGAGTTACGGCACGCACGGAGATGAAAAGGGTATGTATGGACTTATCTAACTCTGGGGGATATGGTGAATAAGCTTAAGTCCCAAAAAGTTGGCGTGTCCCTTTAAGGGGTGTCTCTCTTCAATTAGTCCCCTCATTTGTAACATTGTGAACACCTCTCTTACAACTGGTATTGTTCCAAAAGTCGTTAAGTTTGCAGCCATTACACCAGTCCTTAAAAAGCCTGGATGTGATAAGTCAGACCTATCAAATTAGGCCTATCTCAAATCTGCCCTTTCTTGCTAAGGTTTTGGAACGTGTTGTTGTGGCACAACTCCACTCACACTTGTCATCCAACAAGCTTTTCGAACCTTTTCAGTCTGGGTTTAGAAAGGGACACAGTACAGAGACAGCCTTGGTTCGTGTTATGAATGACCTACTTGTCTCAGCTGACTCTAGAGCCTCTACCATTTTGGTCTTGTTAGATCTCAGTGCAGCTTTTGACACAGTGTGCCATTCTATCCCGCCAAATAGGCTGGAGAGCTGGCTTGGTATCACTGGTACTGTGGTTAACTGGTTCAAATCTTACCTCACTGATCGTTTCCACTTTGTTGTCTTATGAGACAAGTCCGCCATGGTGTTCCTCAGGGATCGGTCCTGGGTCCCATATTGTTTAGTGTTTATATCCTTCCTATGGGGTATCACTTTTATGCTGATGAAACAAAAAATTTACATCAGCTCCAAATCTGATCCTACTGTCACCTCTAGAATTCTCTCGGAGTGTGTGCAGGAAATGCAACATGGACGCACCATCATTTTTAAAAATTGAATTCTTCCAAGACAGAGATTCTACTCATTGGCACACCTGTGGCTACTCACAAAGGGAGACATTTTAATTTGATTATGGATGATAGCGTTTTATTTCCATCTTCTCATGCTCGTAACCTTGGTGTGATCTTTGACACTCACCTAACTCTAGACTCACATATTACAGTATCACATATTAGAGTATTACAAAATCTGCATTCCATCATCTCAGAAACATTGCAAGAATTAGGCCCTACATTACTCTACCTGATGCTGAAAGGCTTATTCATGCATTTGTTACTTCCAGGATTGATTATTGTAATGCACTATTTGTTGGTTTAACTGCTAAATCAATAAAACGGCTGCAGTACATCCAGAATTCAGCAGCACGTGTTCTTGCATACACTTCACCACGTCAGCACATTACAGGCGTGCTTTATAGCTTGCATTGGCTTCCTGTTCAGTCGTGTATTGCTTTTAAAACTCTCACACTAGGGGCGTAGGAGCAATTTTGAACCTGGGGGGGACAGTAAATGCTAGGGGGGTTCGGGGGAAATTCCCCGTTTATTTTTTTATATCTATATTTTTTGAATATATAATGCACTTAAATGCTCATTTCTAATGACTTTTGGGAACAGACTGTACTACTTAGTTTGGCTGTAAGAGGGTATATGCAGTGACAGACTGGCTAGATTATAAAAACAGAGAGAAGCAATCTAATATAACTACAACCAAATGACTACATACCATGCACTGTACAAAAACATACTTTATTTAATAAAGAACAAATAAATGAAAACACACCATTTAGAAGATGATCGGGCTGGGACAGAGCCTTGTGATAAAGAGGTTGGGGCAGAGCCTGGCAATGGAGAGAGGCTGAGGCAGACTGATGGAGAGAGGCTGAGGCAGAGCCTGGTGATGGATGGAGAGTGAGGCAGTGATGGAGAGGGACTGAGGCAGAGCCTGTTGATGGAGAGAGGCTGAGGCAGAGCCTGGTGATGGATGGAGAGTGAGGCAGTGATGGAGAGGGACTGAGGCAGAGCCTGTTGATGGAGAGAGGCTGAGGCAGAGCCTGGTGATGGATGGAGAGTGAGGCAGTGATGGAGAGGGACTGAGGCAGAGCCTGTTGATGGAGAGAGGCTGAGGCAGAGCCTGGTGATGGATGGAGAGTGAGGCAGTGATGGAGAGGGACTGAGGCAGAGCCTGTTGATGGAGAGAGGCTGAGACAGAGCCTGGGGATGCATGGAGGTTGAGGCAGTGATGGAGAGAGGCTGAGGCAGACTGATGGAGAGAGGCTGAGGCAGTGATGGAGAGAGACTGAGGCAGAGCCAGGTGATGGACAGAAAGAGCATGTTGACATAATTGAAGGTCCCAAAAACATGCCTTCTTTGATCGTTTGCAGAGATGAACTGCTCGCAAATTCTTGCTCTATCTAGACGATCCAACTTGTTCTAATGGATGTGACAGATTGCAGTGCTGTTTAGACGGGTCTGTGACATTGTGCTCCTTAGCCAGGTCTTCAGTCTTCTTAGGGAACTGAAACTTCTTTCTGCTTCTGCAGAGGAAGAAGGAACAACCAAAAGCAGCCTCACCAATGTCTCTACCTGGCTGAAGAGACTGCGGACCTCTGGCAGCAGATTTTTTAGTATGTTGGTAACCTCAAGAGTGGTACTATAGTCGAACTGAAGCTTGAACATTGGCAGCTACCTCCAGTGAATGCCGATCTAGCTCTGGATATTGGCTGACAACATCTTGCATCTTTCCAGTCAGGAGCACTCTCTCTAATTCATCCAGGACTTGCAGGCTACTCTGTTCAAAGCACTTGGTTAGTTGCATGTCCACAGCATCCAGCATTTTGAAGAAGTCAATGCGGTAATGCTCTTCAGTGGTTGCTGGGACAAATGCTGTTGCATTTCCTATGAAGCACTTGGGTGACTTTCTGACATGCGGCATCTGGATAGGTTCAATACCTGTGCTGGTGACTAGCTCAGTAACCCTTGTGTGTATGTGGTGAAACATTTCATCTGACCTCTTCACTTTGCCTTTAGAGTTGACTTCACGCAGTCCACAGTTGTCATGCCCATGACAGTTCCTGTTGACGTCTGTAGGGAGTAATTCAGACACTCTAGTTCTCCAATCACTTCACAAGCAAGAAGCAGCCCAAGCACCGTGGTCCCCTTTTGGAATCGCTCCAAAAGCCCCCTAGCTGTGATTGTTGTTTCAGAGTAACCAGATGAAGCCATCTCCTCCAGACTGAGCAGCACTGCCTCATACTGCCCAAGAACAGCTCGAATAGCCGTCATCCTGACAACCCTTCTGGTAGGGCATAAGGGCTTCAGTGTTTTGATGTTCCCATGTTCTGATTTGGCAATCTCTTTAAAGACCGTTTTAAACTTGCCTGACTGGTTGAAGAGGGTTCCAAGTTTGTGGACCAATGACAGTGCATCCATAACCACACAGGATGAACTGCAGGCAGCCTGTGTTACAAGATTGATGCAATGTGGGCCACAATGGACATAGAGGGCAAGAGGCTGAATCTCCTTGATTTTGGCCTGCACTCCACCAGTCTTGCCAGACATGTTTGCAGCTCCATCGTACGTTTGCCCACGGAGACCAGATAGCGGCAAATTCATTCTCTGGAGGACATCAATGGCAACCCTAGCCAGATTTTCCCCTGTGGTCGAAGACACTTCATAAAGACCGACAAACTCTTCATGAGGTATTAGATCATGGTCCACATACCGGATGCAGATTGACTCCTGCTCTACCCCTGCAACATCTTGGGTGCCATCCATGATGATGGAGTATTGGAGTGTCGGCAAGTTCCGCACAGCAGATGCTATCTCCCGCACAATGTTTAAAGACAGGATCTCCAAAAAACTCATTTTGAATTTGAGGGCTGAGAAAATTCGACCTCCTCTCTATCCAACTCTCCAGTCCCTCAACATCCTCTGACCTGAGACGAAGGAGCTGCCTGAAATTTCCCTCACTGTTTTCATGACCGCGAATAGCAGTACCTTGTCTAGCAAGAAACTGCAATGAGCCAACAATTTTTAGCAGATGAGACCTTGCCTGATGTGTGTGTGTTGTTATGGCCACTTTGTGTGCTTGAGACATTTCATGTGATTTACATTTTTCTATTGCTTTTTTCCAGTTTTGGAATGCTGTAGATACAAATGACTGATCTACACTTTTAGCAAGGGGACTTGTCTGAATAGAAACAGAGTATACCTCTCACATCAGGACAGTAGTGTAGCCAGTTTGCAAGCTGCTGCTGAATGATACATCCTGCCTCAGGTTGATATGGCCTTTGATGCAGAACTCATTTTACATTCAAATATATATAGCCATAAGAACAACTAGTTAAATTAGCTGGACACAGTACCAATGTATTCTGTTATCCTGACCTACACAAATGAGCATTCGGTCATATTCCCATTACCTGTTTCTCACTTGGTCCTAACTCTCCCTGTTCTGTGGTCTCTTCATCTCCTGTCTAGGAAAGTAACAAATGTTTGAGGACACATAACTCATTTTACATTCAAATATATATAATCATAAGAACAACTAGTTAAATTAGCTGGACACAGTACCAATGTATTCTGTTATCCTACACAAATGAGCATTCTGTCATATTTCCATTACCTGTTTCTTACTTGGCCCTAACTCTCCCTGTTCTGTGGTCTCTTCATCTCCTGTCTAGGAAAGTAACAAATGTTTGAGGACACAGAACTGGTTTCAATGCAAACTCTGATGACATGCCGTTGGCCTAATTTTACTGATCTAAAGTGCTTTTACTATGTGAATTTTAGAATATACTGTATGTAGCTATCCATACAACTTACAAGCTCGTTCTCCTCTGTCCTCTTCCTCTTAAAGTACTGTAGGATGCTCATCTCTGTGTGAACATTTTAACTAATGTTACTTCTACATAGTTTATGGACACGTATCAATGGCACATTCACACACTCTTGGCTGTTCATCAGCTTTGATAGCATATAGCTAACGTTAGTTAGCTAATTAGCAAACATTTGCCTGTTTTACACAACATAAAATTAGATAGTTTGCTTCTAAGTAGGCAATATTTGACAGTTTCAAAATAGAACAAAACTGATGATCAAACTGAAAACCAGCAATCTGCCATTTCATCGGCTGAATTAGCCTACTCCTACCTCAAATACAAAGTGAGTCTCTGAATGCTGTCGTTGTTCTGTTGTAACGTCAACCGTCCACCAGTGTTGCCAGATCCAGCTGATGAATTCCAGCCCAAAATCTTTTCAAAAACCGCCAAAATGCACACAAAACCGCCCAAAATATGTTATCAGTATTTATTTGAGTATTTTAACTTCCACTTTTCCTTTTTCTACATTACGTTACATTTACATACAAGAAATAAACACCGGCTGCCGAAGCCATAGACGGTATAAGAAATGGACACAGCGACCCCGTAGACTTCAACGGAGAACAGTGAAGCAAATTAGAAGCACTCACTTCCTGATGGCTGAGCGTACTGCGCAGACTCAAACTGAGCTTGACGACGTAGATGTGACGTAGGCAACCTGTCTGACAGTTGTAAGTCTTCTAGTAGCTGTGCCAAGAGAAATCTGAATCATTCCCTTCCGAATCTTGCAGAGACGGAGAGCGTGAGTAGGAGCTGTCCATGAGCTAGGAGCAGGAGCAACTTTATGACTCTCTATGGGCTTCTCCCTTGACTTTATCGGACTTTATACCTCCATGTCCCCCTGATTGACTGCGAGCTTCTCCTCCTGTCTATACGGTAATTTCCAGAGAGTCGCGTGGTTATGACGCAATCGTTAGCCTATTTTTACACAAACTGCTTCTACGGGGCCAAGGTAATGGAGCCTTTTATACATTGTCGTACATTGCCTTTTATACATAGTCTTTAAACGCCTCAGATGTAAAGTTATTCGCTGTCAAAGTGACCCCAAAATGAATGGGAGTCAAAGGAATGCTAACAGCAGGTGATGGCTTGTTAGCCAATGGCGGCCCCCGGGGCTGGTACGCTTTCTGGATGCTGGATTACCCCCCTGGCCGAAGCATACATAAATAAACCGTTTTAGGTGCATTAGCTCCACCTCCTGGACTGGAGTGTTGCCCTCCTTATAAATAAATGACGCCATCAAAACCTTACGGCGAAATGACAATATCCTTAACACACTCGTTTGTAAGGCGGTCTCCTGTATTTTTGCTAGTCGATTTTATTTCATCCAGTGACATCATGGGTTTTAACTTCATTCAGGAGATTTTGGGTAACTGCACAACTGACAGATGACTTTGAGCGCACCGCCAACGGTGTGTGTGTGTGTGTGTGTGTGTGTGTGTAACCATAGCAACAAAACGACCAACTTTTGGACCCTGCACTTAAGCCTATAATTTCATTTTTAAAAATGTAATTTTGTATTTAAAAGTTGCAGAAAGGATTCATTTGGAGACTCCGAAATCAGCAGAGATAGGCAGGGAATGCAAAACAAAATCTGACATTGGGAAATAGTGGGGGGACAAAACTTAAATTTTGAAACGTGGCGGGGGCATGTCATATAATGGCTCCTACGCGTATTTGTATTACAAAGCAATGCATGAAATAGCCCCTTCTTATATCTGTGACTTAATCAGCCTGTACGCGCCTACCCGTTCCGTTCGGTCTACTGATAAGCTTATTCTTCAGCAGCTTGCCTGTAGATTAAAATTTATGGGGGCGAGAGTTTTCTCTGTTGCTGCACCCAGGTTATGGAATGCACTTTCTCTTATTCTTAGAGATGCTCCCACATTAGCCAGTTTCAAGAAGGTATTCAAAACTCATCTTTTTAAAATTGCTTATGTAGACTGTCATGATTAGTGTTGATTATTTTTGCATTATTCTTGTACTTTGGTATTTTATTTGCTTTTACTGTCTGTATCGCTTTGGGTTTTAGAAAAGCGTGTTATAAATAAAATGTATTATTATTATTATTTCCAACTCCCGTAGTAGTAGACACACCCAAAGTCCCTGAGCAACTTTGGAAAATGTTCCTGCCTGGGTGGTTACGTTGATGGTGCAGTCGATTCAAGCAGTTAGTATTTGGAATGTGGAGGGTGAGGTTGCTGTAAAGGATCTGCTGTGTAATGCCCTGTACTTTCTGCTCCTGGTTTCTCCCATCTATTTAAATTGGAGGTGGATGCTAGTGCTGTTGGAGCAGGTGCTGTACTGTTACAGGAGAGTGAAAAGGAATTGGTCACCCTGTGGCCTACTTTTCCCTACAAGCTCAATGCAATTACAGTACAATTAAAAAAAAATCTCTAGCCTTACTTTTAGCACTTCGGCACTTTGAGGTCTATGTCTGTGTTAATACTATGTAGTAATTTATACTGATCACAATTCCGCTTTTTTTCCTTGTTTTGTTCTGTTGAGCTAGCAAGTGTGCCACCTTTTGTTTTTTACTTTATTGTAAATAGTGTAAATATTACAGTGCTTTTTCACCACAAAGGCTGTAGGGATTAGATGCCATTTATTTTTTATTGTAAATCCCTTTCTCCTGTTTTTAATGCAGTTAGGAAGTCAGGGCAGAACGCTGTTATTTATTTGGCTTTATTTTCACGTATATATTTAGTATTTGTGGGTAAAGTCTTTATTATTTTGGCTTTGCCCAATTCTTAAGAGATTGCCTTAATTTTGAGTGGTGACAAAAAAAAAAAAAAAAAAAAAATTATATATACAGTGAGGAAAATAAGTATTTGAACACCCTGCTATTTTGCAAGTTCTCCCACTTGGAAATCATGGAGGGGTCTGAAATTGTCACCGTAGGTGCATGTCCACTGTGAGAGACATAATCTAAAAAAAAAAATCCAGAAATCACAATATATGATTTTTTAACTATTTATTTGTATGATACAGCTGCAAATAAGTATTTGAACACCTGTCTATCAGCTAGAATTCTGACCCTCAAAGACCTGTCTGCCTTTAAAATGTCCACCTCCACTCCATTTATTATCCTAAATTAGATGCACCTGTTTGAGGTCGTTAGCTGCATAAAGACACCTGTCCACCCCATACAATCAGTAAGAATCCAACTACTAACATGGCCAAGACCAAAGAGCTGTCCAAAAACACTAGAGACAAAATTGTACACCTCCACAAGGCTGGAAAGGGCTACGGGGGAAATTGCCAAGCAGCTTGGTGAAAAAAGGTCAACTGTTGGAGCAATCATTAGAAAATGGAAGAAGCTAAACATGACTGTCAATCTCCCTCGGACTGGGGCTCCATGCAAGATCTCACCTCGTGGGGTCTCAATGATCCTAAGAAAGGTGAGAAATCAGCCCAGAACTACACGGGAGGAGCTGGTCAATGACCTGAAAAGAGCTGGGACCACCGTTTCCAAGGTTACTGTTGGTAATACACTAAGACGTCATGGTTTGAAATCATGCATGGCACGGAAGGTTCCCCTGCTTAAACCAGCACATGTCAAGGCCCGTCTTAAGTTTGCCAATGACCATTTGGATGATCCAGAGGAGTCATGGGAGAAAGTCATGTGGTCAGATGAGACCAAAATAGAACTTTTTGGTCATAATTCCACTAAACGTGTTTGGAGGAAGAAGAATGATGAGTACCATCCCAAGAACACCATCCCGCATGGGGTTGGTAGCATCATGCTTTGGGGGTGTTTTTCTGCACATGGGACAGGGCGACTGCACTGTATTAAGGAGAGGATGACCGGGGCCATGTATTGCGAGATTTTGGGGAACAACCTCCTTCCCTCAGTTAGAGCATTGAAGATGGGTCGAGGCTGGGTCTTCCAACATGACAATGACCCGAAGCACACAGCCAGGATAACCAAGGAGTGGCTCTGTAAGAAGCATATCAAGGTTCTGGCGTGGCCTAGCCAGTCTCCAGACCTAAACCCAATAGAGAATCTTTGGAGGGAGCTCAAACTCCGTGTTTCTCAGCGACAGCCCAAAAACCTGACTGATCTAGAGAAGATCTGTGTGGAGGAGTGGGCCAAAATCCCTCCTGCAGTGTGTGCAAACCTGGTGAAAAACTACAACGTTTGACCTCTGTAATTGCAAACAAAGGCTACTGTACCAAATATTAACATTGATTTTCTCAGGTGTTCAAATACTTATTTGCAGCTGTATCATACAAATAAATAGTTAAAAAAAATTTTTTTTAGATTATGTCTCTCACAGTGGACATGCACCTACGATGACAATTTCAGACCCCTCCATGATTTCTAAGTGGGAGAACTTGCAAAATAGCAGGTTGTTCAAATACTTATTTTCCTCACTATATTTATATATAAAATAAAGTAATATAAAAACACATGGTATCTGTGGGTTCAGATTACTTTGTTGCTTCCCTGACACTAGACCAGGGTCGTAACGATTGCAAAAAGTCGTTTTGCTCAAAGGATGTTTTTAGGTAATTCATAAGATTTCCGACATCTCCATTCATAAATTTCCATTCAGCACTGAGGTGTTATATAACAATACTTGCCATGTCAAAATATTGATTTGATTGAGTTGTTACACAGTCCATAGTTCAGTTATACATAATGCAAACCAAGGGAAAACATTGGCAGTGTATAAACCCAAAACATTGAATAAGAACAACAATTGGACAAGTCTGCCATGGTGTTCCTCAGGGATTCCTCAGTGTTTATATGCTTCCTTTGGGGCAAATAATTAGGAAATTTGGTTTGGGATATCACTTTTATGCTGATGATACTAAAAATTGACATCAGCTCCAAGTTGATCCTACTGTCACCTCTAGAATTCTCTCGGAGTGTGTGCAGGAAATGCAACATGGATGCACCATCATTTTTTAAAATTGAATTCTTCCAAGACAGAGATTCTACTCATTGGCACACCTGCGGCTACTCACAAAGTGTCACGGCTGATACAATGCAAAAAGGTGAGAGGACTCAAGTGCAAGAGAATGATGTTTATTTACAAAAGAAAACATAAACACAAAACAAAACCCACGGGGGGGAATACATATCTAATAAATACAAAACAAAAACAGAACATGAAACGTACTGGAGGATCACAGGGAACGGGAAACATTAGACAACGTACCGGCACAGACTGTAAACAAGAGGGGACTTATAAAGGGAAACTAATCAGGAGGGAACAGGTGGAAGAACTCAAACAATAATCAGATAACAAGGGGGAGGGATCAGACAATGACACGAGCACATGGCCCAAAATAACAAAACACCCATGTGCAGCACAAGACAGGACAGGCATGTGACATTACCCCCTCCCTACGGAGCGGCTACCAGACGCTCCATAAGACCAAGGCGGGATGGGAGGGACAGACCAGGGCGGGACGGGAGGGACAGACAAGGGCGGTACGGGAGGGACAGACCAAGGCGAGACAGGAGGGACAGACCAAGGCGGGACGGGAGGGACAGACCAAGGCGGGACAGGAGGGACAGACCAAGGCGGGACGGGAGGGACAGACCAGGGTGGAACAGGAGGAACCAACCAGGGCGGGACAGGAAGGACAGACCAGGGTGGGACAGGAAGGACAGACCAGGGTGGGACATAGAGTTCGGGAGGCCAGGGCAGAGCAGGCTGTGCAGACGGCCAGGGCGGAAATGTCAGTCCATCGGGCGGCCAGAGTGGAGACGACAGTCCATCTGGCGGCCAGGGCGGAGACTTTCCCTCGGGCGGCCAGGGCGGAGACGACCCTTCAGGAGGCCAGGGATGAGACGACCCTTCAGGAGGCCAGGGAGGAGACGACCCTTCAGGCGGCCATGGCACAGAAACAGGCTCAGGTGGCCATGGCTCAGGAACAGGAACAGGTACCGGCTCAGGAACAGGAACAGACACCGGCTCAGGAACAGGAACAGACACCGGCTCAGGAACAGGAACAGACACCGGCTCAGGCTCAGCGGCGGCCATCTTGTCCGGAGACACAGGCTCGGCGGCGGCCATCTTGTCCGGAGACACTGGATCGGCAGACGTGACGTAAACAGTCTCTAGATCGGCAGACGTGACGTGAACAGTCTATGGATCGGCAGACGTGACGTGAACAGTTTTTGGATCGGCAGACGTGACGTGAACAGTTTTTGGATCGGCAGACGTGACGTGAACAGTCTATGGATCGGCAGACGTGACGTGAACAGTCTCTGGATCGGCAGACGTGACGTGAACAGTCTCTGGATCGGCAGACGTGCCAGGTCGCTAGGGTGGCGCCGGCAGGGCGAGCAGCTTGGGCAGGGCCGGCAGGGCGAGCAGCTCAGGCAGAGCAGGGCGCCTAGGCGGTGCGGGCAGAGCAGGTCGCTTGGGCGGCGCGGGCAGAGCAGGGCGCCTGGGCGGCGCGTCAGGGATGGCAGTCACCTCCGGGATGGTCTCTGGGTTAGGAGCCACCGGACAAGTCGTTGAGGAGGCCTTTCTTTTCCTCCTCCGTCTCCGGACTACCGGACTCGAGACCATCGGACTCGGGGCCACCGGCACTGGAACCACCGGACTCAGGACCACCGGCACTGGGACCACCGGATTCAGGACCACCGGAACAGTCACCGGAACAGGAGCCTCTCTCCTCCCCCTCCTGCGTCTTGGGGCCACCGGACTCGGGACCACCACCCTGGCAATTCTCTCCCGATGGCGAATGAGACCCTCCACCATCGCCTCAAAACTGACCCAATCGAATGCTCTTCGGATCAGCCAGTCCATCGGCTCGTCAAGCGCATGATTAAATAAATCCTTACGAGCCTCCTCGCTAAGGTTCAGCCCCTCAGCTGCGCTACTGAACCTCCGGCTGAACTCTCTCGCCTCCGTCCCCTGCTGATGGAGGGAGACTAGCTCCTTAAATTGGAGCATCCGCTCCCATTGCGAACAGGAGACTGGTTGCGCACCTCTTCTCCGCTGAGTCCTCATGTGGTCGGTACGTTATGGCCCAAAATAACAAAACACCCATGTGCAGCACAAGACAGGACAGGCATGTGACACAAACGGAGACATTTTAATTTGATTATGGATGATAGCGTTTTATTTCCATCTTCTCATGCTCGTAACCTTGGTGTGATCTTTGACACTCTCCTAACACTAGACTCACATACTAAGAGTATTACAAAATCTGCATTCCAGCATCTCAGAAACATTGCAAGAATTAGGCCCTACATTACTCTACCTGACGCTGAAAGGCTTATTCATGCATTTGTTACTTCCAGGATTGATTATTGTAATGCACTATTTGTTGGTTTACCTGCTAAATCAATAAAACGGCTGCAGTACATCCAGAATTCAGTAGCACGTGTTCTTGCATACACTTCACCACGTCAACACATTACAGGTGTGCTTTATAGCTTGCATTGGCTTCCTTTTCAGTCGTGTATTGCTTTTAAAACTCTCCACACTAACATACAAAGCTATGCATGAAATAGCCCCTTCTTATATCTGTGACTTAATCAGCCTGTACGTGCCTACCCATTCCCTTCGATCTACTGATAATCTTATTCTTCAGCAGCTTGCCTGTAGATTAAAATCTATGGGGGCGAAAGCTTTCTCTGTTGCTGCACCCAGGTTATGGAATGCACTTCCTCTTATTCTTAGAGATGCTCCCACATTGCTTTTACTGTCTGTAGCGCTTTGGGTTTTAGAAAAGCGCATTATAAATAAAATGTATTATTATTATTCTTTTTTTCAACTCCCGTAGCAGTAGACACACCCAAAGTCCCTGAGCAGCTTTTGAACATTTTCCTGCCTGGGTGGTTACGTTGATGGTGCAGTCGATTAATTTAATGTGTTGTCCTGAAGATAGTGAACTTTCTCAGGGAAGAAAAAAATGTGTGACTGACATACCAAATATTTTGCTGTGTAAAATTCAGTTGCAGGTCAGATGCAAGCAGTTAGTATTTGGAATGTGGAGGGTGAGGTTGCTGTAAAGGATCTGATGTGTAATGCCCTGTACTTTCTCCTCCTGGTTTCTCCCATCTATTTAAATTGGAGGTGGATGCTAGTGCTGTTGGAGCAGGTGCTGTACTGTTACAGGAGAGTGAAAAAGGAATTGGTCACCCTGTGGCCTATTTTTCCCTACAAGCTCAATGCAATTACAGTACAATTTAAAAAAAATCTCTAGCCTTACTTTTAGCACTTCGGCACTCTGAGGTCTATGTCTGTGTTAATACTATGTAGTAATTTATACTGATCACAATTCCGCTTTTTTTTTCTTCTTGTTTTGTTCTGTTGAGCTAGCAAGTGTGCCACCTTTTGTTTGTTACTTTAGTGTAAATATTACAGTGCTTTTTCACCAAAAAGGCTGTAGGGATTAGATGCCATTTATTTTTGATTGTAAATCCTTTTTTCCTGTTTTTAATGCAGTTAGGAAGTCAGGGCAGAACGCTGTCATTTATTTGGCTTTATTTTCACGTACATATTTAATATTTGTGGGTAAAGTCTTTATTATTTTGGCTTTGCCCAATTCTTAAGAGATTGCCTTAATTTTGAGTGGTGACAAAAAAAAAAAAAAGTATAATAATAATATTATATATATATAATATATATATATATATATATAAAGTAATATAAAAACACATGGCATCTGTGGGTTCAAATTACTTTATGTTGCTTCTATCACGGAATGGTAAACGAGATTCGAGGATACAAATGCAGAGTTAATTTATTAGTGACAGGCAGGTACGGTACAAACACAAAAACTCAGGAACTCCAGGAAACAAGAAACACGGACAACGAACCAGCACAAGACTACAAACACAAGAAGGCTAAATAGGGGAACAAACAAAGGAGGGTAACAAGACAGACAGGTGGGACAAATAAACCAATAATCAGATAACAAGATGGGAGGGGCTAGACAATAGACACGAGCACATGGCCCAAAATAACAAAACACCCATGTGCAGCACAAGACAGGACAGGGATGTGACATTACCCCCTCCCTACGGAGCGGCTACCAGACGCTCCATAAGACCAGGGCGGGACGGGAGGGACAGACCAGGGCGGGACAAGGGGAATGGATAGTTCAGAAGGCCAGGGAGGCACAAAGTTCGGGAGTCCAGGGCGGAGCAGACAGTCCATCTGGCGGCCAGGGCGGAGACGACCGTCCATCGGGCGGCCAGGGCGGAGGCGACAGTCCATCGGGCGGCCAGGGCGGAGACGACAGTCCATCTGGCGGCCAGGGCGGAGACGACAGTCCATCTGGCGGCCAGGGCGGAGACGACAGTCCATCGGGCGGCCAGGGCGGAGACGACAGTCCATCGGGCGGCCAGGGCGGAGCAGACAGTCCATCTGGCGGCCAGGGCGGAGACGACAGTCCATCTGGCGGCCAGGGCGGAGACGACAGTCCCTCGGGCGGCCAGGGCGGAGACGACAGTCCCTCGGGCGGCCAGGGCGGAGACGACAGTCCCTCGGGCGGCCAGGGCGGAGACGACAGTCCCTCGGGCGGCCAGGGCGGAGACGACAGTCCCTCGGGCGGCCAGGGCGGAGACGACCCCTCGGGCGGCCAGGGCGGAGACGACCCCTTGGGCGGCCAGGGAACAGGCACCGGCTCAGGAACAGACACCACCGGCTCAGGAACGGATACCACCGGCTCAGGAACGGACACCACCGGTTCAGACACCACCGGCCCAGGAACAGACACCACCGGATCAGACACCACCGGCTCAGGAACAGATACCACCGGCTCAGGAACAGACACCACCGGCTCAGGAACAGACACCACCGGCTCAGGAACTGGAACCACCGGCTCAGGAACAGGAACTGGCACCACCGACTCAGGCACAGGAACTGGCACCACCGGCTCAGGCACTGGAACTGGCACCACCGGCTCAGGCACTGGAACTGGCACCACCGGCTCAGGCACTGGAACTGGCACCACCGGCTCAGGCACTGGAACTGGCACCACCGGCTCAGGCACCGTCGGCGGAGGTGTTATATAACAATACTTGCCATGCCAAAATATTGATTTGATTGAGTTGTTACACAGTCCATAGTTCAGTCATACATAACGCAAACCAAGTGAAAACATTGGCAGTGTATAAACCCAAAACAGTGAATAAGAACAACACATCTGAAATTGGACAAGTCCACCATGGTGTTCCTCAGGGATCTGTACTGGGTCCCATATTGTTTAGTGTTTATATGCTTCCTTTGGGGCAAATAATTAGGAAATATGGTTTGGGGTATCACTTTTATGCTGATGAAACTAAAAATTTACATTAGCTCCAAATCTGATCCTACTGTCACCTCTAAAATTCTCTCAGAGTGTGTGCAGGAAATAAAAATGTGGATGCACCATCATTTTTTAAAATTGAATTCTTCCAAGACAGAGATTCTACTCATTGGCACACCTGTGGCTACTCACGAAGGGAGACATTTTAATTTGATTATGGATGATAGCATTTTATTTCCATCTTCTCATGCTCGTAACCTTGGTGTGATCTTTGACACTCTCCTAACACTAGACTCACATACTAAGAGTATTACAAAATCTGCATTCCAGCATCTCAGAAACATTGCAAGAATTAGGCCCTACATTACTCTACCTGATGCTGAAAGGCTTATTCATGCATTTGTTACTTCCAGGATTGATTATTGTAATGCACTATTTGTTGGTTTACCTGCTAAATCAATAAAACGGCTGCAGTACATCCAGAATTCAGCAGCACGTGTTCTTGCATACACTTCACCACGTCAGCACATTACAGGCGTGCTTTATAGCTTGCATTGGCTTCCTGTTCAGTCGTGTATTGCTTTTAAAACTCTCCACACTAACATACAAAGCTATGCATGAAATAGCCCCTTCTTATATCTGTGACTTAATCAGCCTGTACGCGCCTACCCATTCCCTTCAGTCTACTGATAATCTTATTCTTCAGCAGCTTGCCTGTAGATTAAAATCTATGGGGGCAAAAGCTTTCTCTGTTGCTGCACCCAGGTTATGGAATGCACTTTCTCTTATTCTTAGAGATGCTCCCACATTAGCCAGTTTCAAGAAGGTGTTAAAAACTCAACTTTTTAAAATTGCTTATGTAGACTGTCATGATTAGTGTTGATTATTTTTGCACTATTCTTGTACTTCGGTATTTTATTTGCTTTTACTGTCTGTAGCAGCGCATTATAAAGCGCATTATAAATAAAATGTATTATTATTATTATTATTTCCAACTCCCGTAGTAGTAGACATACCCAAAGCCCCTGAGCAGCTTTTGAAAATGTTCCTGCCTGGGTGGTTACGTTGATGGTGCAGTCGATGTGATTTATTTAATGTGTTGTCCTGAAGATAGTGAACTTTCTCAGGAAAGAAAAAAATGTGAGACTGACATACCAAATATTTTGCTATGTAAAATTCAGTTGCAGGTCAGACGTAAGCAGTTAGTATTTGGGATGTGGAAGGTGAGGTCGCTGTAAAGGATCTGATGTGTAATGCCCTGTACTTTCTCCTCCTGGTTTCTCCCATCTATTTAAATTGGAGGTGGATGCTAGTGCTGTTGGAGCAGGTGCTGTACTGTTACAGGAGAGTGAAAAAGGATTTGGTCACCCTGTGGCCTACTTTTCCCTACAAGCTCAATGCAATTACAGTACAATTAAAAAAAATCTCTAGCCTTACTTTTAGCACTTCGGCACTTTGAGGTCTATGTCTGTGTTAATACTATGTAGTAATTTATACTGATCACAATTCTAGCAATTGCTAGCAAGTGTGCCACCTTTTGTTTTTTACTTTATTGTAAATAGTGTAAATATTACAGTGCTTTTTCACCAAAAAAGCTGTAGAGATTGTGGATGCCATTTATTTTTGATTGTAAATCCTTTTCTCCTGTTTTTAATGCAGTTAGGAAGTCAGGGCAGAACGCTGTCATTTATTTGGCTTTATTTTCTCTTTTTTTGTAATTTTTCTTCTTTTTCAAGGAAAAATATAGAAAGCAGGCCTTCAATAATTTCCTAAATCAAAGACACTTGTAAGTATATGCAATTACATATATACCAAAACAGTACGTTTGTGTTGTACGTCACACGCATCACACACACATGACCAGTGTCGGCCAATAGTGAGCCTACGTGGTGACGTGCAACACAGACGCGCTGCGCAAAAACACTACGTGAACCAACTCGAGGCCCAGATAGAAGGAAATGAATAGTGGAATAAAGTCGTCATTTTTGTTGTTTTTGCGCACAAATATATTCTCGTCGCTTGATATACTTAAGATTGAGCCACTGTAGTCACTTGGACTATATTAACGATCTCTTTAATAACTTTTCTGGGCCAGCAAGTTTCGGTCACCTAGAAGTCTATGGAGGAGTGAGCCAGCTCTCAGATTTCATCAAAAATATCTTAATTTGTGTTCCGAAGATGAACAAAGGTCTTACGGGGTTGGAACAACATGAGGGTGAGTTATTACTGACAGAATTTTCATTTTTGGGTGAACTAACCCTTTAACAGTAACTATATACAACAGAACATGGGGAGCTATTACTTAGCAAATTCCAAAAGTCGCCATATTCCAAAAGTAAAAAAAAAAGAAAAGAAAAATAACCTTTCAAAAGAGGTCTGGGCGTACTGGTTTAATGTAATCAATCCATTTTATTTGGCTTTATTTTCACGTATATATTTAGTATTTGTGGGTCTTTATTATTTTGGCTTTGCCCAATTCTGAAGAGACTGCCTTAATTTTGAGTGGTGACAAAAAAACAACAACAACAAAAAAAACAATCTAAATTAAAGTAATATAAAAACACATGGTATCTGTGGGTTCAGATTACTTTATTTATGTTGCTTCCCTGACACTAGACCAGGGTCGTAAAGATTGCTAAAAGCTGGATGTTTTGAGGTAATTTATACGATTTCAGATTCATTAAGATCTCCATTCATAAATTTACATTCAGCACTGAGGTTGCCATGTTAAAATATTGATTTGAGTTGTTACACAGTCCATAGTTCAGTTATACATAACGCAAACCAAGGGAAAACACTGGCAGTGTATAAACCCAAAACAGTGAATAAGCACAGAAAAATAAAAAAAACTGCCTACAACCCTTTATATCTAGATTTTTTTTGTTGTTGTTCATATAATATTTTTGTTTAAATAAAATGATTAAACTTTTCTTTGAATAGGAGTATAAAATTAGTAAAGAATCACAGATAATACCGTGGGAGTTGCTCATTTGTCAGCCTGAGTCATAAGGTAACCTGACCTCCCTCACTGTTGCTAAACTTCCTGGAAACTAAGATACTATTCAAAACTCAGTAACAGAGACAAAGCTGATGCATCAGTCATGAGGGCCTTTATGTGTTGGCGAGGTAAATCAAATTAAATGTGTACACAGAGTACACTAGCAGTAATTTCTTTTTAAATAATAATATTAACACTGATCGGCTAATCCTGTTGTGTTTAAACAGAGATTAAAGGGGCCCTAACACATGCACCTGCTGAACCCCTGGTGATACGTGGGATCTGGAGAATGCATTTACATTGAAGCTCCATAAATGGGCTATCCAGGATGGAGACAAACACAATGAATCCTTAAATAACTAAAACATAACAAACTGAGGAAACAACATCTTACTGTTGTAATGTTCCCAGGAGAGTCTGGCGGTCAGAGAGCCGTCTGATGTGGAACTGTATGAGGAAGTATTACAGAGTTTCATATTCTCGCATATGTGCCTGTAAAGAGGGTAACGAAACGTCATGTGTAGCTCAAACATCACTAAATGGTTGCAACACACAGTTTAGAAGAATATTTATGTGCAAAAACATTCTTCTTACTTCTTTACACTCATAAATCAGTGCTATTTGTCAAGGAGGACGGTTTGTGTTAATGTTGCACTATTACCACCAACTGAAACAGGTAAAGCCTGTTAGTGTACATTTTCAAATGATGATTGACTGTTTGAGAAGATTCGTCTAAATGATCGCAGCTCCTTGATGGTTCCATTAATGATTATTTTAGTTCTGTTAAGACAAATATTATGCTAATGCAATTCCATTTCCAAATGATGAGATCCTTTCAATGACAAATACATTTAATACAATTCTTACAAAAGGTAAAATAAAAACGTGGTGACAAGCTATTTAAATAATTTATTTGTATTAAAATACAACAGCGAAATAATGTAAGTTTCATCCAGGAATCTAATAGGCAATGCTTTATGTTTTTGATTCACTAAAAGAAATGACTCAGAGTCATTCGTTTAGGAATCATTGGTCACACTGTATGGTTTTGATTCACTGAGTCATTCATTCAGGAATCATGGAAACTAAGATTCTATTCAAAAACTCAGTAACAGCGACAAAGGCGATGTATCAGTCATAAGTGCGATTTAAATAAGCTGTAAAAAATAAATGAATCTTTAGAATCATTCGTTCATGAATTGAACTACATCGGCTGTGCTTTATGTTTTTGAATCACTAAAAAGAACTGGTTCATAAGAGTCATTCATTCCTGAATCGGACTACACTGGTTGCACTATACTGTGTGTTTTGCACTGTAGATTCAGTAGAGGTGTTGCGGTGTTGTTGAATAAATACGTCAAGAGTATTTTAGTATATTCCTGTGGAAGAACGGACAGTAAGCAGAACGGCTACTTCTGCAAGTTTCAATAAAGTCTCAAAATGAAAGTGCACAGTATAACAATTACCACAATCACCCCTTCTCATTTCTCATTTCCTTTTTCATGACTTTCCCAAGTCATTCAGTTTAGTACAAGGTGATATTTATTGTTGTACCTCATGGAAACATTTAGTGACCGTAAAGTGACCTGTAAGAGCTTGATGTGACTAAAGATAAGAGCTAATCTGTCTAAAACATATACTACCATGAGCTGAGACAGTGATAACATTTAAGGATCCACATAAATTGAGATGCAACTGCCATTGTATTAAAGTCAGCATGAAACAGAAGGTGCGATAGTCTTTTCTTCCCAATGTACTGCAATGTATATGTGAAATGGCTTCTAGAACCAAAAAAAAAGTGAGGCGGGAATTGATTTTGTCTGTCGGGAATGGATTGGATGGTTGTGGTTTGCTATTGGTCAATCTAATGTGAGTGACAGGTTGCCCCGCCCTCATGCCAGTAAACATGTCAGAGATGTCGCTGCAAGAGGAAGGGAAAAGTTATTTTGACTAAAGATTATGAGGCCTTATGAATTAAAAAATATATTAAAATAATAAATGTATTAATTTATAATAATTAGTGCAAGATTTCATAAAAAACAAGAATTGTCGTTGTCAGTTTTGATCTCTTGGTGACTTTAAGATAACAAAAACTTATCTGAACATAATTTTCCTTTCTTAACTCTGAAAAATAGTACACTTCTTTGTTCAGACTTTTTGTTTTGGGCAAATCCAACTTATCTAAAACAACCCAGACGTTTACAAACCCATGATCCTATATCAATTCCTGCCTGGAATAGTTTTAGATCCCTATTTACATCATTTTATTTACATCAGTACATCAAATCATTTTGCATTTGGGAGACACAATTACCCAAAGTGACATTGCAATCATATATATATTGCATGCATATATTTTAAAGAAAAATTCGAAATGAATTTGTTGACTGCTCATGCACGCAACCTATTTCATTTTGGTCTCTGCAGCTGTTAGTATATCAGCTAGACAGAATGTGGCTTTCCCAGAACATATATTGCACATGAAGACCGACAGAAGACCTTTGACTATCTTAAGGTTCCCAGGGTGGTTTCATAAGAAACAGCCTGATACATGTCCTTATCGCATGAACACACAAACCACACTGCTATTTATGGTGAATGCTGATTATGATCATTTTCGTGGTAACACTTTCAAGCAAAGACTCAAACTCATTTGACAGATCCAGGAATGCATTTATCATCTTGCATTTAGGTCATATTAATTGATTTACAGTAGAAGAGAATAACAAGACCAGCACAATGGTTGCAAATGCAAACACAAATACCACTGAATTCAAAACAGGTCACACTGAAAACACACTGATTGTGATCCAACTTCCTCCTTGATGATGAGACAGGTCTTAGAACATGTATGTACACACACAATCGTTCTGCAATCAGCCTGCATGTACCAGGCTGCCTGGAGCCTGTTCAAAAACAACTATGAGACAGTAAACAAGTGGTTTGTGATAACAGCGATGGCTAAACGACATCCTGGTAGTGTGATGTTTCCAAAGACAAAGTCACTAGTGTCTTTATTTTCAGACGCAAGTTGGCCGGATGGGATTTCTGAAGATTCCTATCTTTTCTTTGACCTGTCACTGACACTTGGCTCTTCCACTGTACAAGTACAAAAATATTTACACAGAAAATAAACGACTTCAGCTCAGCTGAAGCCAAGAATCATAAGCATATATACCAAGTAACTGCACATGATAAATTAACCATGCTCAAAATAAGCATGTTATTATTTATTCAAATATTATCTTAAAAAACTATTATAAGTAAGTCCTTGTCTAACGTGTTGATAAATATAAGTGGGATTATGCACTGGATTTTACGTCACCCTAAAATCCTATAAAATTATATAATATATTCATTATGTAAAATATATATATTGATCAAATTAAAAAGCTCCATGTATACGGCTACTTACAATACTTTCATTAGACAGTTGCATGGACAAAAACATCATAAAATAACGCAGAGGAAATGACAGACTGGTGATGAAAGAGTTCATCAACCACCAACCAATCAGTCAGCATTTCCTTTTTGCATTTTAAAATAGTTTATAGTCCCAAAAGAAGCTTATTGAGTAACAAAGCCTTGCATTATTTCTAATTTGGCTATTGGTCTAATGGCTCTAATTCACTTTGCACATTGAACTCAGCTGTTTTCCAGATAAATGAAAATGGAAACCCACAAGAACAAGTCTTTTGAACCCTAATTATAAAACAATATGACTCATTGTGAAAATGCTACCAAATTATGGCTCTACTTCATCTGTGCAATTACATCCTCACAGATCTCATTATCTTTATATAGAACATGGAGCAATAAGCATCTTAGCTAAATCCACATCGTTACGGCATATGGAGGCTGTTCCAACCCTTCACAACTGTATCTGTGGTATTAACTGAACATCTTGACACAGTTAACAGGATTGCATTACCTGGTTAATGAACACAGCGGCTACCGAAGCACATTAGATAACCGTGATATTAGTTTTTTATTGTTAGTACACTGTAGCCTACATTAAAACTAGATATTTCATATTTTATGAAGTAAAATGTGAGCAATGCTTGCCTCATGATTTCCAATCATCTCCATGTTATTATTTAAAACACCCATGTACCACAATATACCATTTTTTATTGTTTTAAAATGTTTTAAATATTTGGCCAATTTACACTGACCGGCGGGAAAAAAAGTCGCTGTTTGCATTTAAATAGGCAAATGCTTAAAAGTCTATGATTGGATCATTATTCCAGAGATTCTTATGTTTCTAGGGCGATACATGTTTAGCAACAGTTCTTCTAACCCTAACTGATGGAGTGTGTAGCTTTTAATTTCTTATACAGCCATGTAGGAAGACACATCATGACCTTATTCCAGGATGACAATGTCAAGATTCATCAGGCTCAGATTGTGAAAGAATGGTTGGGAGGGAGCATGAATAATCATTTTCACACATGAATTGGGAGTGAATTTCACACATGAATCATTTTCGCATTAAGTCCAGACCTTAAATTTACAGAAGTCCAGACTTTACAGAGTGCTGGACTCTTGCATTGTCAGTACAAGATCTTGACCAAAAAATGGATGCACCTCTTGATGGAAATAACATAACATTTATTTCCATACATTTTTCAGCCTCATGAATCTTGTCATTGTCATCATGGAATATGGCCATTATGTGTCTTCCAACATGGTTGTTTAAGAAATGAAAAGCTACACACTCCATCAGTTATGGTTAGAAGAACTGTTGCCAAAAAAATATAATGCTAGAAACATAATAATCCCTGCAATAATGATCCAGTCATAGACTCTTAAGCATTTGCTTAAATCCAAACAGCTACTCTCTCTTCTTTTTTTTTGGCCAGGCATGGTAGAAGAAATTATAATTATTGAATATATCAAAGTGCCATGAAACCATTTTTTGTAAAGGAAGTTTTTTTTTATGTTTCTGTAAATCAATGTTCATGCTAAAAAAAACAAAAAAAAAAACATAAAGCACCTGCCATGGTCTGAAATATAAAAATTATTTAAAAAAAAAAAGCTCAAGAGAAAGAGTGCTCTGTTAAAACACCTACTCAAGCCGCGGGAGGTGAGATCTGAGGATAGGCGTTTGCTTCTCTCTCGGTTAGACTGTGCAGCTCAGAAGGGATGCTGATCTCTGTTTCCTTCCTAGATTAAAAAAAATAAAAAAAGAGAGATCTGGGGAGTCATTTGTACTGTATATATACAGCCACCCATAGTCCACAGCATGTGCCAGACGCAGCATGATTCATTACTAAAGGATCTACCTTGGTGTATGGGCTTAGAGACTGCAGCCGAATTTTTTAATGTAGGCCTAATGTGTTGATTTCCTGACAGAATGGGACTGATACACGTTTATAGGAAGAACTGTTTTGCTTGGCCTGCTAATTTAGTCACAGAAGAGCAGAGAATAAAAATATTAGTTGTTTCAGAACAGCCGGATTTTAGGATATTAAAGAAACATTTTGATATCAGTACAGAGTAATTTCCTTCTCTGATACCGAAATTACTCTGAAATTAAGCAGTAGTCATGGCTGATGAGGTGTTGTTCTGAAAGTATCCATGACAACATGCTAATGTGCTTATTATGGGATGGTAAAAAGCCAGATGTTTGTGCAGGGACACTAGTGCAGAACTCATTATGTCAATGTAATTTGCACAGTGAGGCAAATCAAGTGCAGTATTATAAGGATACAGATGGTTCACTCAAGGCACTTTGATTAAATGCTACTTAATAAATATTGCATTGTGTTTACATGTTAAAATATCACCTTTGTATTCTCACAGTTCAAAAAAACCATACCACGGTACGGAATATCAGATGTCAACATTATGATAATTTGATACATTACCAAAATAACATGCTCTTTTGGGCATGACAATACCATTGTTTCTGGACATGTGGTGTTCTTTAAAGTACCATGTAAATCCTATAGTACATGAATTAATAATACCACTATCTGGTATCTTGGATATGTACCAAACTACATTTTCCACTCAGAAATAGAGAAGTGTTCAAAAAATATGTTTTCCACCCATTTATGGTTCTAGACCCTGAAGGGATTTTGACGAGTACGATTTTTAAACATACTAAATTTAGCCTGCTTTGAGTTTGCATCATTATGAACTTTTGAAAACAATTATGAGCACCGGATTCAAAACTCATGTCCTAAAGGGGACAATTGATCTGGTCTGTTCTCTGACTACCGCCGTCCGAACCAATAATTCACCAAATAGAGCAATTGATTTGCAACAAAAAAGACAAGCAGAGGTTAAGGCAGAGACAGGGTGATCATTTCTAGCAGAACAAATGTGACCTGAATTGCACACAGAATGACCTCCAATAGAGATCAATATTGGGTGGTCAGAGTTTCCTTTCTAAAGGGAAAATGTTAGAGACACAAACTCATAGGAAGCCTTTACAAAACCAAAAATATTCTGAATAACTTATGTAATTTATTACATCCATGTTGTGGTACACTGAAATATTGAATATTCAGAATACCATATGGAAGCTTGTTTCCAATATATATATATATATATTAATATAAAAGGTCATTTTTTTCTTGCAATTGGGAGTTTATATCTCACAGTTCTGAGGAGAAAAAAAGTCAATTATATGAATTAAAGAATAAACAGAAAAAAATAAGCTCCAAAATTACAAACACAAAGACAAAAAACTCTCTCTCTTCCTATAGTCTAGAACCCTTTAAAGGAATTGCACATCTATAAAAATAAAATAAAATAAAAATAAAGTATGTAAATAAATATGGAGTCTACACAAACTAATGTGCTACAGTATTCTGCCAGTGATGTTCTGCCTCAGGCTTTGATTTAAAAGGAATTAGTAAGCTATACTGCACAAAAACATAAGCACTCCAAAAATAAAACTAGAGAAGGACAATGACAGAATAAACACATGAAGGACCGTCTTGTCATTTTTCCCTGTGAGTAACACGTGATGGTTTCTGATCTTTTCAGCTGAGGGATCCGGGAGAACATAGATAAGAGTTGGTTTATTTGTTCTGAGACAGGAAAAGCTGTGCATTTCCTTTCTATTAGCCCAGAGTCTTCACACACACACACACACACACACACAAACTAACATCCCCCACTGACGCCAGTGTCCTGCGCTGAGGGAAATAATCTCACCTCTCTAACCTCAACCCTGACTCTGAACCTAACCTTAATATAAACCTCAACCCTGACTCCTGTAATTAAGTTCAGTGCTGAAAATAATAATAAATATCATTTTACAGTATACACAGCATTTGACAGCAGACAGCGCAAGGGAATAAATGCAGAAGAAGCGTTTCTAAAATGTTGCTTAGCAGGGTGACTTCACCAAGTAGGACAGCATTTCAGTCAACCAATCAGATTTGAGGGAGTTTAAGTTAGTCACGTTTAGGCTTACAACAAGGATTAGGGGCTTTTATGCCATTCTTATTCACCTATCATTTCCCTCTGATTTTAGAGATAAGTTATGAGTAGGTAGGTATAGGGTTATGTTTTTGGACAGGAATGTTGTTCCAGGATCAACAAAAGATGTTGATCCAGGAACGTGTCTGACTTGGCAAAATCACGGTGACCTTAACACGCCATCTTATTAAAAAAAATAGCACTGTGAAGGCTCTGCAAAAACAGAAAGATACATTACGTGTCACGAGGGGCTGCAACTCAGGAAATAGAAGGCGGGATTTAAATGCTGCAGTATTTTCTCTTTCATCCAACAAAAACTTAAAATACACTTCTAGTGCAGCAGATTAGTAAAAAAAATCGTTCACTTTGGTATAGAAGCATGAAATTTGGCACAGATACTCTCTAAGGGCCACTATTTTGGAAAAAGGCGTTGGCCACTCAAAAATTCAATATGGCGGCCATTTTTCAAAATGGCCACCATTGCTATTCAATGCTTATTATATCAATTATTCAAACAGTGATCCAAGCATAAAATTTGATACAAATACTCTCTAAAGAACATGTTAATAGAAAAAGATGCTTGTCACTCAAAAATTCAAGATGGCCGCCATTTTTAAAGATGGCCACCGTTCCTGTCGAATATTAATTATTTCAAGTGTTCAAATGGTGATGCAAGCATAAAATTAGGCAGAAATACTCTTCAAGGAGAAATACTCTTCACCATCTTTTGGAAATAGGTATGTGCCACTCAAAAATTCAGGATGGCCACCATTTTCAAGATGGCCACCATTTCGGTCAAATAGTCATAATGTCTGCTTTGTCTGCCTCCTCTCCTTTGACCTGTCCAGCTTAGTTAAACTTGCCAGGGATATAAAATCCCCGCCGGCATAGGTCTCAGGTTCATTGGAGTACACAAGCCTCTCCACCACGGCAAGGTGTAGTCCACAGAGAGGAAGTGCCACTGTTAGAAAAAGGATACGCTGCTGGTACAGGTTGCACATACAGTGGGGAGAACAAGTATTTGATACACTGCCGATTTTGAAGGTTTTCCTACTTACAAAGCATGTAGAGGTCTGTCATTTTTATCATAGGTACACTTCAACTGTGAGACGGAATCTAAAACAAAAATCCAGAAAATCACATTGTATGATTTTTAAATAATTAATTTGCATTTTATTGCATGACATAAGTATTTGATCACCTACCAACCAGTAAGAATTCAAGCTCTCACAGACCTGTTAGTTTTTCTTTAAGAAGCCCTCCTGTTCTCCACTCATTACCTGTATTAACTGCACCTGTTTGAACTCGTTACCTGTATAAAAGACACCTGTCCACACACTCAATCAAACAGACTCCAACCTCTCCACAATGGCCAAGACCAGAGAGCTGTGTAATGGGCTACAGGACAATAGGCAAGCAGCTTGGTGAGAAGGCAACAACTGTTGGCACAATTATTTGAAAATGAAAGAAGTTCAAGATGACGGTCAATCTCCCTCGGTCTGGGGCACCATGCAAGATCTCACCTCATGGGGCATCAATGATCATGAGGAAGGTGAGGGATCAGCCCAGAACTACACGGCAGGACCTGGTCAATGACCTGAAGAGAGCTGGGACCACAGTTTTAAAGAAAACCATTAGTAACACACTATGCCGTCATGGATTAAAATCCTGCAGCACACGCAAGGTCCCCCTGCTCAAGCCAGCGCATGTCCAGGCCCGTCTGAAGTTTGCCAATGACCATCTGGATGATCCAGAGGAGGAATGGGAGAAGGTCATGTGGTCTGATGAGACAAAAATAGAGCTTTTTGGTCTAAACTCCACTCGCCGTGTTTGGAGGAAGAAGAAGGATGAGCACAACCCCAAGAACACCATCCCAACCGTGAAGCATGGAGGTGGAAACATCATTCTTTGGGGATGCTTTTCTGCAAATGGGACAGGACGACTGCACCATATTGAGGGGAGGATGGATGGGGCCATGTATCGCAAGATCTTGGCCAACAACCTCCTTCCCTCAGTAAGAGCATTGAAGATGGGTCGTGGCTGGGTCTTCCAACTAAGGAGTGGCTCCGTAAGAAGCATCTCAAGGTCCTGGAGTGGCCTAGCCAGTCTCCAGACCTGAACCCAATAAAAAAATCTTTGGAGGGAGCTGAAAGTCTGTATTGCCAAGCGACAGCCCCGAAGCCTGAAGGATCTGGAGAAGGTCTGTATGGAGGAGTGTGCAGCAAAATCCCTGCTGCAGCATGTGCAAACCTAGTCAAGAACTACAGGAAACGTATGATCTCTGTAATTGCAAACAAAGGTTTCTGTACCAAATATTAAGTTCTGCTTTTCTGATGTATCAAATACTTATGTCTTGCAATAAAATGCAAATTAATTACTTAAAAATCATACAATGTGATTTTCTGGATTTTTGTTTTAGATTACGTCACTCACAGTTGAAGAGTACCTATGATAACAATTACAGACTTCTACATGCCTTGTAAGTGGGAAAACCTGCAAAATCAGCAGTGTATCAAATACTTGTTCTCCCCACTGTATCTGGAAGACGGAAGGCGGAAGGACCATCAGAATTGAGACTGGTTTCAACAATATAGGTGACCAGTTCAGAAAGAGCCAAAGGAAAGATGGCTGGTTGAATCGTTTCACTCTGTGACTCTTTCTCAAGCCTTCTGAGGTGGAGTTTCTCTCTGTTGTAAAGATGAATGAGACACAAATGATGGTATTTCAGCTCCTGTGCAATGGCATCAGCACCACTTAGTTGAGACAATAATTTAGCATCATTCAGTGTTTGTGCACATTCATGTAGTCTGTCATTCAGTTGCAGTGTCATTACCTGACGTAGGTCAGATTCAGGAGATATGTTATCACAAAGAAAGCAAACCTGATCATCTAGACTTTTCTGCATCATGGTTCTGCAATGCTTTGTTTGGCCTTCATCTGTTTCACTACATTGAGCATCGGATTGTTGCTTCTGGGCACGAAGTAACTTTGTGTTGTTGAACCGAAGTCGACAATTGTAGTAATAGTTCGCTTGGTTCCTTCTCAAAGTAGCTTCTATACCACCACCTTCATCCAGTCGTTCCATTTTGTTCATCTTGTGAAAGAGTGGAATGTTGGTGGCAATCATTTTAAACATTTCATCCAATCAGTTGGCCTCTTAGCTGACATGGGATTTTCATTTGCCATTTTGGGGGTTTGTTGTCTGATTAAGGCCGAGGGGCTATCCTTTTACCACCTCAATCATAGACATAGTACACATTCAGGTATGGGATACAACTAGGTACGGGTCACCTACACCTAGCCCGATCATTCATCCAGTGCCATTTAAGTCCCGTGTGATCTGTACACCTTCCAGGTAAGCATACATGAACAAGTCATGTATTGCCGCGCTTACCCTTGGCTTGGCTCTCCCGCGCTGGCACAACCTGTCAATTCAGGTGTGGCTATCTAACTACATCTATTACTAGCTAATTGATGAGGGGCTGTTAGACAGCATTTGGGACACTAAACTTAGCTATACTATTACTACTAGTCAAGAACTACAGTGTAAGTAAAACTAGATCAGCTGACACTTAACCCCATGCTGAGTTCCCAAAATGTTATGCCTACATCACTGTTGAATGTTGTGTCAAATGCCATGTTGAATTTTTGGGTGGCCAACGCCTTTTTCCAAAAAAGTGACCCTTAGGCCTTGACCATCTGTGCCAAATGTCATGCTTTTATACCAATTTGAACGATTCTCTTGAAATATGTCATTAATCTGCTGCACTATTCAGATAAACGGGAAATCAAACACGGGTAGCAGGACAACACCAACATAATGACGAAAACAGACAAAGACTAAAACTAACTAAAACTGAGGGCTGTTGTATATCTATTATGTGTTCAGTTCATAGTGTTTCTTTACGATACGCCAACTACTGGCCCGGCAGCATAATACAGCGTTTTTAATCGTTTCCGCGGATCCGTGTGAACGTGGATCATTTTGAAAATGGAGTCGTGCTATCGTCGTCTGTATGGAAAGACATTTCCGTTTTTAGTAGGCCTACATCGTTGTCGTGTAAACATACACTCAGACTCAGACAGACCCTTTACATTACGACAGTCAATAGTCTGTTTACATACAGCAACAATTAAAAATGGACTCAAAATCACAGATATTTAAGGGTGAATATAAAAGACAAGACTGAAAAAAAGTCTAATAAAAATAAAGGTTCCAAAAGCTGGTGATATGCCATAGAAAAAAAACATTTTTGGTTCCCCAAAAAACCTTTCAGTCACAGTTCTTAAATTAACATTTTGTGCTACCATAGAATATCGTGTAAAATTTAGAATGCCATGCAACATACTTTTGCCATGTTTGTGTATTTTTCAGGTAAAGATGATATAAATACAGCAAATTTATTGACCAGTGGCACATATCTCTTTATATGTGCATTTTTATTTTATTTTTTATTTTGTGCGAATTATTCATTACATTGTAAAGCAAAGTGGTCAACTGTTTTAATGTGCTCGATACATAAATTGGAATTGGAAATTAATTGAATTATACAACCTCACTGAAACCTATGCAAAGATTAAGGGGGTTTGCCTGGTCACTAAAACTTCACAAATTAAACAGTTTTAGAGTAAAGTATTAGGTATAAATTAGGAATAAGTATTAAAAGCCACTGTGTAAAATAATTTGGAATTGTGCCTGAAAAAGTTACGCCTATCTTGCTTTCGGAGGCAGATGCCTGCCGTTTGGGAATGCAGTTGAGTATACTGAACTACTTTGACAACAGACTTTCAGGCATTTCAGAACAACCAAAAGCATTTCAGATGCTGTGCAACAAAGGGTTAGTCCAACAAACCAATCAGTCTGCTGGTTAGTACAGTTGCAGTTGTCTTATCACAGTCACACGCCTATTGTTTATCATGCACATCAAGGAATTTATTCAGGTAATGTGTTTCCATAGTTTATGAGCCTGTTTTCTTATCGGATAGAAAAGTTTATCTGACTCAATTGAGCGCAATACGTTTTTTTATACACATTTTGGTATTTCCATCCAGCGGTTTTTTTTTTTTTTTATGCGGATTATTAAAATGCACAAAAAATTAGGTGGATGGACAGAACACATGAAGGACTGTCTTTTTCCCAATGAGAAACACATGATGGTTTGAGGTTTCTTCAAGGTTCTCTACTTGCTTGTAGTTCTTAAACCATCTAGTCACACAAAATTGTTTATACGGATGCAATGAGAGAGGTAGAGTCCTTGGACAAGATGTTAATCTATTTAAGCGGCAACATGAACACACTTGTTAGATGAGTTAACATCTTGAGACATTCATGGGAAAAAAGAATCAGATATCCAACTGGAGTTATGAAGGTGCTGACTAACGGTTTGACCTGTGCGATGAGATCTTGAGAGATGGATCTTACTCTCGATCACACTGAACACTTGATCTGTCTGAGCACGCTGGTTGCTGCGATACCCAACATATCAGTTAAGGGTGCAAGGCATGCCAGGCCATCGACAAGGTTTTAAATGTCAAATATGTTTGACCAATCATTTAAGTTTATTAGACATAATACCCACTCAAACTTCTCAATTACATCTAAATTAATTTCAGTGCCAAAGTAGCACAAAAATACCCATGGCTGTGGGTGTGACCCTGTTGAGATGAGTTATACAGGTCTCCTGTCCTATGAAGTCACTGTAAGTCCAGGACAGTATTAACATAACCCACATTTATATCCAGAATGCTGGAGGTTCACAGAGACTTAAAACTCTCTCTTTGATGCAGAAAGCCAAAGCCATACATAACGCTGGTCCTTATAGCACAAACACACTCATTAGGTTATGGAGGTGACCTGGTCTACATCAACAGGTGAGATCAACAGGAATTAGTGCAGGTAATTTAATCTCGGGAGAACAGGGATAAATTGGGAGTTGCATCTGGGACATTTTTATATGACACTTGAAAACACTGAAACTCGTTTGAAGTAAGTGTAGCTACAACTTAATTGTATTATCTTCTGTTTGATGAGCTTATAGACTCATGCAGACTTATAGGAAAAAATAATTGTATTATCTCAATTGCTTTCATATCGATGATATTAGTTTACGGGTTTTTATGCTGAGAAATGGAGCCCAGTGTAACCGTACTCAGATTTTCTGCAAATAAAATATTTCAGCACTACAGCGACCAAAAGTTTGGGGTCACTTCGGTAAAAAAAAAAAAAAAAAAAAAACATTTATTCAGCCAGGATGCATTAAATTGATTGAAGTAAAGACATTTATATTGATTCAAAACAATCCTGAAACAAATGTATCACGGTTTCTACAGAAATCAGCATTTTAATGATTTCTGAAGGATCATGTGACGCTGAAGAATGATTGATGCTGAAAAATCAGCTTTGCATCACAGGGATGAATTACACAAGTATATAATAAAATACAAAACAGTTATTTATAAACTGTCTTACGGATTTTTGATCAAATAAATCTAGACTTGCTGGGCATAAGAGACTTGTAAGATTTGAGTCTTGATAAGAGACTCAAACATTTCTCATCAAATTCTTCTAAAATCAAATTATCTGAGCTGCGCTATGCACATTATATTACAGAACTGGAAATCACGTGCCTGGAAATCAGTGAAGAATATCTGATTATGTAATTCAGGCCCTTTTAACTTAATTTGAAAATTATAATACCCATTTTGTGTGTTCCTGTGGACTGTGTGCGTGTGTTATTTGGGGGGGGTGGGGGGGTCATTTATGTGGAATTATCTGGAGATCAAAAAAGGAACGATTCCAAAGACAATTATGATGACACAGTGATCAACCCAGTTTTTGTCACACACACACACAAAATACTCCAGAAAATGCCACCACAAGTACTGTACCTTGACTCAAATAGGGTAAATAATGAATCACAATCGTCAAGGTTTTCAGGAGAAGTGAGAAACTTGCACAAGTGACATCATGCAGAAACACATTAAAGTCTGAGACAGGTTATTTGAGCTTTTGTTCACGCCAGTTAGTCGTGAAAGAACCTGAGAAGACAAAAGGAGAAATTCGAAGGCAAACTTGCATCTATCCTTCACAGAGTAGGCTATCCCAGAATGCACTGCTACAACATGGCAGATGAGAGAGAATCCTGATTAGAAAGTATACTTCTATTTCAATCAATACTGAAAAGTATCAATAACGAATGTTCAGTAATTGATTATTCAGCTCATTTTCGCATGTGCTGTATTTTGTGCTTAATAGTGTCACGTGTCAGCGCTTGTTTGGTCTTTAAGTTTGTGTTTTGATTGGTTTTCCTTTGTTCTTTTCCCGCCACTCCTTTGTTTCTATGGTTACTGTCCATTAGTTTAGCTGTATTACCTGTGTTTAGTTAATCATCATCATCTGTATCACCTGTGTTCCGTTAATCAGTCATCTGTGATTGTATTTAAGTTCCGACAGGTCAGTCAGTCTCTGTTATATTTAGTGTGTTGCTACCTGTTCTGCTGTCCTGTGCTTCATTACATTAAACCTTCGTCCTTGGAAATATATCCTCGTCTGCCTTCCTGCAACCACCTGTGACAAATAGAGTATTGTGTCATGCTAACATCAGACTCTATTGAAAGTAAAGTTTTGCCTGCAAAGTGCTAGGGCTATATGTGTGTGGTGTTGCTACCTATGTATTGGGTTCCAAATCAGTCACTCATGAGGTTACTTAGTAGGCAGCTGCCTATGTAGACAATAAGCATTTATCTTTATATCAACAGGTTCATGACCATCCGTTTTTGTATTTCATGAGCACAATAGCAAGCATACTACCATATTACTCTACTCTAAGTATACTGTGCACATGAATGCCCCATTACATTTGCCAATCACCTCAACCATTCATTCCGAGTGTGACAAATAAACCAGATATAATATCATTGTACATTTTTATATATTGTTGTATAAATGTTCATAATGCATTATGTTTCACATAATAATTTGAAAAGGAAAATAGTATGTATTCATATACTGTGCTGTACACAGTAAACAACAAACTTGTATTCAATTCCAAAGATAGAAAATATTTCTTTGAAAACAATGTTTTCACTCAGGTCCTGTAATTCTACAGCAGCCACATTCTTTCTTATTATTAACTAACACATATCATGTTGACAGACCAAGCAAAAGAAAGAAGGGCCCATATTTAGTATTGCACAGTATTTCATGATAGACCCACGTTAATGAGCTGGTCCTCTCTCTCTCTCTCTCTCTCTCTCTCTCTCTCTCTCTCTCTCTCTCTCTCTCTCTCTCTCTCTCTCTCTCTCTCTCTCTCTCTCTCTCTCTCTCTCTCTCTCTCTCTCTCTCTCTCTCTCTCTCTCTCCTGCACCATTCTCCAGTGAAACCGTGGGACGGGAGGCGACAGACGGGGCGTTGTTAATTTTTGAGGAACAGATTTGTCCTGCCTTACTAGCTTAACTATGAATCCCTGAAGGCATCGGGTGTTTCTCATTTCGTATACTAAGGAGGGCTTTCCGATAGTTGAACATGTCTAGAATGAGACTCGTTAGTCATTCAAGATGGTGCACTCAATTAAACTTATTAAGCGAGTCATATTTGCATATCATTCTCAAGAAGTGAAGGTGTGGGAAAGGCTTCTCGTGACAATCAGGCCTATAATTATTTTTACGTCCGATTTGAGTGTTTTCTAATATCTAGCTTGTAAACGTCACTTGTAAATCAAAAAAAGAGAAGTGCTGCAGAATGTATTGCACTTCAGGTTTGTTTGTTGGACTAACCCTTCAATGTGTCATCCGTGATATGACTGTTAATCATAGCTCTCTCTGTGGATGTCCTGTTTTTTAATGGGTGAAGGAAATGTTTACTTACACACTATCATCTGATGGCTGACAACGCACTTCCTGTTTCAGATGCCTGTGTGCTTTGAAAGGTTTTGAGGAGTGTTTAAATGTAAGGTCATAAACATTCATGGTGCACAAGCACACAATTGGGCTGTATATTCACTAATAAATCTCGCCATGAAAATCAACAAACACAGAAATTGAAGATGGTAATACTGCCCCCTCTGGTGCAATATATATATAGGCCTATATGTCTGCGCGCGCGCGTGTGTGTGTGTGTGTGTGTGTGTGTGTGTGTGTGTGTGTGTGTGTGTGTGTGTTAAATGCATTTGGCATTTCTCTGCATACACTCAGATGCTAAATTACTAATAAGGGCATCCCTGCAATCTGAGAAACTTTGTTTTAGTCCTTTAGTCCTTTAGTAGTCCTTTCTTAGATATAATATTCTATCCAATGTGTCTTATAGCAGCACAGTGTGTTTGAGAGCGATGCTGCAGTTCCTGAGAAACATCACAGAGAAAGAGTGACAGGTGGGTTGGAGTGTTAAAGTGTCGAAGCTAAAAATATGTGATGCTGGAGGATGCCAACCTTCTGACAGTTTCAGCGAAGTTATGAATTACTGAAATAAACTGGGGCATGAAAATGCAGTTTTTGTGACTTTTACCAGAAGCAAACTGAAGTTGCTTTGAGCTTTCTGAAGATGCATTTTTCACAGCACATGACTATTTAGGTGATCTAAAAATGCTAAAAGGTTATTAAAAATTGTGAAAAAGGAATGGAGATAAAAAGAACATGATATTGCTGATAAGTATAATATAATATATATTATTTTTTATTAAATTAGAAATATGCAAAATATCCCAATTTAAGTCCATTGTATACAAAGTAAATATTCAGACGCCTGCTTATTTCTTTACCATTCCTCTACTGACATCTCCTGGTTAAACTAAGAATCACGTCGTCTAGTCATAATTAAAATGCAAAATATGCCCATTCTCTCCGTTTTCCAGATACTACTGGTATTTAAGTTGACATATAATAAATATAAAAGTCAAGAATATTTTTGATTTCAAGAATTAATGTTTAAATAGAATAAAAAATAAATCTACGTAATAAAGGGCGGGGTTTACTGTCTCTGACCAATCCCAAACTACAACTCCACGATTCTTCCTTGTACGTCATCTGACTCCTCCCACTAGCGACAGTGCGAGCGTTTTGATCTAAGTAAGCTACTCAGTTCATTCCTGCGTAATCGCACTAACTTGTTTTTATAAAATTAATTTTTTGTTTCTGGATACAAATCATCGTAAAATGCAAGCACTAAGGTATGAACAGAACTGTATATATTATATTTAATAGCTGTTATAGTAGATGTTAACAGTGAAATGTTGCACAATACATTGTGTCGAGGAAGTAAAGCAAAGGTATTTTCATTCATATCATAATAATGATGAAATATTTCTGATGGTTTGAATACAGGACTGACCAGACATGACTGGGCAAAAACGAAGGATTATGAAAACATGTTTTATTACTTTTGAATTGATCACGCGAAACTAGTTCAATGATTTCAAATCAACGCCCATAGAAACCAAGTTGAGTAATATGAAATATAATTACCTTTATCATTTCCTTTTCCCCTCAGAAATATGTTTAGGCCGTGGTCATCTGATGCCAGACTTGACGGTAAAACTGTTATAATAACTGGAGCTAATACTGGAATTGGCAAAGAGACAGCCATTGACCTGGCAAAGAGAGGTAGGCAACCCTATTACTCTATAGTTTCGTATTAATATATAATATAATATATTGTCATATGGAAATTTTTTGTCTTTCTGCTGTCATTTCTTTAGGAGCACGGATCATTATGGCATGCCGAGATCTGGAGAAAGCAGATGCAGCCCTGAAGGAAGTTAAAGATGATTCAGGAAACCAGGATGTTGTTACCAACAGACTTGACCTCGCAGATTCCAAATCAATCAGAGAATTTGCAGAAAAAATCAATAAAGGTGAGTTGGAAAAATTCCTCTATAAATGTCTTCCTCATATTGCACTACACTGATGCATCTGGAATTGTCTTTCAGAGGAGAAACAAGTCAACATCTTAATCAATAACGCTGGTGTGATGGTTTGTCCCTACGGAAAGACAGCAGATGGTTTCGAAATGCAAATAGGGGTGAACCACATGGGTAAGCGTGTCTAATTTGTCCAAATCTGTCACCTTTTTTTAACCTCAAAAGAAATTAAGGGAGACATCCGAGCTGTCCTTCTTCCTGTAGGTCACTTCCTGTTGACATACCTGTTATTGGATTTGATTAAAAGATCAACGCCCGCAAGGATTATTAATGTCTCGTCCATGGCACACCAATGGGGGACCATCAACCTGGAGGACATCAACAGCGAGAAGAACTATGATAAGAACAAAGCCTACAGCCAGAGCAAGCTGGCAAACGTTCTGTTCACTCGCTCGTTGGCCAAAAGACTAGAAGGTCTGTCTAATAAAAAAAAAAATATATATATATTTTTTTAAATGTTTAAGCTCTATGTTTTTAATTTTTTATATATTTTTATTATTTTTTAAATCTATTATTTTATTTATTTGTTTGTTATTCTATTATTCTTTAGTGTCTAAATAATCTTAAATTTTTTCACTCAATTAACTTTTTAATAAATTATTTAAATATCACTAAAATGCCTAAACCATAGAACTAAAAAAGATTATAAAATATACTTTTAAATAATATAATATAAAATAAAAACACATTTTAAATTCATTTCTGTGGCATTTTTTGCCCCTGACCTTGGATAATATCTGACCGTGTCGTGGGTTGTGCATTTGTACTTTACATTATTCTAGTCCAATAATATGATGTTTGATGATTTCTCGTCTGGTATTGTCTCAGGTACTGGAATAACAGCGTATGCTCTCCATCCTGGTGTGGTTCAGACTGAACTGTGGAGGCACTTGAATAAAGCTCAGCAAGCCGCCATGTGGTTGGCAAAGCCCTTCACCAAAACATCTGTGCAGGGAGCTCAGACCACCATCTACTGCGCCGTGGCTCCTGAACTGGAGACAGAGAGCGGCAAATATTACAGGTCAGTGGATTCTCATCTCAATCTCAGCATTTTGTTGAGATTTTACTGAAATTGCAGTAGAGCTTACCATGTAATTTCATCTACCTATAGTACAGCGTGAATACACAAAAGTCCAATAGGTCATGTTCTGTTATCTTTCAGTTCAATATCACTATCATACAGCATTCAGTTACTGCTGATAATCTTTTAACTCTGATACCATGATGTTTCATAAAACTAACAGCTACAGTTCAGTCACGTTTTAAATAGTCGATTAGACGGTGCTTAATTTGTGCTGGATCCTGTTCTGGAAAATGTCCGATTTTGGATTTGGCTTTAAACGATCCGACATTATTAACAAGCGCATAACATGGTGACAGTGCATGCGTGTGAGAGTGACAGAGCGCCAGTTTATGCGGATATATTTGGAGGTTATGTATCGCTATTGGCCCTCAACATAGTTTTGACCAATCAGCTTTCTTTAGATCAAAATCACTCTCATTGGTCGGTGCCTATTGTTTCGCGCGCAGTGAGTAGCAGAACGTTTAGAGAAAGTGTATATACCTGATGAATTATTCCCCAAAAATTGTCACTATCATCAAAATGTAAAAAAAAAAGATAGTCAAGCAAATTTTAATGTTTCATATCCGCGAGTAAAGCTGATGGTGTTTCAAATCAAAAGAGATCCAGAGAAGATGGAACTGCACACCTGGATAGCGGGAGACACAAGCAACAACAGTTCGATGTAATGGAAGAGGCAAGAGAGAATATCGGTAAACGCGTTTCCATTACCCTTCAAATTGCGCAAATTGAAATTGCGAATTGAAAATACGCCCAATGGAAGCACATCAATTTCGCAAAAATTCGCATTTATCGCAAAAAAGTTTTTACGCTCGCATGAGGTGGTTTTTCACACAATTCGGAAAAGAAATATTTCGCAAAACTGCAATGGAAACAGGTCACCTGACGTAGATGACGCGGTGTGTTTGGACAGAATACGAGGCAGAGTTCTTTATTAAATTCATAAAAGACAAAAGAATTACAGGAATAATGGATTCTAAATCTCAAATAAATGCCACAATCAAGACCTCGAAGCAGATATGAGGGAGAAACACTTGTGCCGCCCACAAGTAGCCTATAATAAGGGTCGTTCCTTACCATTAATGCTTTGAAAACACACATACATCTCCTTCGATTAATAATAATGGCTAGTGCAGTGGCTGGGATTAGTACATAATCCTACCAACGTCCGTTGCCATGGTTTTTGGAATGATTTTACTTATCACGAGTGGAAAAAATGAAGTTTTAGTCGCATAACATCGGTGAATGAAAACGCCGGCATTTCGAAATAGTTTTTTGTCGATATTTAGAAAAAATCGCAAGTTTTGCGCAAATCTGTAATGGAAACGCGCGATCAACTGAATGATATTTGGTCTCAGTGTAGCTATACACATAACATAATACACTAAGATGAAGTTAGGGCCGTGCAGAAACTTGTGAATGATGCTTTTATTGTGCCATCACCGTTTAGTCATTGTATTTTCCTGGAAAACTGAAGTTGTATGGCCAGCGTCGGTCATAGCGCCTTTTAATTGCTGTTTTTCATCCTGCAATATTCATTTACAAATGAAGCACCCGTTAAGACGATGGTAGCACATTCTCACCTGTTTTCTGCTCTCCACGCAGTGACTGTGCTCCTGCTAAATGCTCCCGGGCTGCCATGGATGATGAGACGGCCCAGCGCCTCTGGGAACTCAGCTGTAAGATCCTCGGCATCACATGGGAATGAAAACTCAACTCTCTTCCTGATTACTTCAAGTTTTATTGCAGTCTGCCTGGGATTGGCCCATCTGTCAAAATCAGAAATACTACTACTTTATATTAACATAATATCAAAATGAGAACTTGCTTGAAAGACTACCAAATATAATCAAATATGATGGGCTTTACATTATGTGAAATTTAAAACATATTTTGTAGTTTTTGGTCTCAGGTTGCTTATATATAGTAATTAAGGTACATATGTATGCACTAAATGATGTATTAGATGCCAGATTCAGGTAGTTGAAAATGCACTGAGTTTATGTAAATATATATTTAATATGAATTGATGAAATGAACATTTGAATTTTTGTATCCTAGTATTTCCAATAAATGGCTATGGATATTTGTACATATATTTGTTTAATATGTCTCATATGTTATATTGGATATTGTACATTTTACATATTTTTTCTTTAGACAAACACAATGTCAAAAAACTTTATATATATATATATATATATATTATATATAATGTATATTTATATAAAAAAGTGCTGTCAAAGCGATATATTTACAAACATTTATGTTATATATATATATATATACACATATATATATATATATATATATATATATATATATGTATATATACATGATACTATAAAAAGATGCCAGTGCAGCAACTCTTCCTGACTCAGTATCCATGGCAATCTCTCATCTTTATTTTCACCCTGACCCAGTCACCATGACAACCTTTAATCAGCTCTGCCTTCCCCTCACCCAGTCTCCATGACGACCTTCAACTGCAGCTTTTCCCTCCTTGTGACCCGTCACCATAACAACAACTCATTGCCCAATAGTGATGCAGGGGAATATGAAAAAAGGTCACTAGCACCACCTAGTGGTCAACAAAAATGTACATGGCCTGTTGTATCTTATTTCTCAGGAAAAAACTAAAACTGCAACATTAAAAAAACAAACAAAAAAAATACCTTTTTTCAACCAAACAGATGTGTTTGACCATGTTCCAAGTAAGGTACTCTTTGATACAGTAAAATAAGAGCTGTACAAACAAAAGAGCATGATAATAATTTGAGGCCCCTACTGGCAAATCAC
Source organism: Rutilus rutilus (assembly GCF_951802725.1). Classification (NCBI taxonomy): domain Eukaryota; kingdom Metazoa; phylum Chordata; class Actinopteri; order Cypriniformes; family Leuciscidae; genus Rutilus; species Rutilus rutilus. Next base: position 7,530,008 of record NC_140228.1, read on the forward strand.
AAGCGCTATGAGAATGGAAGCCACTTTTGTTGAGGCAATTAACCACTGAGGTAATTGAAAGGCATGAATGGAGCTCTGTGTTCAGTAATGAACTTGCATGTCATTCTCTCCTCACATCACTCTGTCCTGATGGAGCAGAAGGAGCAGAAACCGCGACGTAAGTCCTGTTTTCGCCTTAAATCAACTGGTCTACATTTCTAACATATAGCATTTGAGCTGAAATAGTTTATTATATACAAGGATGTTAGCCTATTACTCATTCACTCTAAAGGTTCCAATCAGAATCAAAAAGGTTTTACAGTCTGGAGGCCATTTGATAACCATTTACACAAACTTTTTATTCTCAAGTTGTTTAGAAAACCACCTTGCTTTAAAGACCCCAGAAATATGCTACTAACCTGAAGAACCAATAATGTGACAGCACGAATGTTTTCAAAGGTGTGAATTGAACTGTAAAAAGCCTTCACATGCTTGTAGAACTTGTAATTACAACGTGTAAACTCTAAAATGTTCAAATTTTTTTCTAAAAAGCTAACTTGTACCATGCAGCCGCTGTACCACATGACCACTGCAAAAGGTGTGTTCGACTTGAAGCGGCGCTGTGCCGACAGATCGGCGTATGATATCAAATTAGAGAGCAGATGGCGCTTTATTTACGATAATTACGACATGGCGTGAATGCAGCATAATCTCCAAAGAACTATAATGCCAATTCAGCCCTGTACAGCCAAATGTTTTTGAAGAGGATTCTTTGCTGAATCTGATGAAGTCCAAATAAAGAACCTTAATTTATGAGAGTTTTAGCAACTTTTTTCAAATATATAAACCTATTAATTATGTGGGATATTGCTGCGTTCACTAATTATTCTGACTTGTAAAAAGCATTCACGTGATCGTAGAAGTTCCCAGACAACATGTAGGCCCAGATCTGGTACGTGTGGAATCCACATGACCCAGATGTGGCCAACACTATTGCTGTCTGGGTCATACTTACAATTTTAGACTCCTAATTTTTTAGAGCTACGACTTTGTACCACATGACCACTGCAGATTTATTTTGAGCAAAATAAACATTTAAGTCCGAATCCGAGGACATGAACAGCTCTAAGTACAGCGTCACGTGTTGTCTTCTCTTATTTACGGCAATTACGACATGGTTTGAACCAATAAGCATACTGTATATAAACCTTCATTTAATCAGCAAGAAATTTAACTTTTTATGAAATACGGATCAGATTATGTGACTGATTATTTAATGTTCTTGGAAACACAGTTACAATAACTTCAACAAATATTTAATTAATCATTTTAATTTACCTGACTACTAGGCCTATTGCCCTGCCCTTTTATGTATAGCTAATAATGCTGAAACATTCAAAACGATTTTTAATGCATCAAGCTTAATTAAAGCACACTCCTATAAAAACAGGAACACTGCGTGATTTGCGTTTGTGGTTATTTTGTCAGTCTAAATATAATTTTCTGCATGTGCCCGTCAGTGGTCGCCCTCGGCTTATTCCCTGTGGATTTTCACGCAAAAATGCGTCAGCATATTCAAATACTCCCCATGCATTATGCTCTTTCTAAATCAAATTTGAACTAGTTTATAGTTATAACTTTTCATGCTTCAACCACAATACTGATATAGGGAAAGTGAGCTTTATGTTAATTTAATCCATTTAGCTCCCCCTTAACTTTTTCCCTTTAATCCTTCAAAATGCCGGTGAACATGGCTGGATGCACCACAGACTGCGTGGAGAAGCCGATCTCCATCTGCTTCCAGAAGTTCGGCCGCTTTGTGGGAACTTACCCGTGGTGGTTCTTCATCTCTCCTCTGGTGATCTCTGCGGTGCTGGGGAGTGGGTTTTATTTCTTAGAAGAACGTGAGGCCAATGACATTGAGGATCAGTTCACACCTGTGAACGGTCCTGCCAAACTGGAGAGGCAGTTTGTGCAGGAAAACTTTCCGCAGAACGACTCGGTGTTCTCCAACCAAAGACTCTACACGGATGGAGTTTACGCGTCCTTCATAGCGGTATCAAGATCCTCCAACATCCTCACAGATGCTGCCTTCCAGGAGATAGTCACTTTAGACAGGAAGGTCAAGGAGCTGAATGTGGCTATGGGTCACGAGGTGCTCACTTTTGAGGGACTTTGCGCAAGACGATACAAGAAATGTATACCTAACAAGATACTGGATATTTACAAATATTATGGTAACAATTTAGAAAAGACCGAGCTCACCTTCCCGTTCTTTCGTTTCGGATTCTCGTACATTTTCCTGGGCTATTCGGTTGGTGGAGTGAATATAAACTCCACTGTTATTAAAAGTGCAAAGTCAGTGCGCCTGTTATATTTCCTGAAGGAGGATAATCGTACCAGAACAGATTTATGGCTGAACGAATTCCTTAAGGTTTTTCCATCTAATTTATCACTGAACTTCATTAAGGTAGGTCATATTTTATGTATGTAATGTTTGAGGACTTTATTGATGGTAAAGTTGCTAGTTGTCAGTATTGTTGACAGCTGTTGTTTAAAATGCTCTCCTGATGTAACTATTTTTTAAATCTGAAATTATGATGTCAGTATAATGGTAATGTATGTATGATCATTTTCCTCAGGTGACCCATTCCACATCTCTGTCAAGGCAGATGGAATTTGAGGCAAACACAAGGGATGTGATTCCCCTCTTCTCTATCACATACGTCATTGCCATTGCATTCTCAATTCTTTCTTGTTTGAGGTAGGCTATTTTAACCTGAATAGTTAGGCTATTTTTGATGACCAGTCTAGTTAGGCTAATTTTAATGCACACCTGATTTGTTCAACTCTAGAATCCATACTGTATTTAAAATGAATGAAGGAATCTTGTATGAAAATGATTCAAAATAAGATTAGTGCTAAGATTCGTATGTTGTAATTAACCATGAGAAATTCTTTAAAATATATTCAAATATATTTTGTCTGTTTTCCAGGTTTGACTGTGTCAGAAATAAAGTATGGGTTGCCACATTTGGGGTGCTCTCCGCTGGACTGGCTGTTCTGTCGGCTTTTGGGATGATGTTACACATTGGTGTCCCATTTGTCATGACAGTTGCTAATTCTCCATTCCTAATATTAGGTAATAACTTCGTAAAACCAGTGCTGTACTATGTTAAAGGATTGGTTAACCCAAAAATTTTAATTCTATCATGAAATCCAAACCTGTAAGACATTCGTTCATTTTCGAAACTCAAATTAAGACATTTTAATGAAATCAGAGAGGTTCCATTAACAGTTACGCAACTACCATTTTGACACTTTAAAAAGTTCATAAAGAGATTGTAAAACTAATCCATATGAATTGAGCGGTTTAGTCCAAATTTTCTGAGGAGACATGATCGCTTTATTTGATGAACAGTTTTAATTTAGGTTTTTATTCACATTTAAATATTGATTAATGAACATAAAAAAAGCTCGACCGAACCTGCTTGACGCACAAGAAACAAACCTCATTGGTTCTTGCAGAAGCTCAAATGTGCTGCGTAACACGAGAATAAACCTCATTGGTTCTTGCAGAAGCTCAAACGTGCTGCGTAACACGAGAATAAACCTCATTGGTTCTTGCAGAAGCTCAAACGTGCTGCGTAACACGAGAATAAACCTCATTGGTTCTCGCACATCAAGCGAACATGCTTGAACTTCTGTTTCCACAACTGATGTGTGAGTTGATAAATGTTTATATGTAGGCTAAATAAAAGCCTAAATAACATCTGTTCATCATATAAAGCGATCGAGTCTCTTCAAAAAATTTGGAATAAACCGCTCAATTCATATGGATTAGTTTTATGATTTCTATATGAACTTTTTGAAGCGTCAAAGTGGTAGTTGCGTAGCTATCAATGGCGGGACAGAAAGCTCTCAGATTTCATTAAAAAGATCTTCATTTGTGTTCCAAAGATGAACCAAAGTCTTACAGGTTTGGAACAACGTGAGGGTGAGTAATTAATGACAGAATAAATATTTTTAGGTGAACTATCCCTTTAATGTATATTATCAGATTAAACAGGGATTTTCTGTTGTGTTTTAAATAGGGATCGGAGTGGACGACATGTTCATCCTCATCTCCTGCTGGCAGCAGACGAATGTTCACGATCAAGTAGAGACTCGACTTTCTAAGACGTACAAAGAGGCGGCCATTTCGATCACCATCACAACGCTCACGGACGTGCTCGCTTTCTACATCGGCCTCATGACGCCTTTCCGGTCCGTCCGCTCCTTCTGCTTGTACACCAGCACCTCCATCCTCTTCTGCTACATCTACAGCATCACATTTTTCGGAGCGTTCCTCGTTCTTAACGGACGGCGAGAGAACAGCAACAAGCACTGGCTGACCTGCAAGGAAGTACCAGAGGAGTGCCCTATAGGTCAGTCGAAGTGGTACGAATTATGTTGCGTGGGAGGCGCTTACGACCCTCATACTGGCAAGGAGGAGGTACAGCCCATGAATCACTTCTTTAAAAAATACTACGGCCCTTTTCTGACAAAATCGTGGACAAAGGTCTTTGTGATTGTGCTTTATTGCATCTATTTGATTATCAGCATTTATGGCTGCTTCCAAATTCAAGAAGGAATCGATCTTCGTAATTTGGCAGCCGATGATTCTTATGTGGTAAAATACTACGACAACGAGAAGGCATATTTCTCTGAATATGGCCCAAACATCATGGTTGTCATCCGACGGGAATTTCCGTACTGGGATGAAAAGTACATGTCAGATCTTGAAACTTGCATTGAAGATTTCAAAAACTTATCTTTCATTGAAAAGGATATATTCACCTCCTGGATCAAATCATACAAGTACTATGGATATCACTCAAAACTCAATCTGAGTGCTGAAGATGTCTTCAAAGATAATTTGGGATCATTTCTGCGATTTTATTCCGATTTCAAACAGGACGTCAATTTCACCAACAACTCCATTCACGCGTCTCGCTTTTTCATCCAGACCGTAAATATCTCTACTGCCCTGGATGAGATGAATATGTTGAATAAATTAAGAGAGACAGCACAAAAGTGCCCTGTTCCTTTACTGGTTTACCACCCTGCCTTCATCTACCATGACCAGTATGCCGTAATAGTCACCAACACCATCCAGAACATTGCGGTTACGACGGCCGTAATGTTGCTCATCTCCCTTCTCCTCATCCCAAACCCTCTGTGCTCTCTCTGGGTGACTTTTTCTATCGCATCAGTCATTGTGGGGGTCACTGGTTTCATGGCATTATGGGATGTTAATTTAGACACCATCTCCATGATCATTCTTGTTGTCTGCATTGGTTTTTCTGTAGACTTCTCTGCTCATATATCTTACGCCTTTGTCTCCAACAAAAAGCCCAGTGCGAATGAAAAGGCAGTGGAGGCCTTGTTTCATTTAGGTTACCCTATTTTGCAGGGGGCTGTGTCTACTATTCTTGGGGTGGTAGTGTTGTCTGCTTCGAAGAACTACATCTTTAGAACTTTCTTTAAAATTATGTTCTTGGTAATATTATCTGGTCTCTTCCATGGCTTAACTTTTATCCCAGTTTTTCTGACCTTTTTTGACATGTGTAGTGGCACACCAGCTAACAAGAAGTCAGGCCCAGAAGAGCAGGCTATGAAGAACAGTCACACCAATAATGTTCAAGCAATGGCAAGGGATGTTGAGGTGAAAGAGCGGGAAATTTACGACAATCGCAATTTTCAACCCGACAACCACCGAACATGTCAGACTCAGCCGGGCTCTGCCATATGGATAACCGGCAATAATCATCATGTCCAAGAAAATCACATGTGTGTGGCAAGCACCATCCCAATGTTCAGAGTGGACAATCAGACCTATGAGGTTCACATGTATACACCGTCTGATGATACCATGTTAAGAGTCAACTGTCAATCAAAAGGACAAAATTCTGAAGGTCAGAATTGTGTTTTAGGAAATAGCAACCACATTCAAGATTCAAATGTCCCCACTCTTAACTCCTCTGATTTGGCCATTTTGTAAAATCCTTATACTTCATTTTCTTCTGAATATATCCTGTTTGTATGTGTACTACATTTATATGTTTAAAATTACTAATTAAATTTAACTAATGTAATGTAAATCAACAAGACAACAACGTGGCATTTTTTCTACAAAAATATACCTGGGCCAATGGTTTAGGACTTTTTAGGAGTTTCAGGAATTATTGGCCCCGATTAATCTGTAAAAAAAAAACATTTTAAAAAGTCAAAAAACACTTTTAAAAACATGTTTACAAAATGTACACCTAAATGACACAACAACTAGACTCGTTTACGAAACACAAGGATAACAAATATGTTTAAATCGTTCATAAAACCTTAATAAATTGTCAAATTCAATTGAATGCAACAATTTACATAAAAATGGGTTTAAATGGATTTAAACAGAAATGTAATGTTTCATGAACGAGCCCGAGTCTCTCCGAAAATATTGAAATGTCTTATTTTTGCTGGATATGCAAATATTTCTATTTAGTTATATATAAAAAGTTAAATTTTGTAGGTTTTCTTAATTTTTGTGATATAAACTAACTGAATGCACAAATGTAACCATATTTTGCTCTGTATTTATGAGAGATTTACAGTGTTTTCTTATGGATTGTTCAATGTGTGAAAGCTCATTAAAGACATAACTAAATACACAGATTTTAACAATTTTTATTGGCTTATTTAAACAGCCACAAAATGATTCCTGCCTTTTATACTTTTACTGTGTTTTAAAATATATACTTTCCCTTTGCTTCTGCACTGCACGTGCTGTTGTACTTTCTTTGAGAAAAGAGGATTGCCCGAGTAAGGATTATAATAAGAACTGTGAATAGTTTCATCTTTTACACCAGTTTTGTTTAGTATTTTCATATTTGTGAATGGTTGAGGATTATCATTTTAGAAAGAATATAAATTTCTATTAAAAACTACTGTTTAGTTCAATCAATGTTTACAGTGTTTCATGAGCCTATTTCTGCACATAGCTTAATATGCATGCATAAAAACATCAGTGGATTTATGCATTTGGCAGTAAAATGACGAGGCATGCCTGACCTTTGATCTCTTTGAACAAAATTGATGTTTGAAATCAAGATTTTAATGTTTGACATCCAATATTTGTCACACATAACAATATTGTGGTTAAGATTGCAACAATTAAGCAATGCAGCATTTTCTAAAGAGGTTTAGCTAAACAAAACATAAGCACAAAAAAAAATAAGCACATTTAATTTTTATGCATTTCAGTCTTATGGACAAAATACATAACTTTGCATTACAGGTGCACAGAAATCTCACAGTCCTCATCTGAACTCTGTTTTATCAATTCAGCCAATGAGGATAGTGTTCTGCTTGGATCAAGCAAAGCAACAAGAGGAATATTCACACCTGTCTCTTGAAACAAGCGATTTTGCAATGTCATGGCCAGCATTGAGTCAATTCCTAGTGCAGTGAGCGCAGTTTCATCACTAAGATCATCAGTATCAACACTGCATATTTCAGTCATAATCCCTTTAACACAGTCATCAACTGATGACTGAACATTTATCCTGGAGAACTCATCAACTGTGGTGTTTTTCAGTTCTTCCTCCACTAAAGCAGACAGGCGAAACTTCAGAGACACATTCTGAGAAAGGACATGGTTCTTCAGGTTCCTGAAATTGAATTTGCAGACCACCTGCTGGGGATTGTTATTTAACAGACAGTGCTCTAGTGCTTCGTGGATCTCTGTCACATCCATGATCATCAGCCCTTTTGTTTCCAGGAACTTTTGAAAATTGTCTTTGTTCCTTAGCAGGCCCAGTTTAAGGGGTCCCCAATTGATTGACTGGCCTGCAAGTCCAATATTGTGTCGGTAGTGGCAAAACGTGTCCAGAAAAGAATTAGCTGCTGCGTAGTTTGCTTGTGCAGCATTTCCAATGAATGAGGAGATCGAGGAATAGCACACAAAGTAATCAAGAGTCTGGCTGTGCAGAGTGGCAAGGTGAAGATTAAGAGCACCACAGACTTTAGGTTGCAGGACTTTTTGAAAAAGAGATCTATCAAGGGTTTCCAGTAATCCATCATGTAGCACAGCAGCACTGTGAAACACCCCTCTGATTGGACATAAGAAAAAATGTTTTGCAATCACAGCAATGGCTTCCATCACCTCTTCTGACACAGAGACATCACACTGAAGAGTGAGAATTCTTACCCCGTATCTCTTCTGGAGACTGCTCATTTCCTCTTGTACCTTCTCAGATGGTGCACTCCTTGAGAGAGTGGCAATGCATCCCCCACCCCTGTGGGCAATAAACTTAACAGTTTCAAATCCCAAACCAGAGAGACCACCTGTAACTATGTACACACCTTTCTTTAAGAACAGCTGCTTTGTTCTTGGAAGCAAAGGGATGGCAGACATCTTGCTCCTAGTGTCATCACTGGCCAGAGCTATCACATCCAGAGTGCTTGCACTGAAATAAGACCCAGACTGTTCAAACGACTGAGGAGGAATACCTTGAGGGGGAGCCATCTGAAAAGTATTGCTTTGTATTGATGGCCATGCTTTGTGTAAGTGCATCCCCTTTAGCCATTTCTGTAGAAGAGCTCCGTGTGCCTTAAGACCTGATTTCTGGAAGATTTTAGACATCTCAAGTGTCTGGAAGCAAGTTCTCTCACTAACCCTCTGAATTCCATTTATTGTAGAGTAGCATGGCTCACGGATTCCACATACTGCAATGATGTGATTTGCATTGACAACTCTTACAATGTCTGTCAGAAGCAAGGAATCATATGGAGGAAGAATCACAAACAGAAGACACTGCTTTGTATTTTGGACTAATCCACTTACTTCAGTCTCTGTAAAAACTCTCCAGCCTGATTTACTTGCTATGAGTGTCAATAACTTGATCAGGGCTGAGTCACGATCAGTAGAGAAGATTCCCAAACTTTGCTGTTGTTTGGACTTGGGTAACACACTCTGCAATATCTCCCAGATAAGGACAAAGTATGAAACACATGGTGCATCCTTTAGGAATGGAAGCCTTTTCATTTTGAAACACACATCTTCTGGGAGGATGACTTTGGAAGTTGCTTTTACAGGGTAACAACAGACAACATGGTCTCCCACTTTAAGTTTGCTGACATCCTTTCCCACAGCTGTAATGATCCCGCTTAAGTCAAGTGCCAGAAGACCATGGTTCTGTGTTGTGTGCTTGTTCCAATACATCGTCTGACCAAAGTTTAAGTCTGAAGTACTAACTGGAAAATAATCGGAAGAGTGCACACATACCTTACTCAGCTGAACCTCAATGTTTTTACTCTCAATAGTGTGGACTGAACTCCCTGAAGGAAAAGCTGATAAGCCGGTCATCCTGTAGGGACTGGTTGTCTGCAAAGTGAAGTCCTGGGACTGTAGGGTTTTTGATTCAGTCTTTGCTTCCCTAATTGTGGTGACAGGAGTATGAGTTATTACAGCAGAGTAAACTTTCCCTTTGCTGATGAAGACTTCTGGACACTCTTGGGCTTTGTATGAGTTAAGCACATGAGCCAGTGCTTCTATATCCTCTGTTGACACTGTGGAAAGGTCAATGAGCTGGAAAGAAGTGCCTGACAACTCTGCAGCACATGCCCTTGTCATGCCAGATAACACAAATCCAGAACTTATACTTTCAACTGTTCCTTCTGCTGACTTGTACGTAATGACACGGATGGAACAAACAGGACTGCAGCTTCTTAAAGACAAAACAACCTGACGGTAAAGTTCACAGCTGTCTACCAAGGACTCTAGAATGGCTTCAGATTTGAGGTGACTAATATTCTGAGCACCCCAGATAAACAGGATCTCATCCAGTTCCATGTCTGCAGCACTGCATGGAGACCTCAACAGTAATTCTTGGAACTGCAAGGCTGAGTTTTTTGTTAAATTGGGTGGAGGAACAAATACAGATTTTGGGTGCAAATATGGCTCCAAACCTTTAGCGATACCCAAGGTGTCCTCAAAGACCAAAGCCTTGATTCTACTGGGGAAACTGCTCTCAGCATGAATGTCAACCTTCTGGTTATAAAAGAAACATGATTCCCTAATCTGTGCTTGTCTTCCCAGAAAATTTATTCTGACATTTCTTAGCTCAATCAACACACGTCCATCTTTGTCAGTGAAACAACCACAAACCTCAAAATAGTCTGGCATTTCTTTGGTCAGTCTCATATACATGAACATGTTTTCACGGGGAGGTGCAGATATAACCATACTACCAATTGCAGAGGGAAATCCAGGCCTGATGGTGCTAGAGACTACTGCTAAAACTGAGGACATTTGCAAGAAGTAATCTAGGACCACTGGGTGCAAGCAATACTCATATAGATGTTTGAGTACTCCCTCTGCAATCCTGACACTGGTCACTGCTTCCTTGAATTCTTGTCCGTAATGAATGTCACCAAGTTGTTTGAAGTTGGGCCCGTACTCAAACCCTACATCATTAAGAGTGCTGTACACATCCTTTGCTTCAATGACTGATGGACATCTCTCCAAAACAGCATTGAGGTGAATGGTTTGCTGTTCTATCATAGCTGGTCCCCCTTCATGGCTAATGGTGCCTGATGCATGCACGGTACTAGAGGACTGAACCTGAAATGTGGTTGCGTCCTTTGATGTGTCAACTGTGATTTTCAGAGGAGGGCAGTTTTTAGTTAAAACAAACAAACTTTGAAAGTTGATTTTGAGCTGAAACGAATTAAGAGGCCTCTTTGGAATTGCAGTTTCCATTACAGATGCAAAAGCCAATTCAACATACAATGCCCCTGGGGCAATTGAGACGCCATTGTTCTTGTGTTCCCAAAGGTAGGAGGTAGTACCTGTTGACAGGTTGCACTTGATCACTTTGCCATCACGTTTACTTGGACTTATCAGTGGATGTGGACTACGAGAGACTGTGTCATTTCCCCGTCTTACGTCCTCAAAGTATACCTCATTTTTTTGACATTCAAATTGATACTTTGGGAAAGTAATAAGCTTTGTTTCAAACCCTTTGTAGAACTCGTCCCACTTCACATTGAACCCCAGCTCAAACAGTTTTGATACAGTGGTGAACATGGTCTCGTGGTCTTTATCTGGATGCACTGAAGTTAGCACTGTGGTGTCATTTCCCAGGATCTCCATGATGTTCCTCTGCAGAGCCCGTCTTGGACCAATTTCCACAAAGACTGTGTTCCTTGTGTGATTGGAAACTAATTTAATTGCTTGTTCAAATGCAACAGGTTTTCGGATGTTTCTTGCCCAATATTCACCTGTTACAAAGTCCCCATGATTACACATCTCTCCTGTTACGGTGGAAAACAGTTCACACTCCATTTCATTCAGAGTTAAATGTCCAATGCTGTCTTTGATTTGGCCCAGTATAGGATCCATCATATGACTATGGTAGGCAGCAGGAACATCTAAGACATGAAGGAACAGGTTCTTGCTCTTAAAAGACAGAAGCTTTTGGTGCACATTATCAATAGCTTCTTTATCACCTGACAGCACACATGACATTGGACTGTTCACAGCAGCTACACAGATCTTTCCTGTGTATGCAGGGAGGATTTCCAGGATATTTGGGACAGCAATGTTACCAATGACCAGCATCCTCCCCCCCGTCACTTTGGTCTGTAGATCGCTGCGATGGTAGACAACCTTTACTGCATCCTCAAGAGACAGCAGACCAGAGCAATGAGCTGCAGCAACCTCTCCCACTGAGTGTCCAAGAACAATATCTGGTCTGATGCCCCAGTGCTTCAAAAGGTGAACAATTGCAACCTGGATTGCAAAAAGAAGTGGCTGGACAACATTTGGTTTAGAGAAATCTTCATTGTCATAGCTGCTTGCGATCTTTTGCAAAATACTGGTGCATCTGAACTTCTGGAAATAGTTTTCCACCTCTTTGACCTTTTCCCTAAAAACTGGTTCTTCTTTCAGTAGCTGCTTACACATTCCCCTGTAAGTAACGCCATTTCCACAAAATACAAAAACCAACTTTAGGTCCTGCTTGATTGGGGCTAATTTCTTGTTCATACTAGCTTCGAGCAGTGATTTTAACTCTGATACAGATGATGCAGTGAAGACTTTCCTAAATTTGTGTTTCATGTGGCTCCTTCTGCAGGCAGCAGTATAAGCAAGAGCTTGTAGATCAACTGTTTCATCTTCCAAAATCCTCTGATACGTGTCAGCTATGCACAACTGAAGAGACTGATCCGTGGCTGCAGACAGTGGAAGCAGTTTTAGAGGTTCAAGATTGTGGCTGTCAGGGGCTGTAGCATAAACATACTCGCTGATTAAGGCATGGGCATTGGTGCCACCAAACCCAAAGCTGTTTAATCCAGCCATCCTTTTCCTGGATCCAGAGTAGAGCCATTTCTCACTTCTAGTGGGGATTTTAAGATTGAGAGCTTTAGCGTCTATGCTGGAATTTTGTGCTGAGTAGAACACAGAGGGGACAATGATTTCGTGCTTCATCATTAAGAGAATCTTTATGAGTCCTGCCACACCTGCTGCAGATTCTGTATGTCCAATGTTACTCTTAACAGAGCCAATAAACAGAGGCCCTGAGCTTGAAGGTCTTTCTTTGGCGATGATTTTTGAGATACTTCCTGCCTCAACTGGATCTCCTACTGGTGTTCCAGTCCCATGAGCTTCTACATACTGGACATTTCCTAAATAATTCTCAGAGGAGTAGATCATGTGAAGAAGAGCCTCCTGTTGGGACATGGAAGGTTTGGTGATTGGTGTGACGGTGTGGCCATCTTGGTTTACTGCAGTCTTGTTCACAATCCCCCAAATATGATCAAAGTCCTCAAGAGCCTAAAAAGAGAATCACCAGCTTACTTCCACAAATAATTAACTGAATTTATTACATTTACATTTTTTATAAACCATAACTAAATGTTGTATCAATATTTTAAAACAGATTTCTTTTTAACAATGTAAAATATCTACCTTTTTCAAAGGCTTCAGTAAGACTATACCACATCCCTCCCCTCTGCCATAGCCATCTGCAGTACGGCAGAATGGTTTGCTTGTGCCCTCAGGTGAGATCATCTTTGCCTTGCTGAGAGCCACAAAGACGCGAGGCTCAAGTATGCAGCTGACCCCTCCACACAGAGCCATTTCACAGTCCCCTAGAGATAAAGAAGTAAACAAGGATGATTAACCATGTAAATGTCAAGCAATGAACAGACTTTAACATTGAAATAGTATCATTACCTTGTCTGATGGCCTGACACGCAGAGTGAAGGGCGACTAGGGATGAAGAACATGCACTGTCAATGGCAAAAGATGGTCCAGTCAGGTTAAAGATATAGGAAATTCTGTTGGCAGCTATACTCATAGCTGTTCCTGTGCCATTATAGTGAGTTATTGTGCTTGGACTGTTGTTCAAAAGTGTTTCATAGTCCCTGTTCATAAGACCTGAAATCAAACACAATATATGGTTTCAATATCCTAAAAACACCCAAAAGTTAAAAATGTGAACTACTTTTATTAGATGTATTGTATTACCAATGTAAACTCCTGTTTGGGTTCCGCTCACTTTTTCCAAGGGTATCCCAGCATCCTCTAGAGCTCGATATGCACACTGCAGCAACAGTTTCTGCTGAGGGTCCATGAAATCAGCTTCAGCATCACTGATGCCAAAGAACTTGTGATCAAACTCATTGAATCTGAAATAAGACATATGTTTTATTACTTTGTCATTTCACTTTTTAGTAACTATAAACCTCAAATGTATCATCATGAACTGATTATTCCTACCCTTCAATGAGAGCCGCTTTGGTCGTCTGTGTTTTTCCTGGTTTACTCTCATCAGGATGAAACCACTCTGATGTATCAAATCTTTCATCTTGAATCTGTACCACACAGTTCCTGCCCTCCACAAGAACTTTCCAGAAATTATCAACACCCTCACCTGTGAAGGTAGTAGAGAACTCATTCAAATGCACACAGCATTGGCACAAACTGTATAAGAGTTCATAAACAATGTTATAAAAAAAATAAAAGAGTTCATAAAAAATATATTTACCTCCTGGGAAGTTGCATCCAATTCCAATGATCGCAATATCCTTGTCCATTTAGCCGGTTTTCTTTTTTTTCAAATGATCATTTTATTTTATTTTGCACTCTCTACAGAAAAAAAAAACCCTTAAGAATCTCTGAGCTCAGCTCAGCTGGTCTCATCATGGTTTTGACCAGAATTCATCAGTCTCCTACAACGTCTAGGCATTTTTATAAAGCCTTCCACAGCTGAAAACCAATGGGAAAACTAATTTCTTTCAACAAAGGGTCTTTAAATGTGCAATCCTTCCTCTTGTAACAAAACTCTGTAATTACAGACTTGGGTAGAGATGTAAAACACTGATTGCAGTTTCCCCTCACTGGAAACAATAAAGCTATTGTCTCAAAGCTATTGAGGTGAAACTCTAATTCATGATTGGCTTTAATTGGCTTCCATGAAGAAACATATTGCGAATGATGAGAAGGCAGAACCTAAATGTGTGTAGACCACAATTTGAAATAAGATAACCAATGACTATCTCAGCACACCTAACCTGATACCTGCGATTATGAGACTGAATGGTTTACTGCCTGTCTTTTATTTTGGACCTTTAAAAAGGATCCAAGACCTAATTCATTTTTAGCCTTCATTTCAAACTCATTCAAAATACCAGCTTTATATTCTCACTCTCAGAAAATGACAAGGTAATAGCCTTTATTTATGTATATAATTTATAGTCATATCCATGTTCATTTCTGATGAAAAATGGAAATAAACATGGTATTAATTTCAAAAGCAAGCATACTAATATTTTTTCAAACACAAACATATATACAGTGCAGTCACCTGAGCTGTTTAAACACACACATGCAGGCAACCCAAATGTGACAGAGGATAGCATACTGACATTCCGATGTCACATTCATAACTCAACAATCTGTACTACTGTGATTACTGAAAATGAGACATCATGAGCAGCAGCCCACTGGCATTTGATTTCAAGCAAAATAATGCACCATTTATAAGTTAAAAGTTTCTGTGCTTTCTGTTTTTCTCTATTTCTTAAAATAACAAGGTCTTAAATTTGATGACTGGGCAACAAAGAATAGTATGAACATCATCCTTTACCCTGCTATAGACTTAGCTTCTAAAAAAAAGCAAAACATTTACAGTTTAATTGATTAGTAACCATGTTCAGTGGTTCGCTGCTTAGGCATATGTACTTTAGGCATCAATATACCGTCTCAACTTAATAGAATGTCTGGATTTCTATTTGCATAGTGTCTGTTTGAAAGCCATCGTGTTGCCTGAAAAATGAAAAATATTAAGAGAGAAGGCTAGAAAGTCTCGCTTATTATCGACGTTTATATTTACAGGTAAGGTTGTAAGATTGTAGCTTGAAATGTCTCTGTTAATCCAATAATTAATCATCTGGGTTCCAGTGACTTTCCCTCCAGGATCATCTTAATTTCCTTTGCATCCAGAGTCTCGTAAGTCAGCAGGGCATCGGCCAGCAGCTTGTGTTCTTTGCTGTAGGTCTTAAGTAGCTTCTTTGTCCTTTCATACGAGCTCTGAAAGAGAAAATTAGGAAGCTGAATTTCCACAATCATCAGATCAAATATCACAGACAAACAAAAACTAAAGACCTACCTGCAATAGCACCCTGATTTCCTGTTCTACAGCAGCCCGGGTCTCTGGGCTATGGTTTGTCAGATCATTGTAGGTCATGACCCCCAGCTGGTCAAAGCAAAGAGAGGTGAGTGAACAGCAGTTACAGGCACAACAGTAATTCAACAAAGGCTTCACACAAGTTTCTGATTACAACAGGATCCTGACGTTAGAGATGGGGTGAATGTGTGTGAAGTTTAGACCCTGCATGTGCGCTGCTCATTTCTAGAAATTGAGTATGAACTGAGTGCTGGAGAAGGGATTAGTACGAAACACAGATTTAAGTCTGGAATGTGAGCGCTCACACAACGCTAATGGCTTTTGAACACGTGGAAGGACTCAAATGGCTTCTCCAAATAGCTATTTGCTTCCTTTCTTTTTGAATATTATAATTATTTTCACTTGAAATGTGATCTGATGTAGATGAGGAGTTTCCTGGAATCATCAGTTAAAATCATTTTGGAAAATTCTGATATTAGAATAGAAATACATGTTGTTTAGGTTGCAAGTTGGAAACAACAATGTCTGCGGTAACACCCTAAACTGTAAAATTACCATAAAAAACCACGCAGCTTTGACTAAATGTAAAAGTTTTAGAAAATGATAAGCTCACATTTCAGCCTGATAAATGATAATGAATTTAATTGTGTAATTTTTTTTTAACATAAAATAAATAAATAAAACTTGGATTTGCCAAAGTACATGAATGGCTAAAATATTTCATCTTTTAGTGAGTGTTTTATTTTGATTGTTATTTTGGTTTTGATTTTAGAATTAATAAATTACATTTTATTTGAAAAAAATATTTTACATTTATTCGTTTTTCATCAACTCACGAACCCAGGTTTGGGAAATTTTGGCCAAAATTATGAAATCATTACTAACTACATACTGTAAGTCACATAATGAGTTTTCACCTTGTCACTCATTCCAAACCGTGTCACCATCATCTGTGCTATTTTAGTGGCTCCATCAAAATCACTGGATGCTCCTGCAAAAGAAACAAATAAACCGTGATGTTGATATTTCCAAGAATTCAGAGTAGCAAGGATCAGTTAGGAACACTTCTCACCAGTGGTGATGTAATCATTTCCAAACACCAGTTCCTCAGCAACCCTGCCGCCCATGCTGATGTCCATCTGAGCCAGCAGCTGTGCCCGTGTCTCACTCCAGCGATCGTTCTCTGGCAGCAAGGAGACCTGAGAGAGACCAGAGAGACAGTGAGTTTTTAACGTCTTGTCATTCATAATAGCAAAACACAAAACTGTTTAACAATGATATTGGTTTCTTTAGAATCCATAAACCAGGGAGATTTCAACTTAATTTAAATACATTAATATTAACTCTTTCACTGCCATTGATGGAATTGTCCATAATTTATCCAGCTTTCCATGTTTTCACTGATATATGGTAGGTGGCACTATTACGCATCTTCTGAAAGAGTACAGAATCTCCGGATCAAAACACAGGCAAAAAAAGGAGCACAAACAAGCGATATTGCTTATGCACATGGTTGTCTTTGAAAAAAACAGATTTTCTCAGCTTTTTTTTTTATTAAACTTTGAATGCAAGAATGCATGATATTTAATATAACAACATTATTAATGTACAGTAATGGAATACTAGAATGTACAGTACACATGGATATTCATTTAGAGATTTGATAAAGATTACATTTAACAGTACTTCTAAATTATTATTAAGTGAAAGTTAGATGATGGCAACCATAATGTCAATGGAAAAATATTTGAAATGAGCATGCACTATTAAATATTCAATATTGACTGATACAGATCAATTAAAACCATTCATACTAATCGGCTAATAAACTATATGGTGACAAAATTTCATGCATCCAGATTTAGAAATCTTTATTAGTTCATCTGAAAAATGTTGGGGGGTATTTAGAAAATGAAAATGAAAAATAACGTTAACGTTATAATGGAACAGTGAGACCAATTACTCACATGTCCCAGCGAAGGGCCACGTGGCATGATGGTAGCTTTGTTGATGGGCATGGCGTCTTTGGTGTAATAAGCAACTATAGCGTGTCCTGACTCATGATAGGCTGTGATCATCTTATTTCTATTGTCTATCTCCACACTCCTGCGCTCTGGACCTGGACAGACAGAGAAGAGGATGTCAGAAAAGAATCTCTTTGCTCAAAACATTAATCTCCATCACATGCTGCAGAGACTAAGCTGTACGGCCTTTCTGTCCTCACCCATCAGGATCTTATCCTTCGCAAACTCGAGCTCCTTCATGGTCACAAGGTTTTTCCCATCGGCTGCTGCTTTCAGCGCCGCCTGGTTCACCAAGTTCTCCAGTTCGGCTCCAGAAAAACCTACTGTTCCCCTGGCAATGATCTCTGCATCAACATCTACAAAACACACAAAAACAGATTATTTTATTCGGATTGTCCTATTGAGAATCTTTGGAAACATGTTTGCTTTCTCTTAATAATTCTTACCAGAATCCACTTTAATTTTTTTCAAATACCACTGCAGGATTTCAGTGCGTCCCTTCACATCCGGTATTGGGACAGTGACCTGCATGTCAAACCGGCCTGGTCTCACCAGAGCACTGAAACACACATATGATCACAATGATTGCAGTTTTACTGAAATAATAATAGTGTCCTATTAGAGAAATATATGTCAAGTGATTTTTGTCAAGTGAAACCTACTTGTCCAAAGCTTCAGCAAAGTTTGTAGCTCCAATCACAATGACCCCTTCATTGGATTTAAACCTGAAATCATCAAAAAACTCAAATAAGACCCATGTAACGTCTTTCAAAAAGAGGAACTGTAATAAAAAGCCATGGACTCACCCGTCCATCTCAGCGAGCAGTTGGTTGATGGTCTGTCGCGAGTACGGGTGCATGGGAGACTCGATTCTCTTGCCCCCTACACTGTCCAGCTCGTCAATAAATATTACACACGGTGCACTAGCTTTAGCCTCCTCTGTGAGAAAAAACAGCAAAAACATTTGTTAAAGGGTCATGAATTGAGAAATCTAATTTTCCTTGATCGCTTGACATATAAGATGCCATTGTACTATAAAAAAAAATATCCTGTAAGTTTCAAAACTTCCTCGTTAGTCCAAAAACAGCTTTTTTTGAAACCAAGCTCAGAAAACGGCTCTTTTCGGATCTTGTCACATTATTACGCCATAGTGAGATGAAAGACCTGCTTGGCAGATCAACATCTACTTCTACATCATTGCCTCTTAAGCCCCGCCCACCGATTCACACATGTCAGTAGTCTGATGCAAACACAGCAACAAAACGACAGAGATGCCTCTAAGGATTACAAGACATTTTGAAGTGCAAAGTTGTGGAAAAACAGTCTTTGCATTGTCATCCTTGTGATCCTAACGTTAAGAAACGTTATTTTTAACGAACTTCCAGTCAGATGGCGTCAGTAAGACACGGTTCGTTTGTTCGCTTCATTTGTCTGCAGATTCGTTTTTAAACAAGACGATGCACTTGCCAACTTTGGATCCGACAGTTATGTCGCAACACACAAGTGTGAGTACCAGTGTTTTTACCATGTCTCACTATTGCTTTATCTGTTACAGATCGTTTGATATGTACTGAGTATTTATACTGTAGCGCCGCAGTCAAACTGAATAGTGAATGTTGTGATTTGCCGTTCTTTCCCTTTCTACAGCATTTAAAGGGTTAATCCGTTGGATTATCGGATACGGAAGAAAGCACGTAGAAAACATTTTAAACATTTAAAACACGACACTGCAAATGACAATGTATACCGTTTTCACTTTATCGAATAGGATGACCTATGAATAGCCTATAAGAACAACAGTGTGACAAACAACGGTACACTCACACCGTAAGACATCCTCTGTCAATTATAACAGTTGTAACTCCAAGAGCTTAAACTTTACCAAGACTCATAAAGCATATGTAATACGCAAATGTTTTAACTATGTAACGAGATATTTTTCAACATCGGAAGTTTTCAAAACAATTTCACACGTGTAATAACGGGGACTTATTTTAATATACAAAACTGTTACCCAATCATAGCAGTGGGCGTTTACTTCCAAGTCTTGAATTCGGCACACCCATCAAAACGAGTGATCGAAAGAGAGGGTCAAAAACATGATGGAAAACAGCTGATTATTTCTAAATTAGGATGTATTTTTATGTAAAATTCTTGATAACATTATAAGTGGACCTCAGAGAACATTATAATTTACTTTAAAGGGATCATGAACTGCATTTTTTTAGTTAAGTAAGTAGTTAAAGTAGTGATTTTGTTCACATCATAAGCATTATGAGCATTCTAAGATTACATTTTTTTCCTAAAAAAACTCACTGAAAAGATTTCTGATGCGACTCGCTCCGACTCCCACAAACATTTCGTCAAACTCTGACCCGGAGGCGTAGTAAAAGGGCACGTCTGCTTCACCTGCTACAGCTCTGGCCAACAGGGTTTTTCCTGTTCCTGGAGGCCCCACAAGCAGGATACCTGAAATACACATCCAGATTAGACATTTCTACAAAATTAAAAAACAAAACACCTACGACCATAAGTAAAAGAAGTGTTGAATTTCACCTTTGGGAAGTTTACCACCAAGCACAGTGAATTTCTGGGGGTTTCGCAAAAATTCGACAACATCCTGAAGTTCGTTCTTGGCCTCCTCTACACCTTTCACATGTTCAAAGGTGACATTTTTCATTTGAACAGGGTCCACGGCTGAATCCAGGCCAGAGGTGGTGCGAAAACGAACTACAAGTAAACAGAAACGTCAAAAAACGACCAATAATTTTACAGCACAGCAACAAAGCCTTTCAGGCACTACATTGATACTTTATAATAAAAGCTGCAGAAGAAATTCAGCTACAGTCAACTATCAGTTCAATATATGTTAGGCAAGCAAATATAAGGAATGAATAAAATGGGAAACAAACCAGTGTCGGAAAATGACCCTTTACCCGAGAAGAGAGGGCTTCTGGACACACCATACAGGCCCACCAGCAGGAGGGCAAAAATAATCAGACGTGTCCTCTTTACAGAGTCTGTTAGAAACAGAAGAAGTAAGAACAAACTCATTCATAAGAACACATTTTTTACTATTAAGCAGATGTGCGTTTAAGATATGACCTTTATTTCTCCTTGTCAGTGCCTGAGCCTTCATGAAGCCCTCTGTGAAGCCAGTCTTAAAAGCATCCTGGTGAGATTCTGACAAGTTATTCTGTTTCAATAACTGTTCGAAACTCCCCGTGTCTTGTTTTTCCTTCATGAGGAGGCCCTGAGGACAGAGGATAAGGAAAAATCGGAAACAGATTAATCGCACAGATAAAACCTGTTGTCTTTCTAAAGAGCAGACCAGTGTCATGCAGCTCACTAACCTTCATAAAGACTGGCGTATAATTCTCTGCTTCTACTGGAGCTTCAGGACCAGACTGCAGATGTCTGGTCTTGGACCTCATTGTCTTGAAACCTCTGTTTTGGATCCATACTACGCATGAAAACAAACAAGACATACATACATCAAAATAAACCCAGAACTCAATCCATACAATAGCTATAATGTAACAGCATGTAACTGAGTAAAGGCCCTGTTCACACCAAGAACAATACATATAACTATATCAGCATCCACACCAACAGATGAACATGTTTATTATAAGCACAGACTGCAGTTGTTTCATTAGCCACTTTAAATGCTCAGGCTCTATAAGCTCGGGTGGATTCTTATTGGTTGTTAATGTTTTTATCGTTTATCAGCTGTAAAATATAGCTTTGAAAGTGATTCCAATGATATTGTTCCAGCTGTGGTGTGTGGACTTCCCTATTCTCATAGAATTAGAACAATTCATAGAACATTACAGTTATTGTTCTTAGTGTGAACGGGCTTTAATTCGTTATATTTTGGTCATTAAAGATTACATTGCAGATGGTGCAGATCTACGCAGGCTGTCTGGAGGGGGCTGGAGGTTTGCCTGCGAAACACCGGAGAGCCAAAGAGACCCGTGTGTTTGTGAGAGAACCCTGTGGTAAGATATGCAATTTACATTACACAACAAAGTCAAGAATAAATCACTTTGCTGACAACAAAATGGGCCTTTAGTATCCAAATGACAAGACTTTTCTCACAGTGTCTGAAACAGTTCGATAAAGGATTCGGTCTCTCTAAACCAATTCTTTCTGAGAGTCTACTCTGCTCTGATTGGTCAGATGGCCCAATTTGTTGTGATTAGCTTACAGCACGTGTCAGAAACGAAACGCCTATTAGCATATCTGAATTTCAGCTCCGGATCTTCCTTAGTACTTGATACACAGTGACACGAACACAAAATATAACACTACATGAAAGGTACTATCCGGAAAAGCATAATGGGGCAATTTAAGACCGGAAAGTTTTTGGAAAAACTTGTTGGTGCAAGTACAGTAGATTGAAAATGATACAAAAATTGCAGTGTCATTTCCCCTTGAAGCTGGAACAACTTATTGTTTAACAGATGTGGTCTACTGAAAAGAAGTGGCCGCATTCAAATTTTCTGTATGAGAATAAACCTAATTATTGAGCTAACAAAAATTTCAGAGAGACAAATATACTTCAAAACATGATATCATCACTTTATGTTATGGTTAACCTTACCATTTTTGTTTTGGAAGAAGGAGGGGGCAGAAATGTGAGATGTTCTCCATGCTGTTGAGTTTTGAGCAGCGCTGGAGATGGATCTCTCCTCTGGATCTACAGAAGGCAGCAGGCGTTCCAGAACATCGCGTACATGACTGAACCTCAGCTCGGACAGACCCAGGTCCCTCAAGTTTACTTTCGGCTGTGAAAACAAGACAGTTAGAACCATGAAGCGCAGTGGAAACCAGTGTTAGTTTAGTATCACTTGTTTTTATTTTTTATATTTTTCATTTTAGTGATAGTTTTAGTAATTAGTTGTGTTTTTTTATTATTATTAGCTTTTTTATGTCAGTATCGTTTTTCAATTATTTTTATTTCAGTTTTAGTTATTCTACTACAATTTAAACTAAATGAAAATGACAATTTGGGTCTTGGTTGGCAACTAGCTGAAATAAAATAAGTTTAAAGGGATAGTTCACCCAAAAATGAAAATTCAGTCATCATTTATTCAGCCTCAAGTTGTTCCTAAGTCAAAAGAAGATATTTTGAAGAATGTCGGTAACCAAAGGGTTTCTTTTCCCCATTGACTTCCATAGTATTTTCTTTTATTCATACTATGGAAGGTATTATCTTCTTTTGTGTTCAGCAGAAGAAAGAAATGTATACAGGTTCGGAACAACTTGAAGGTGAGTAAATGATGACTGAATTTAAAATTTTGGGTGAACTATCCTTTTAATTATATTGTATTTCAGTTATCATTAATTTTATTTAAAGCAACAAAATTAGTTTGAGTGAACTACAATAACCTTGGTTTAAACATGAACATGCACCGCTTTAAAACACTGTGAGTGCGGTATCCGTGACTGTCATACCTCATTGAGGAGGGGGTCATGTTCAGGTTTAAGGTCTCTCTGTAGACTCTGCACCGATGTGGTTACGGCTGAGTTGGCTGAACTCTTCAGGTACTGGACCACATTGATTAGATGGGTCAAAGGCACTGTTCCCTAAAAAAAAAGTACCAAAAAAAGTACATTTTGGTCACATTGCATAACTTGGTTTGGAGAATATTGGTTAGCAAATAAATAATAAAATTGTATTAAGTTGCCAGTCCTTAAGTTAACATAGTCACAGAGACATATAAGCTCTCCATGTATGACTGATACTATAGTGTGTTGATCTGTAGGTCAGTTATATCACTACTGACATACTATTGAAACACCCTTCAGACACCTTCACACTCAGTCTCACTATTAAACACACTTTCACAGCTGTTGTTGAACAACCAGAATGAATGTAATAATACATAACCATGTCATAAATAACACTATTATTGATTAAAATAATTAAATATATAATACATGTATACAGAGTATCTGTATAACTGTGTTTTCAATCACCAGTGAAGAAAAACAAAAGAAATTCGCAACAGATGATTTTATTAAATAAATACAGTCAATCAGATGATGTAATCTGTTTGATGGTCCATCTAAATAGCGTCAGAATGTGCCAAAAATAGGCTGTCGTTAACATAAACTTTCAATAGCAGACAATATTGTTTTAAATAAAAAATTTTATCAGACTTAAATGAGCAAGATCAAAGTTTGTTATGAAAACCCCCATTCACACTGGTGTCTCGTTCACGTTCATTAATACTCTCGACAGTTAACGTTACTCATTTAACGTATTTACAAAACGGGCTTTGACGACCACTTTTTAAAACAATGAAATATCTTCATACCTGCGACTGAAAGGTTGTGGGCAGAGAAAACATATTTTGCTTAGATTTTCGCTGAGGTATTCGTGTGCTCCTGTCAGATCCGCTTCTGTTTTGTTCTTAGGTTATGACAACAGGCGTTGTTAATATCACCGATGACTTCACCATAATCTTTACTATACGAAAAGATAGCGTTGTTAAATTCAGCGAATTAATCGGCGTTACGTGAGCTTCACTTCTTCGGTGGTAACGTTAGTCTAAACGAGCAATCGTTCTCTTTAGTGTCGCCTGCTTGACAATAACGGTAAGGCGCAAAATATGTTTTTACAAAAGGGTTTAGTCCATTACCGTAACATTTTTTTGCACACTAGCATTACATAATCACATAACAAGAGAATGGAATTGCATAACGTTAAAGAAAACATTAATAATAATAATAAAAATAAAAAAGGGGGCCACTTAGCTTTGCTCCATTTCCTGTTCAGATCAAAATAAACATTTAAAATAAATCGAACACAAACCCAAGCAAATATACTATTTTGGGAAATTATTTATTAGATGTTTGAATTCGATATCATGCTTTTTATAATCACAGTAAAGTAGGCCAAATAATTCCTCTTTAGCGCCATCTAGTGTCCTCGTGTAGAATGTGGCTCTGCAGCGCAAATCCCCGGATGTAGTGGCTAGGTCTTTTGCCTGTAAAAGCATTTGCTATTTATAGAATAATAATCCACCACTTTTGAAGAGACACATATTTTGATGATAATATACAATTACACTATAACCAAAATGACGTTTCGGCAAGGTCTGAAAACGTTCATTTAAGAGCTAAGGCTAAGCGATTGTTTAGCTTTCCTTCCGGGTTGTTTAAAGACCTCAAATTAAAACCGCCTTGTCAAATATCATTTTGCAGTCAAATATCATTAAAAAGTCAAAATAATTATAATAAAATAATTAGATATTAAACATTACAATAGTACTATACTCCTGCCACTATATACATCAATAGATTAGGTTAGTGTTTAATATATATATATATATATATATATATATATATATATATATATATATATATATATATATATATATATATATATATATATATATATCTCAGCGTGAAATTTTTATTGAGATAATCTTGGGATTATATCGGCATTATATCTGTTTAGTGAAAGATCCTAAATTAAATACAGCTGGCAATGTACTTAAAGCCTTTTGTCATCGCTCTCTGCAGCGCATTCAAGCACTTCCGCTGTCTGTGTCCCACGCGATAGTTGCATCAGGCAGGTTAAAGCGGCCGCTCTTTGTTTTCGTCGACGGTTTATAAATTAACTACAAATCCAAGCAAGCATCTCCAAACGGCATTGATCGCCGATATCTTTCATCTGTTAAAGTTATCGCAGTTATATCGCATGTCCAATATACAGAACCTCCAGTCCTTCGGTAAGTTGCACGAGTTTACAAAAGGACAACATCTTGAGCATTGTGTTGTTTGGTGTCTGTGGGCCAATGCATCGATACGAAAACGTTATTTAAATAGTCGATGCAAACAGTAAGTTAAACGTTTTTGTTTTTCCTTAAATTAAAAAAGCGAATTCCTATGCTTGGGAAAGTTCGTATGGAAAATAATGGTGCCTTTTATAACATATACTTTATATATAAGCTACATTTATAATCTATAAAAAATGTGTTTGTAAAGCTGCTGTTAGCGCAATATCTGTAAGATTATTCTTTTTTTTTTTGAAAGGCCTCTTAAAAATGGAGGTTCTTCATTAACGTTAGCATCTGTGGTTCGACGAAGAACCGGTAAAATCCACTGCGCGAAAGGTTGTTTGTGGTCGAAGGTTCATTGGATTTTTAAAATGTTCTTCACACTAAGAAAAAGATGATTTTTAAAAACGGTTTTTAATTTTTTTGGGGGAACCTAAAATGGTGGTTCTTCTATGACATCACCGCGAAAACCCCCTTTTGGAATCTTCAATCAGTTCCTAGTTTGTTCATTGTTTCAAACATGTGGCGAACCCTTAAAGGCGTAGTTGTCCAAAAAATACAAATTGTCCTTTACTCCCTTTGAAATTATTTTATACCTGTATACTTTTCTTTTTTTGAACACAATATATTTTAAAGAATGTTGGTAACCAAACAGTTGCTCGCCCATTGATTTCCATAATTATTTTTCACGCTATGGAAGTCAATGGAGACCAACAACTACTTGGTTACCAACATTCTTCAAAATAATCTTTTGTGTTCAGCAGAACAAAGAAACTCATACAGGTTTAGAACAATTTGAGGGTGAGTAAATGATGACCGAATTGTTTTGTTTGAACTGTCTCTTTAAAAGAGCTGTCTGTAAAATGTTTAGGTATGCATATATTGGAATTGTTTTTTTTTATCAAACTGCAATCAGATATTGCTCTTTGATTCATTCCCAGTGTGCAACGGGAAGAAAAAACAGGAAAAACCTCACAGCCCCAGGTTTTCTTGTAACAAAGACTGAAGTGTTTCATTGTTTCTGTAGATCCCTTTGCTGATGCAACTAAGGGTGACGACTTGCTCCCGGCTGGGACGGAGGATAAAATCCACATAAGGATTCAGCAACGGAACGGCCGCAAAACACTGACCACAGTTCAAGGCATCGCTGATGATTATGATAAAAAGAAGCTTGTAAAAGCCTTCAAGAAGGTACTTTCTGACTCCTAGTTATTTGGAAGCCTTTCTCCCAAAGTGTTATTTGGTGTTGAGTAATCTTGTTTTATTTAATAGAAATTTGCCTGCAATGGTACGGTGATCGAGCACCCGGAGTATGGAGAGGTGATTCAGTTACAGGGTGACCAGAGGAAGAATATCTGTCAATTTCTGATGGAGGTGAAGTATACTTGCGTATGGAGTAACAGGCTGTTTTTGTCTTAAACATGTTTAAATGGGTTAGTTTGATTTGGACTTCAAATCAGTTACAAAGCAATTACTCATTTCCATTTTGCTATTTTTACAGATCAACATCGTAAAGGAGGAGCAGTTGAAGGTTCACGGGTTTTAAAATGGTGGCCCCTCCAGGGCTTTCTAAAGGACTGCACCAGCATGTAGCAATCCTAGTATATTCATGGCAGGGTTTTTGTGACCATATGCTAACAACACTGACAGCAGGGTAAATCTGTTTGTTTTCATGCTCGAATCTTCATAATGACCTCAACCGGACCACTAATTCCAGGCTGGTCCGTATTAGATACTGAATATTTGTTGCTGATGCTTGTGAACGTTTTATGATAGATGCACTCAATTGCACAATCTTTTTATCAAGGACAATAAAGTTATGACTTTGAACATTTGTGACTGTCTTCTCTTCCCCTCGTTACGCTTGTTTGAATGCTACAGATTAGACATTTTATGTAGCAAAGTATTAAGACTTTTAGAGCTATCAGAATACATATTGCTAGTTTAAATCTAGGTGGCACAACAATGAAAAATGTTCATGCATTCATTACACATAGCTTGCATAAAGCTGAAAGAAGCCTTTAATCAGAAATTATGTGGATTTCTGTATTTCAATGGAAATTTAGTATTAAAGCAATGTTTAACATGAACATGATGGAAATTCTCTTGTATGGAAAAAGCTTGCGTTCGTTAGTGGTTTATAATATTAACAATGCTTTTGGTTGGTAAACCACTTTTGTTTAGTCTCTTGTTTGGCTCATTGTCAAGGCTGAAATCCTTTCAGCTGTGGCCTAAGCCTGCAGTGTCCTGGCTGTCCCGTCAGGCTCAAACATGAGCGTAATCCGCTTTAAGGGGCATGGAATAGAGTTTATGACGAAGGGACGCCAATCTCTCACTGTTAAGGCTGCATTGGCATTTCAAACACTTTTTACCAGAGCAAAGACAGTTTGAAGTTAACTGTCTGAATAGGAATTACTTGACTATTTTCAATGAATATGCCATTTCATGTCCTGCTTATATTCTGGGAAATCACAAGGCCCTTTTATTAACACAAACTCAAAAAATACAAGTTTAAGGTTAATAATCCATAACTTGCACCGCTGATTTCACAGACGTCCTGGACTAAAATGCATTACTATTTCAACAAAGTAAACTTGCACTGACATATCTTAATTTCTAATGCACGTTCATAAAAGCTACTTAAATGTCCTAATTGAACTAAGGCTTAATCTAAGCCCTGTCTGTGAAACCAGGCCATTTTGATTCATCCAAGTGATTCTTTTGAGCACTTTCACCAAAACAGATTAATTCACTGACCAGTGTGTTATAAGTGAGTCAGTGAATCATTAACCATAGCATTTTGCATTTATTTTGTCAACTGCAGGGATGTCAAGCTATAAAAACAGCAAAAATAAGCCTAAATTATGAAGCTCCGCAGATGATGTGGCCAAGAATACATATATTGTTGCCAAGAATAAGAATTTGTTCTCTCGTTATAGTAAACCATGGCCACAAGTTAAGAATGGGTTCTCTTGTTTTAGTAAATCGAGGATAATTCGTTCCCTTGTTTTGATTGAACTAAAACGTGGGAACGAATTATTACAACGTAAGTCTGCGATGAAGTAAAACTAGGTACTTAATTCTTAATTTGTGACCATGATATATATATATATGCATATATCCCCATGTCATGTGCAGGGTCTCTGTACTAAATAAATAAACATCCACCAAAAATGTTTCAATAATATCATTGCGTCAGTTTAATTGGGTATGATCATCAGTCACTTTTACATATTCGTAACTCTTAAACCCCATATCTTGTTGTGAATGAGATGTTCATCAAGTTTCATCATTGATAATGATGAACTAGTTCATTCGGTTTGTTAATGAACCTGTCGGTCTTTCAAGGAAGTCACTTGACGTTTTTTTGTGAACCGGTTCGAATGATTCATTGAAAAGATTAGATTTAAAGAACAATTCGTTCGATAATCTGTCAATAGATTTGCTAAAACTTTACAATGTTGTCTCATTAGTTAACTTTAGTTAATGCATTAACATTAACTTACAATAAGCAATACATTTGTTACACTATTTATTAAACTCTGTTAATGTTAATTAGTAAAAAAAATCAACTATTCATTTTAAGATGCTAGTTCAGGTCCATTAAAGGGATAGTTCACCCAAAAATGAAAATTCTATCATCATTTACTCATCCTAAAGTTGTTCCAAACCTGTATGCATTTCTTTCTTCTGCTGAACACAAAAGAAGATATTTTGAAGAATGTCGGTAACCAAAGAGTTTCTGTTCCCCATTGACTTCCATAGTATTTTTTTTTTTCATAATATGGAAGGTATTATCTTCTTTTGTGTTCAAGCAGAAGAAAGAAATGTATACAGGTTCAAAACAACTTGAGGATGTATAAATGATTAGAGAATTACAATTTTTGGGTGAAGATATTGAAAAGAAGAAGATAACCCTTTTAAAAGAAGATATTTTGAGGAATATGGGTAATGACAGATGACGGGCCCTGTTGAACAAATGATGACCGAATTTTCATTTTTGGGTGAACTATCCCTTTAAATGCTGAAATGAACATGAACTAAGATTAATAAAAGCTTTAGAATTATTTCTCATTGTTAGTTCATGTTAACTAATGTAGTTACCTGATGAATCCTCATCCTCATTCCCCCCCCTCGAGTCCGTCTTGTAAAAACCAAAGACACAGTTTGCCCACTAAGATGTGTAGGAGTGACTGAGTTTTGGTCTGAATCAGATGGAAACAGACAGAGCACGTGCGGATGCCTGGGGCCGTCCACCGTCCTCTCCGCTCCACTCCATTACCTCCACCAGAGTTAATGATGGATGTCTCCCATTCATCAGCACAATCTTCCCGCTCTTAATGCTTTATTGTTTTCTTTTCCCTCACTCGTTTTAACAATCCGTCCATTCATATCTGAACAATTGATCTCTTATCAATTTTCTAAGAGACATTTTACAGCTCACCGAGTTTTATGCGCTTATTGCGTGTTTAAATATGAAAAAGAAAGGAATGGCTATGCATGCATATGTATTCATTCTACATGAGAGCTTGATATTGGACAAAACTGTTAAATGCCTGTCTGGCAGTCAGCAGATTCCATTATTTTTGTTAGTGTTTAGCCAGAGGCCAGCCAGCTGTTATTGTTTTTGTGTGGTATTGCATTCCCGAGCATTCACCCCTCTCACGTCTCTATAAGCAGTGATTCAGTTTCAGATGCTGTTTCTCTGCAGAATGATATTGGCCATAAATAATCGTAGTGACGCTGACCCCGACCTCCAGCTTTATTGGAAGTGTAATTTCTCACCAACAGGCCGGAAAGTAGATACATGCAACAGCTTCTCTGTCCAGCTTGGATATAATGAGACGGAAAATTCATCACGCCGTTTGCCAATGCAAAAAAAATTAATACCTTGAAAAATTCCAACTTAAACCAGTCGTAGATTTGCTGGTCTTGGCTGGCTTAAGCCAGTCTCATAGTCAGCTAGTCTCTAGCTGATGTGCACGCTGGTCTCTCGTCGTTGCTGGCTAAAGATTGTCCGAACCCCTGTAAAACCTGCTCAAGGAGTCGGAGAGCAAACCGGCAAACCAACTAACTGTAAAGATATCTTTTCAGTAGGTTAAATGCACCAAAAAGTGCTGGTATTAACTTTGAGATGTAGGAAATGAATTTATGAATTCTTACCATTCATTGATGCAGGTGAAGGTAAAATCTGTAATGAAAGTCAACAGGGGAAAATAATTACAACCAACATCATGCTGACCAAACAAAACAAAAATACCTAAAAAAAGACCTGAAACAATTATGAAAGCAATTCATAAGCAGTGAATGAAAATGGTACTGCACAGTGATTAAACCGGTTAACCGGTTAATTATTTATTTATACAATATTATTGTGCCAACCTTACATTTATGAGAAATACCCTTGTCTTGGGCAGGGTTCTTCTCATTAACTATACATACAACTATTAAAACTATTTTTTGTTAATTGAAGTAAAGCTGGAATAAAATAAAATATAAATATTAGAGATCAAAAAAAAAAAAAAAATTGTTGTCTTTGCAACTAACTGAAATAAGTTTCAGCAGAAGAAAAACTATTATAATATAGTATTATTTTACTGAAATAAAAAAATTATTAAACCTAACACTAACACAAAAATGGCAATAAAAAAAAAAAACTTTAAATGAAAGTAAAAAAAAAAAAAAAACTACAATAGTATATAAATAACACTAAAATAACACTGAGCTTGAGAACATACTTAATTTTTTTTTTTTTTTGTTAACATCTATACCTTCAATGCTTAGTTTATTCTTGCTTTAATGTATTCCATTTTGGTTTTATCGTGTTCACTTGTTCATCCAGCAACTATTACAAATTATGATGTTACTGGAATTTACAAAAAGTATTCTAATTTAACCCTCTGGTGCTCTTCAGTAATTTTTGACTGAAAAAATTTACGTTTAAATTTTTTTTATATATATATATATATATATATATATATATATATATATATATATATATATATATATATATATGTTATTAAACTTCATTGGAATGGTAAAAAAAAAAAAAAAAGCATGGACATGATTTGAAAAGGTTAAATGGTCCTAAAAAAATATCAACCTCAAATTTGGAACACAACTTGTTTAGATTAATGGTTTTGATGTTCTATTTTGGAAAATATATATTTCATAATTATAAAAATTAAAAAACAGATTTTTTCATAACAATAAATGTACAATTCTAACTAAAGTTCACTTATTTAAACTTCAGCAATAATCTGCCAAGCGTCGTCTTTAAAAAATAGACCAAAATTAAGCCTTAGGCTACTCCAAAGCATCCAAGATTTATGACAGTTTAAGTTGGAAATGTCATTTTCAGGTCTATGCTCAAAAACTGAAAAAATGGATTATAACTACAGCATAAATATAATTCAGTACCATAAAATCCCCTAAAATATCTAGGCAAACTAAAATATAGTAGGACTAGGCTACATACATTTATTTGAAATAAAAAAAAAACTGTAATTTTTGTCCGTCACGCGAGGAGCACCAGAGGGTTAAAAGTATTCGTTGTTTGAAACATAAACCTATTAATGCAATTCAACTTTTGAGTCTCTATAGTTACTGAGAACAAGCCCCATCTTCCCTATAGAATGAACTCAATTTAGCCAATTCTCTTACTTCTGCTATCAGTGGACACTTTTATTTCGATTCATCATTCTTTACTCCTTTGAGAAAGACAGAAATGCTCAGAGGAGAGAAGTTCCATTGTTTATCCGCTGATCTCCATGTGCCTCTTTGTGAGAATGCTGTCTGTACAAATTAATCTATATGTCAGTACTTTTGAAACCACCAGATGGCGATATATAATTGATATCAATGTACACCTACCTTGCCAATTTATCACTTTTGATAGATTAAATATCAAATATTAAAACTGTTTTCTGCACACGTCTTTAAGCAGACACATCCTATACACAGATAAAATATTCCGTTGAAAGCAAAGCACTGTAGGCCTCTATAAAAGTGTAATGAATGCTGACATAACATATGGTGTCAGCCCCTTAGAGCCCAAACACCCCCCACTCTTTTCACTCTACACACTCAACCTCAAAACAGCAGCTCCTCAACATGATGGCATACATCCAGCTCTTCTGTTCTAGTCTTAGCCCAACCTTCATCAACAGAGCAGGTTGCCAAACACATCCACGCTTTCCTCTCAGAGACACCTGACTTCTGAGATTGTAGCCTACCTGGTTCAGTGACCACGACAGGGTGAATATCTGCATTTGTAATGTTTGGGGAAGGAGGTGTGGCGCTAATAGCACTAAAATATCCCAATTAAAAGAGGGAACAGGGGACTGTGCGTTTTCGTTGGCTCGTACTCGCGGTGTCGGCAGCTGCCAGGGAAACGGAAGGTCTGGCGTCTCTACAATATGTTTTTCCGAGTGATCCGTTTTTAGAGATGAGAAGGGAGTCATTGAAAATGGCTGAATACCATATGCACGCAAAAAAAAAAAAGTTCACACTTACACTTTTTTTCATCATGCTCAGATATGTACCGGGTTAATTGGTGAGACGCAACCAACTTTATCGTAATTACATCTTTTGGATTTTTTATGCTGGTTCTTTCGGGGGGTTGTGGGTCGTGGTGGACACCTCGCGTGTTTTGTTCACTGAGATACACTTCACAGAGTCAGCCTGAGAGTGTTAAACTGCTTTGACTGGAGATAGATAGAACTGGGGATGAAAGCAACGCTCTGGGTCTCATAGTAAACAATATGCCTAGTGAGTTGCCTACCTAGACAGTATTTTTAGGCCTGTTCTCCACATGAAGGCTGTTTGAAACAGTAGGCAGAATACTAATTATGACATCTAAGAGATTCTAGTCAGATTTAAGGCAGAATTGCATGTGTCCTTCATGGTTAAGACTGTCCAAGAACACAGCAAAGAGATAAAATAGAGAAAAATGTCCTTATATTTTCAGTATTTTCTTAATTTTTCTAAATATTTTAATCATTTTCGGTAACACTTACAGTGTCTTTGTTACACACGTTACATGTAGTTACTATAGTAATTATAGGGGTGTAACAAAATAGCGTGTCATGATATATCGCAACACAAAAATGCAACAATATGCATCATGGATAGTGACAATATGTATTGTGTATATAGTTCACCCAAAATAAAAATTACTGTGTGAGAAAAAATTCTAGTTTACAGAGTTTTAGTGTCAGTACTACATTAAACTACTATATAATGTTGAAAATAATGTATAATAATGCAGTGGGGGAATATATCTGGGTCCTGATAATGCCAGATGTTACCAGTAAAAAGTGGCCTAGATTATTTATTGAGGTTCAAACATATTCGTCTAAAATAATTCTGTATTTTCAGCTTCAGAATCATGAATATTTTTATTCTGGTGTCACCATTGTCCTGTGCATTGGGTTACCAGCACCAAGTCCAAGCCTATTCATTTACATTTCTCAATGTAATATCAAATTTAGCATTTTAATCACCTACATTTTTTGTTAACCTTTTATCATATGTCTTGGAGTATCGCAATAATATCGCATCGTGAGTTCAGTATCGTGATATGTATCGAATCGTGACATGAGGGTATCGTTACATCCCTAGTAATTACTATAAATTGTGCTTAATTACATGCAATTAACCTAAACCACACCCTAATCCTAACACTAACCCTATAGTAAGTACATGTAGTATTACTCAGTACTTAAATGTAAAACTACACTATAACAAGGACACCTTAAAATAAAGTCCTATAACCTATAAAATAACCTCATTTTCTTCATTACAGCAAATCAAAAATGTCCATTTCACTCAGTATTTGTTCATGCTATGAATTTGATGTTCTTATAGACCTTATGCGCCAGAGAAACAAGTGCGCAGCCATCTTTAGCATTTTGTGTTTTAACTTTCGTTTTTGGCGGTAGCTCTGTATATTTCTATGGCATCGCTGTCGAAGATTAGCCTTATTAGCTGGTGAAGTGGATTTTTAATGAAAGTTATCATGAGCATTTGAAGTGGATGTCATAACAGATGTCAACTGACCGGGAAGATTTTAAAACAAGCAGTTCAATCATAAATCCGTAAGATTCATGCTGTTGAAATACAAACCGGAGAGTGCGGGGCTGAAAAAGGGGCGGGGCTGAAAAGGGGCGGGGCTACATAAGATCTATAGAGGGCTGATGATGGATTTTTGTAGGTTCGCACACTCTCAGAAAATAAGGTACAAAAGTTGTCTCTGGGGCAGTACCCTTTCAAAAGGTACACCTTTGTGCCAAAAGAGTGCACTGTAAAAAATCCAACTTACATTTTGTATGACAAATTCAGTTTTTAAAGTTTATTCAACTATTTAACATGAAAAGTTGAGATAACTCAAACACGTAAGTTGAGAAAACTCAAAAATGTCCTGCAGCTGGTTGCCTTAAACTTTTAAGTTTTCTCAACTTTTTTTTTTTTAAAGTGTGCATAAGTACCTCAAAGGTACATATTGGTACCAAAAGTATACATATTAGTACCTAAATGGTACATATTAAAACCTTTTTAAAGGGTACTGTCCCAGTGACAGCATTATACCTTTTTTTCTGAGAGTGCATCACCCTGGTTTTCTCGACAAAAACCCAATAGGACTTTCTAACTTTTTGATTGTCGCAGAAAATAAGCTCTTTGTCAAAAAAAAATCATGATTCTTACATGTTTTGTTCCTCATGATCTTCACAAATCAACACAACTTTTATGTATTTTGAAGCCTAAATACAACAGTCAGATATTAAAAGGTAAATAGGCTATGAAAAAACTAGGGCATACAGTACCAGGATCACTAAGCTTCCAACAGCTTTCAATCTTTATTAAAACATTTCCCCTGAAAGTTTGAGTCAGAAATGTTTGCATGAGCTCAATTATAAACACTCTGCAAACTAAAACAAAGGAAATCATTATTTACTCACCTTCATGTCGTTCCAAATGTGTATGCCCTTCTGTTTTCGGCTGAACACAAAAGGAGATGCAGTTCTTCATGCAGATCTTTTCCACACAAAGGTCATAGTGGCTATGTCTGTCAAACACAAAAAAAGGACAAAAAGACATAAAAAAATACCACGTATAACTATATTCCAAGTAAGTATAAAACGATACAATAGTTTTGTGTGAGAAACACATTTAGGATCTGATTGTAAGCAGCAAGATCCTCACTAGGTTTTGGAACAGAACTATTAAAGGATTAAAAAACAAGTGTATGTTAAACCAAATTTAAGGACCTTACATCCCAAGATCTGTGTATCAATGTCAGGTTTTTATGTTATGCAACGAGTATCTGTGAACTCGCAAGCTTTCACAATCTGTGCATCTTCGACATGCTCTATACATGAGGAATGTGCATGTGTCTCTGTGTTTTTGGCCAGTTGCTGCGGTACGTGTCGGGCCGGTCTGTTGCAGTTTTGAGGCAGGAGAAGATGACGACCCCCTACAGAGAAGCCTAGCTGCTCGCTGCATTTCTGAGACATTTACAGTGATTTACAGCCTCCTGTCGCACACAGAAAGACAACTTGACAGATACACACACACACAGTCAGACAGGCACGTAACATGCAGACAGACACACAGACAAGACTGAATACATCCACCTGCTCTGGATAGAAGACAAACGTGCTTTTTGTTTGAATTCTTTCAGAATCGAACTTCAATATCAGCCATGTCTGTTTCATATAAGAAAACATTTAGTCAAGTCAAGTCAAGTCATTTTCATTTATATAGCGCTTTTAACAATGTAGATTGTCTCAAAGCAGCTTTACAGAGATAAATGTATAATTTAACGTAAGATTGTTTTGGCTTTATAGCGGTTCTTTAATAAAGTTATTTTCCAGCTAAAGTTAGTTTTGATTGATTCGCTTCCGTCGCAACGATCATTTGTTTTTAAATTAGGGCCGCCAAGACGACACCATTCTCTCTACACAGACTTTAAACGCGATCCTGTGAGAAACGCTGATGGCGTTCAGATGCGCATTAAGAACGGGTTCTATAGTTATGTGCGTTTGAATATATGTGTGCAGGTTTGGAATTCCCTACAAACCAAACCTAAACAAATTACTGGTGTTTCCTTATAGTTTTGATTCAGAATTTTATTTTATTTTATCAATTCGGGGTAGATACGCAAATTGAGTTTTCCCGACGACGCGTTATCTGTAGAGTGGGAAAGGGATCCTCCATAGGGAGAGACTAGTTGGCACTTCAGCACTGCGTTGACACCGGGTCCAGGCGAAGGTCCTTCATCAGATCTGGAAACGGCCTGGATCCGGCAGGCTGCGGGAAAACCTCGGGATAAACAAAGACACTAAAATTAGCGTAGATGCCATTCTTCTCATGATGTAACAAGTACATCAGGATTTATGGGAAGTGTTCCCGGTTCCAGCTGACCTAATCTATGCAGCCTAATATTGAATTATAGAAGTCTATAATGTATTATGTGAACCCTATGTCAAAGAGATGTGTCTTTAATCTAGATTTGAACTGACAGAGTGTGTCTGCTTCCCGGACAATGGTAGGAAGGCTGTTCCAGAGTTTTGGTGCTAAATAGGAAAAGGATCTACCGCCAGCAGTTGATTTTGATATTCTAGGTATTATCAACTGGCCGGAATTTTGAGATCGCAATAGACGTGAAGGAGTATAATGCGTTAAGAGCTCGCTCAAGTACTGCGGAGCTAAACCATTTAGTGCTTTGTAAGTAATCAGCAATATTTTAAAATTGATGCGATGTTTAATAGGGAGCCAGTGCAGTTTTGACAGAACCGGGCTAATATGCTCATACTTCCTGGTTCTGGTAAGAACTCGAGCTGCTGCGTTTTGAACTAGCTGTAGTTTGTTTATTAAGCGTGCAGGGCAACCACCCAGTAGAGCATTACAATAATCTAGCCTTGAGGTCATGAACGCATGGACTAATTGTTCCGCATTTGTCAATGAGAGCATATGACGTAATTTAGATATATTTTTAAGATGGAAAAATGCGGTTTTACAGATACTAGACACGTGACTTTCAAATGAAAGATTAGTATCAAAGAGCACACCCAGGTTCCTAACCGACGACGAAGACTTAACAGAGCAGCCATCAAGTGTTAGACAGTATTCTAGGTTATTACGTGAGGAAGTTTTTTGTCCAATAATTAGAATCTCTGTTTTTTCAGAATTTAGAAGTAGGAAATTACGAGTCATCCAATTTTTTATATCAGCTATGCATTCTGTTAATTTAGTGAATTGGTAAGTTTCGTTAGGTTTTGAAGAAATATAGAGCTGAGTATCGTCGGCATAACAGTGGAAGCTAATTCCATGTTTCCTAATGATATCTCCTAACGGCAGCATGTACAGAGTGAACAGCAGCGGTCCTAGTACTGAGCCCTGTGGTACGCCATACTGAACTTGTGATTGATAAGACATCTCTTCATTTACTGCTACAAACTGATAACGGTCAGATAAGTATGATTTAAACCATGCTAGTGCAATTCCACTAATGCCAACATCATTTTTGAGTCTATTTAAAAGAATGTTGTGGTCAATAGTGTCAAACGCAGCACTAAGATCGAGTAACACTAATAGAGAGACACAACCACGATCGGATGATAAGAGCAAATCATTTGTTACTCTAACGAGAGCAGTCTCAGTACTATGGTATGGTCTAAATCCAGACTGAAAATCCTCGCAGATATCATTTCTTTCTAGAAAGGAACATAGTTGTGAAGATACTGCCTTTTCTAGTATCTTTGACAGAAAAGGTAGATTCGAGATCGGCCTGTAATTGACTAATTCTGAAGGATCAAGTTGCATTTTTTTAACAAGCGGTTTAATCATAGCCAGCTTAAAGTTTTTTGGTACGTATCCTAGAGACAAAGAGGAATTAATGATATTAAGAAGAGGATCTATGACCTCTGGAAGCATCTCTTTCAGTAGCTTAGTCGGTATAGGGTCTAACATACATGTTGTAGATTTAGATGATTTAACGAGTTTAGTAAATTCTTCCTCTCCTATAGCAATGAATGAATCAAATTTTTCCTCAGGGAGACTACAATGCACTGCCTGATGCGATACTGTAGTAGACGGTTGCATAGTTATAATTTTATCCCTGATATTATCAATCTTATAAGTGAAGAAGTTCATAAAGTCATTACTGCTGTGCTGCTTGGAACCTTCTGTGTTTGAAGCTTTCTTTTTCGTTAGTTTAGCCACTGTTTCAAATAAATACCTAGGATTATGTTTATTTTCTTCTAATAGGGTTGAAAAATAAGCAGATCTAGCAGCTTTTAAAGCCTCTCTGTAAGCAATCGAGCTCTCTTTCCATGAAATGCGAAATACCTCTAATTTTGTTTTCTTCCAGTTGCGCTCCATTTTTCTGGCTGCTCTCTTAAGGGCCCGAGTGTGCTCGTTGTACCACGGCGTTGGATTATTTTCTTTAATCTTCTTTAAGCGCAAAGGAGCAACTGTGTCTAAAGTGCTGGAAAAGAGAGAGTTAAAAGTTTCTGTTGCAATATCAAGTTTTTCTAAGCTATCCGGGATGCTAAAATGATGAAACTGATCAGGAAGATTATTAATAAAGCAATCTTTAGTAGCAGAAGTGATAGGTCTAACATATTTGTAACACGGAGTCGGCTTTGCAGCCTTGGCTAAATGTAATTTACACGAGACTAGATAATGATCTGAGATGTCATCGCTCTGCTGCAGAATTTCAACAGCATCAACATCTATTCCATGTGATAATATTAGATCTAGAGTATGATTACGACGATGAGTAGGTCCTGACACGTGTTGTCTAACTCCAATTGAGTTTACAATGTCTTTAAATGCCAAACCCAATGCATCTTTTTCATTATCGATGTGTATATTAAAATCACCAACAATTACCAATACTAACTCTGATAG
Organism: Rutilus rutilus; assembly: GCF_951802725.1. Classification (NCBI taxonomy): domain Eukaryota; kingdom Metazoa; phylum Chordata; class Actinopteri; order Cypriniformes; family Leuciscidae; genus Rutilus; species Rutilus rutilus. The sequence goes on from NC_140228.1 coordinate 7,569,443, forward strand.
AAAGTCCGCAAATTCTTTGATAAAGTCTGTATGGTGCCCTGGTGGCCTGTATACAGTAGCCAGCACAAATCTCAAACGTGATTTATCATTTTTACTATATATTTTTACATTAAGTACTAACACTTCAAAAGAATTATATTCGAAACTTGATTTCTTAGTGGTTTTGAAAATATTACTATAAATTACAGCAACACCACCCCCTTTGCGTTTCAGACGAGGTTCATGTTTATAACAGTAATCTTGCGGGGTGGACTCATTTAAAGTAATGTAATCGTTTGGTTTTAGCCAGGTTTCTGTCAAACACAGCACATCTAGGTTATTATCTGAAATCATATCATTAACAATGAGTGCTTTTGAAGTAAGCGATCGAATATTCAGCAACCCAAGCTTTAGCATTTGCTCATCTGTATTATAGCTGTTTTTTATTTGTTGAACATCAATTAAATTTTTAACCTTAGATAGGTTTAAACATTTTTTGGATTTCCAAAATCGGGGAACAGACACAGTCTCTATATGATGATAGCTAGGTGAAAGAGGCTCTATGTGATGGGATTTATCTGACCTGGGTGATTTAAAAATGTTGTCCTTGTATAAAGATAACATTGCACTTTTAATCTAGCCATTTGGTTTTTTTTTTGCATTGAATAGTTACCTTAAAATGCTAGACCAACACTTAAACTCTAAAAAATGATCTATATCCATCTCATTAAAATAGATTTGATCTAAAGATATTTGTTCATTGCTTATGCAAGCTTGCGTGATGTACTGTGTTAGTAGGGTAAACTATATAGATTATCGTTTCTTAAACTGAGAAAACTCCTGAATTGTGGAAATAACATGGCATGTGAATTTTCATCAAGGGTTTCTAAAGAATATAATCCCCATTCATTATCGTCATATGCATTGAAAACAAAATCTTCAATAAAAATTATAATAAATAATCAAATATAATATATTTCCTAGATTTAAATCAACCCAATGGCTTGTGAGATGAACATTCCAACATTTAAAGGTATAGTGGAGGATCTTTCCGAATTTTAGATAAGACCCGCCCTCTCCACTTTTTGAAAAGTTTGATTGATTCACCAGAATGATTGACAATTAGGAGGACCAATAGTATAGGTGATCCACCCGGAAATAAAAAATCCTCCGCTATACCTTTAATTTAAAATAAAAAGAAGTAGGCTACTTGTATCTTGTACTGGATGAATCCAAAAAGTTTGGGGTTATGAAAAGATTCTCCGGCTCAAAATGTTTGAAAAATCCATTAATAAGTTTACACAAAGCATTTACACTGAAATGAGTAACACTTACATCTAATGAGTAGAGGGGGCGGGACAGCAAAATGGGGCGTGGTTAAGGTGGAGTCATTATTGTTTGACAGGATTTTTATCTGCCAAAAAGATTTGTAAAGGATTTTCCATTGTTCAGAAAAGAAGCCAATTGGCTTCATAAAAGTACTGCATTTATATCGCTTCATTTTCATAATTATGGCTTTGATCTCCCTATTTTTTTCTGGAAAGGGTGGCAAAAACATAATCATCCATCCAAAAATGTAATCCATCACACTCGAAGAAAAGCCAGTAAAAAATATAGATTTTTCACCTGTTTTTATTTATTTAATTTACACATTTTATTGTGTTGTGTTTTAGGGTTAAAGGAAATGTCTGTAAACTTTACAGATGAAAAGTTGTGCATATAAAAAAATCACTGGTATCTTTCCCATTTTCAGATCTGAGCAAAACTCACTTGTGTTTTCATGCAAATTCACTGATGAAGACATTTCCTCCATAGAGGCAGAACACAGGCTACTGTAAATATCCTAATTGACTAAACAAACATTTGTCTTGATCAAACAGCCTTAATGTAAATACATAATCCCACTTCCTCTATATTCTAATGAGCCGCACTCATTTCAAATAGCAATTGTATTAGAACTTAAAATATCATTAAGCAAATGTAATGAACGCATTTTGTTTTGTTCGGCTCCTGAATGTATTTACAATGTATCATCTCACCATGAGCGTTTCAAAAACGTAATTAAAAATCATAATATTCGAGTGTTTCGTAAATTTCTCAAACTTCAAATGTCTCAATATATTGATTCTACGCACAAATGAATAAACATAACAAAATGTCTTATGTGTCTAAAAGTCAAAGATTTTGATTTGTTTTGACATTTACTTTTCCCCAAAAGACAGGATGTAATATTCAAAATCCTTCCTTTTCCTTTGTCTTATTTTAATCTTCCATTCTCATTCCAACACTGTCAAACTTTTAAAAAGTGGACCAAAGTGCTTTTAAATAGCATGGAGCATGACTAATGAGAGAAACATGTTAAAATCATCGCAAAAAAAAAGTCCTTGGAAGACAAATGAATTTTCAGCAGAATAATTAACTTAATTAACAAATTTGCATGCATATTCATCAAGCTATTGAAGTCTCTCCAGCCTGGCTTGATGAACGTTGCCGTAATAACCATCTCATTTACATTCTACCATCTACAGCTATTTAGAGATGAAAATGAAGAATAAAAGAAATGGCAGATTTCTGAATGCACGCGCACGCGGGATCGTCTGGTATATGGTTTTGCAGAACCGCAGCCCACGTTTGCTCTATCGCTGTAATGAGCTCCAGAGGAAGGCTGTGTGTGTGTGTGTGTGTGCGTGTGTGTGTGTGTCTCCTGCCCTCGGCCCCTTCCTCTCTCTCTCTCCTGGGCATTGTGTTGGCAGGCGTCCCTGACTCGCAGTTCTCTGGGGCTGGCAGACTGTGCTACCCGCTGTCTCTGCAGGGCAATCTTAACAGGCAGCAAGGTGTAACAGCACAGACTGCCACACAAGGCCCGAGGACACCATCACAACCCATCCCGTCCAAGCAGCCATCAGTACTTTAATTCTAGCTGCATATTTCTGCATTATCCAAGCATTTTTTCTTTCGCCACTTTTATTTACAGTATTGTAATGAATTTACATTGCATTTCGCAGACATTTTCTCCAAAGCGATTTACATTATATTCAAAGTACGCATTATCAGTTCATGCATTCTCTGGGAATCGAACCCATGACTTTGGCATAGTTAGCTTTACTGTTTGAGCTACAGGAATGAATATTAAAGGTTGCACAGTTTCTGATTTCTCCTAGTCAGTTACTTGTAAAATCAATACCCGAGTTAATCGCATACTCATGGTTTATGTTATCATAATAAAAAATTTAACTAATAGTTTGTGTCAACAAGTGTTTATTAATTGACAGTCCAATGATTGCAACAGCTACATCTCTCACATGTATTGTAAAAACACAGGTTTCGTTTTGTATTTAACAGGAAAAAATAACACGTTGTAAATTCACACACACATCCGACGTCGAACAATAGGGTGAATTCATGTTGATTGGAAAGTGTCAAAAAAAGCGTTCCAATCAATCTGAATTCACCCCTATGTGAATACGTATATTTAACAGTTACCTAGGGGGTATTATACAACATTAGCCTCCTTATATAACATTTCCCAGGTCTTCAACCGTAAAAACAATAACGGATCAGTACTCGCATCACTTACAGACCTTTTCCAAAAAATTTGAATATCATGGAAAAGTTTATTTATTTCCATAATTCCATTCAAAACGTTAAACTTCCATAGATTATAGATTCAGGGCCCACAACTTAAATGATTTCAAGTATTTAGTTGTTTATTTGTACATAATTTGGGCTTCCAGCTCATAAAACCCACGAAAACAGGATTTCAAAAAATTTGAATATTACATGAAATCACACAGTAATTACACAGTGATACCATGGTCATTGAACCAGGTTTTGGTTCTTTTGGCAGTGTGGGCAGGTGCAAATCCTGCTGGAAAATGAAGTCAGCATCTCCATAAAGCTTGTCTGCTGAAGGAAGCATGAAGTGCTCTGAAAATGTCCTGGTAGACGGCTGTGTTGAGTGGACAGCACAGTGGACCAACACCAGCCGATGACCAACACAGACTGTGGAAACTTCACACTGGACTTCAAGCATCTTGGATTGTGTGCCTCTCCACTCTTGGTTTCCAAATGAGATGCAAAATTTGCTCTCATCAGAAAAGAGGACTTTGGTCCGCTGTGCTTTATTAAATCCAGAGTCAACGCAGCCGTCTACCAGGACATTTTCAGAGCACTTCATGCTTCCTTCATTTTCCAGCAGGATTTGCACCTGCCCACACTGCCAAAATAACCAAAACCTGGTTCAATGACCATGGTATCACTGTGTAATTACTGTGTGATTTCATGTAATATTCGAATTTTTTGAAATCCTGTTTTCGTGGGTTTTATGAGCTGGAAGTTATTATGTACAAATAAACAACTAAATACCTGAAATCGTTTAAGTTGTGGGCCCTGAATCTATAATCTATGGAAGTTTAACGTTTTGAATGGAATTATGGAAATAAATAAACTTTTCCATGATAAAGGTCTGTAGATCTTTACTCAACCAGTTCAAAATAGTTTATAACAGAATTAGATCAAATTCATGTAGTCTATTTGCTGTCATCGTCCTCCTGCCACATCCTCTTTTTGATAAAGACCATAGACCAGGGTTCCTTAAATCCGGTCCAGGAGGGCCTTTAGCTCAAACCCTGATCAAACTCACCCACCTGTGATTTTCTAGTGATACTGAAGATCTTGATTAGCTTGCTCAGGTGTGTTTGATCAGGGTTGGAGCTAAGATTTGAGGAACCCTGCCAGACGGACGACGTGTCTCCACTTTCTTCCACTATAGAAAAATTAAGTCAAAATATCCCAGAAATAACAGCTGACATCTTGCACCGATTACGTCATTTGGAGCCCGAGTCTTACCGAGATGGGGTATCACTCCCTCTTCAGCAGACTCAATCGCTAGCACAGCTGTCAATCATGACGTTACGCCCCGTTTTTATAGCATCGAATAACTAACTAAAACCAAACTAACACTTGAACATACATCAGAATGATAAGAACTACTGATCTTTGGGAAAAAATTATTGGCAGTATTATTGGATTTCTAGGTTTCATGTCTGTGTTCGAAATCGCCCCCTTTACCCTCATTCACTATTCCCTACATTACTCCACCAATATATTTTAGAAAATGGATGGATGGATGATTCAGCTCATTTGGCGCACGACTCTCACAGTGCATTATGGGTATTCTCTAGCCGTGGAGCATACAATGGTTGTACACTCATTACTGTGGTGCTTTGTTTGATTGAATGAGAGCACTCAATAATGTCCACTATGGTTTCGGACACCACTACAAATAGTGCACTATTTAAGGGTATAGGGGGGCGATTTCGGACACAGCATTGGTCATGCCTCGCTGGTTTGCATTAAGAAAAACACACACACCGACATGTGAAGTTGCGGATATCGAGCTCAATGGCTTCGACAGGTTGAAGTAGTCGATTACTCGACTAGTCTATGCACGAAAAAAAGGCAAATAGGAAAAAATGAAGGGAAAATTGGGAACAGAATTTCAGCAACAGAAAATGTTGCAAGTCAGATTCAAACTTAGTGTCAGAACACATACACTAACCACAAGGCCAAGGCTCCATTTGGAACACTTCATTAATAAAAGGAGAAGAAAACAAAACCCATGACCTTAAGGCATTATTAGCACCATGCTTGTCTGTGGAAACACAAAAAGAGTTTAAAATAGATGCACTAAAATATGTCTACACATGTCATATTTAAGTTAAATGTATTATTTTTCGCTTTTTTGTGTGTTTTTTTTTGTGTCATTTTCAGAGCTGCATGTTGTTTGTGGATCCACAGATGAAATAACAGCATATGGATACAATACAACATGAGGGTGATACAATTATGACAGAATTTTCTTTTCTTTTTTGGAAACTATTCCTTTAAGTGTGCATGTGTTGAGCATACAACAGTCTTGACTTGTGAATTTATGGCTGTTGACAGTTTTTATATAAAATAGCTGTAAAATGCTTCAAATGTTATGATTGGAGAAAAATTAAGATGGGGGAAGTTTTATTGGTTTATTTCATTATCTTTTTGTCATTTGAAATTTAAGAGAGTGTGTTTCTTTGCATATGGAACAATTAGGAAGTGACAGCAATTCACAGACATTGTTTGAGAGGTTCATTAGAATCGTTCTGAAATAGAGAAATCACCCAAAGGCCTAACCTGATCACCAATCTTACGATGGTTTCAACTCAACGTAACATATGCTCGACATATTCTAGAGAGCTATGTTTCAAACAGCAGCATCTCCCAAAAGATTCATTCATCAGATTTATAGAGTAGCGGATTGAAAGCGGGGAGACGAGTCTGTATCGTGTTAATGCTGTCTGTGACATTTTTATTAAGTTTCATGGAAAGTGAGGAGATAGTCGAAGGGGGTTTTGTAATTTTGTTTGCAGTTTGCAGACTAGAGATTTTAAAAACCTCTAGCTGGTTTGTACAAAAACTCTCCATATACAACATTCTGAATGAACAGTTGCTACAGACATCAGCTATTTGTTCAGCTTTTGTAAAAGATGAAAAGCTAAAACTTTGAATAGAGGTTTCTGCTTATGCTGTTTCTAAACATTGTTGTTTGAACAGTTTTGATGATAGATCTGTCTCGAGGGTGTCTCTCAAAGTTGATATTTATATCTGTGCTTTTGCATGTTTTGGGGGGGATATTCAGACATAAGTGCTTAAGGTGTTTTACCCTCATTATCATGTCTGTGACTTGTCAAAAAGGTTGACACCTGAAGGCAATGACGGAACGAACATTTCAGGCAAAATTGTCTCTCAGAACTTGACACCATGCTGATTCCTCCCTCCAGTAGAGCCGCACAGCTCAGGAAGTGTTTGATGGTGATATAGATGGAGAAAGTTCTGAAGAAAGTCCCAGATTCACAGAGGGATTTGATTACCTCTATCCATTATCCACACAGTGAGTGATGGAGTCGCTAACCATCTGTCATCTGATTCATTTGCATCATCAACACCTGCCTGCCTGTTTATGGCTCGCCATCTTTTTTTATAATCCTCTCAGTATTTTTATTTTTTTTACCACTTTGATGGAATCTGCAAATGTTTTGTTAAAATAGAAATGAAAGCACCCTTGCTTAAAGCCATGCTTCACTTCATTACGCTGAGGCGAAGCTGTTTTCATTTCACTGGCTCGAAATGGCACAATAAGGCAAAGAGAAATGTGCGCTTGATTCATGATGCTTTGGCAACTCATGGAAACGTGTTAAAATCACTCATGCTTAAAAAACGTGATTCTATTTTCATGTTTTCAGTAAAAACTCTTGTTTAGCTGATCAAAGTGTCCTTTTGTATCGGTCATGCTGAGTGAAGTACAGCTGTGAGCAACCAAAATGTTAAATATTTGTCATCCAACATGAGAAAATGGAGCTAACAGAACTGACAAAAAATTCTGATATCTGTATATGACATTCAAGAATAATAAAAGCCTAAATTAAAGGGAAAGTTCGCCCCAAAAATGATATTTAATCCATGATTTACTCACCCTCAAGCCGTTCGAGATGCATATGTCAATCTTTTTTCAGACGAACATATTTTCAGTTATTTTAGAAAATGTCTTAGATCTTTCAGTGGTTATAATGTGAAGCTATGGGGTCCAGCTGCTTCAAGACCGAAAATGTGCATGCATCCTTCACAAAAGTAATCCATCCGGCTCCAGGGGGATAAACGAAGGCCTTCTGAGGGTCGTGGAAGCGTCGTGACGTAGAACGAACGTAGAGTTTTGTTTTGCTCTGCTCTCTGGCTGCGCTGTCACGTTCGTTCTACGTCACGACGCTTCCATCTCCATGAACGCGCGCCGACCGCCACAGGAAGCCAGTTATTTTCGTTTATAAAGTTTTAAATATGTATATTTTTACGACAAAACTGCACGGATTACCCTCGGAAGGCCTTTGTTTATCCCCCTGGAGCCGGATGGATTACTTTTGTGAAGGATGCATGCACATTTTCGGTCTTGAAGCAGCTGGACCCCATTGCTTCACATTATAACCACTGAAAGATCTAAGACATTTTCTAAAATAACTGAAAATGTGTTCGTCTGAAAAAAGATTGACATATGCATCTCGAACGGCTTGAGGGTGAGTAAATCATGGCTTAAATATCATTTTTTGGCGAACTATCCCTTTAAATCTGTTCATTATATAAAGCGATCGTGTCTCTTCAGAAAATTTGGACTAAACCGCTCAATTCACGTGGATTCCTTTTACGATCTCTTTATGAACTTTTTGGAGCGTGAAAGTGGTAGTTGCGTAGTTGTCAATGGAGGGACAGAAAACTCTCAGATTACATTAAAAAGATCTTCATTTGTGTTCTAAAGATGAACGAAAGTCTGACGGGTTTGGAACGACACGAGGGTGTTTTTGGGTGAGCAGGCACATGACATGATCACAGACAAATACATTATGAAAAGCCTTTGACCATTCTAGAACTTTCATGAAATATTGACAAAATTCTATTGCGTAAATGAAATCATGTGGGGTTTAATTTGATCAGTATCTAGAAGTGGGACTGCATAGTTGCCTTTGTTGAAAGAGAAAGGGAGAGATTTTCGCCTGAAATCTTCTTCACCATTAACTGCAGTGATAATTTATGGCACTGAATCTGGTGCCAAGAGACCATTTGGTCCTTGTGTCTGAGTCATTTTACAAAGACACATACAGTCCACGCACAGACACGCATGCATTCTTTCTACATAATCACTTATATGTTGTTATTTTTTACATTTAATAAAGGACATTTCAAGGATTTTTGATTTAAATATCTCACAATGTTGTAAATGGGCAAAGCTGCAGTTCAGTGCAAAAAAAAAATCTGTATTAATCATCACATTTAATGCGATACAACAGTTGGTTTACGAACTAATAGTTTTAATAGCGTCTGTTTTCAGCCTTAAAAAAGATCAACAGCTTCTTTGTTGTTGACACTGATCTAACATTGTCTTATCATTCTCTGAATAAAATTTTGGACAGATTCATAAGAGTTACACAAGTTTGTGAAATAACCATCAGCTGAAATGGACGTGTTCAACCTGTAGGAACTTTAGGAACGACTAAAGCATACCGATCCATATAAAATGAGGTTCTTAATTGATTTTCATGCTACAATGTGCGCTGAACATCCAGGCAAAGGCATTTATCAGAAATAGTCATTAACTTTCCTTTAGTCTACATTTAACACAGAATACAAATGACTTTACTGTCCAACATTCGGTTTTAATGGCTGCTAAATGTGCCTGTGATTAGCCAACATCTACTTCAGACAAACTTCATGTAATTTGTCCAAATGGGAATAGTTCATACATTTTTAATATTAGGTTTTGAAATTCACATTAACGACCTACTAGATTGATGAGCTCTAGGGCCTCTTGATGTCACGCTCTCTGCCAACTAGCTGAAAATCAGCTTTAAATGGAATTGATGGTCAGGTTGAACGTAAAAGAGAATCGTATAGGCTATACCTGAAAAGTCCCGGCACAAAGCGAGTGAGAAAAAGCCCGATCCAGACCTGCGAGTCTCTGTTAGTTTAAGTTAAGCTCGTGGGTCAAATGTAAGGGCCGAATAATAACAGAGAGATCAAGTACCCCGGAAACCTCATACTGAAAACACATTTGCGTTCCGTGCCAGGATACGCACACTCCATGCCAAGTCTAGAAATAGGGGCGTTCATCTCAGCCAGGACGGGTGCCAAACTGACACCAATCTAATATGCAAATGAGTTGCTGGCTGATGATGTGGTTGCTTCTGTGGGGAGGATCACCTGCACCTCCTCTCACAGGACATGGTTTTCAAAGGGGTTTATCTCCTTAAACCCTCTAATTAAAATGAGAAATCCCTAAGCCACCAGAACTCAAGCAAAAAAAAAAAAGAAAAGAAAGAAAGAAAGATTATTAGGAAAATTCTGTGTCCCACACCATCTGCGACCCAGGACTTGTGGAGTTTTTTTTGGGAACGAGACGGAGAGAGCGAGCAGGAGTGGGACTAACGTATGACAACACCCTTTCTCCACTCGTTAGAGGGGCTTCACACAGATAAATCAACATCGCACCAGCTCTACATTGTTCATTCCTAATTACCGTTATTATTAACAAGCAATTCATTCCAGAAACTGTCTCTGAGGCTCTCAGGTGTGAGTTACCGAGAGCTACCGAGTGAACCTTCATTAACAACTATAATCAAACAACCTCCCTCTGAAGCACGCCGGCAGAGATCTCGACATCTGTATCGCATGTTTAGCATGATCTCGGAAATGTGGGTCGCGTCCAAATTCCTGCACTTTAATAGTATGTATTCAATTATGTGGGTTTTATAAATACATCAACAAGAACATCTATACCTGGACAAATATGTTATGCATTCCCATTCATCTTAACAGCATGCAGCCCTGGAAGTAGCCTACAAAAATTTTAATCTGCCATCTTTGCCTTCAATCATGACAAAGCTGATTGGGTGATGGCACCATGCATGAGCTCTTTGTTAACTATTATAAGTCCAATGCATGTTTTAATATCGCTACAATTAAGGGGCACTTGTACAATAATTATTTAAAAGTTATTTATATTATATTTGTATTAAAAAAAATGATGTAGTCAGAATTAACAGATATTAAATGGCTGTCAAAAGAGGAAGATGTTCCTTGCAGCCAGATGGTGTGGTTAGAAAATTGACCACCAGGGGCTAAAGGGCCAAGTCCAGTGACATAGGCTGCATCCAAATAGGCCTATGCATATTTTCCTTCTAAAGTTACATAGTAGGCCTAGGCGAAAACGTATGTCCTAATGTATTCATAAAACATGGCCAAAAAGTAGGCCAACTAATTCAAAGCATTTTTAAATACTTGTTTATTGCCTATGTTGTTCTAGCAATAACCATGAAAACAATTTATTCGGGTTCCGTGTAAAGCTATAGCCTGCAAGGCCTACATATATTTATTTTTTGTTCAAAAAAAAAAAAAAAAAAAAAACGAAAGAAAAAAAACCCCGTTGTTTTCAACAAGTCAAAACAACAGCGGCATAAGCTGCTTACCTGTTCATTAAACATATCTTTCTTTCGTTATTGGAGGAATATTTATGTCGCTAGTGACATTCCAACGCTATCTCACGACCAATTCGCACGAGTGAGTAAAATGTGACTGATTCGAAAGAATTCGTTGCTCGTTGCTGAATAGGGAGCCGATGCACAACTCACGTAATTACAAAACAATGTTCCTCCGCCGCTCCGCGTAAGTAACTTGTAGTTAGGCTTCAACCGCTAGATTGCCAAAAGTTACACCGTGTATCGTTTTGAAAAGTAGGCCCACATTTACCAAAACAAACCATTTGTTGGTCCTTATAGCACTTACATTAAAAAAAAAAAGAGAATACATTAAAAATATATGTTAAAATATAAAAAATATGGTGCCCTAGTTCCCATGGCCTATGGGATAGCAAAATGTCTAGAATTGCAGCATCAGGTAGGCCTATTTTTTTTACATAAAACGCCATAACAAGAATTTAGACATCAATTCATTTTGCATATACTATAGCCCGGCAGGACACATTAATCGTGTGGGCCATTCAAACTAACTGACTACATACAGCTTTACCAGGACAGATTGTTTTTGGTCATCATATTTGGTATGATTCATCTTCCAATGATATGATTTGGAACAGAAGTGTTGACATCAGGACACAAAATGAAGCATCACACGTGGACAAGGGCTATGATGAGTGATCGTGAACATGGTAATAGTAATTTACCTTCAACCATCCACACACAAATACACGCCCACAAACTCTTACTCCCACATACATCTGTACCATATGCCACACAATCAACACAAGGAATTTCTTTTAACCATTTAAATTATAGTGTGTGTGTGTGTGTGTGTTTGTATCTATGTATGTATGTGTGTCTGTGTGTCACCACACCCGGACTGTATAGTAGGTCCCGTACACAAACTCAAACTGTGACCTACCAGAGAAAGACTTGATCTGATCCGGGATGAAGTTCCTATTCCTGCAGACATCCGACCACTAAGTTGGTGGTGTGTTGCGAGAGCCCTTTACACAGGGTCTGAACCAAGGTCAAGAGGTCAGGCCTCTTCTCAGTGCTCAGGATCTCGGAAAGCGCCCAGATGTAGTTCTTGGCCAGCCGCAGGGTTTATATATATACAAAATAGATATAGGCTACATAGATAATACATGCATATGCGTCCTAATTCAAAGTCGCCTTACTATGATTTTTTTCATTATCATGTAATTGCATATTTTAATAGGCAATTGGTTGGGAAAAGTTGTTGATAGTGCAAATTATAAAAAATTATATTCATTAATTTGTTAAAACTTTATATTGTTAAAGAGGCTTATATTGTTAAAGAGGCTATCTGTTTCCATGTTTTTGCTGTTTCACAAATGGTTTTGTTTCATATTTTTAATATTGGAATTTTTACTTTAAATTGTGTATTTTAAACTTTATTCTTATGAAATCGGTTTCACAGATGTCATTGGGACAAATTACCCCATGTAGTGAATGTCCCACTATGTTAAATGGAGAAAGAACTATCCAAAGTGTCAACTAATAACTGAAAAAAAATTGAAAGAAAAAGTTTTGATTAGGAATAGAACATATTTATTGAAGTCTAATAATAAAAGGACTGTTGGAATAAGACATGCGAGACTCTGTCAGTGATCACACATTACATTTTGAACTAAAAATAACCCCCGATCTAAAAGAAAGCAAGCCGTGTGGTGAGAACTTTCCACCGGCCTTATAGAGGCACATCGAGAAGTGTTGCTGCTCATTTTTCAGCTGTTCGATCCTGACAGCTTTGTCTCTGGGGCAGCATATGTTCTGCCTCTCTGAAATATCGCCACTGTGGGGTTTTTCTGACACCTCGACATCCCCACAGCACATCAACAACCTCATCGCACACAATCGGGGAATATGTGCAGGTTGAATTTTTGCACCTGTCAAAAGCATTAAGACAACGTGATGGCTAATTAAATATTAACGCAGATTACTGTCTATTTTTCGTTGAAAGCGTGAAAAGGAATCAATTAACCTACTACCAGAAAAAGTCTTGTGAGATCTATCTAGGCCTAAGCGAACTTAAATTGCATAGAAAGATTGATGACTGACTGTTATGCATTTGGCTCGGCATTTTATCCGAAAGCGGTTCACATTGCATTCACTTATTATCACGCATTATAGTCGGGAACCGAACTCGCTACCCACTTTTGACTGTGGGGTGAAATTATGACAATGCACATTCGCGGGGGAATCGCTGATTTCGGGATCCTGATCCGCAGTCTGTCGCTGTTTGGCCCGCGTCCAGCTCTCTGCTGAGAGATCCAACCCAGACAACCTTTACTCTCCTAAACCCAGTGCCGAATAACATCTCAAGAACATCTCATTTTACAATTAACATTGACTAACGCGGCGCAACCGCATAAACTAATGCACGAGAAGGATTGCGTGGTTTTGGCAGGTAGGCCTAGGCTAATCATACATTAAATTCCTTTGTCCTCTGCTTTTCACAGACATTTTATGACCTCCTAGGCCTATTTGTACTTTAAATTTGTCGCTACTTAAATAACACAAAAGTCTACCTATATTATCTTTGTACATTTTTTAAAGCGTTGTTTATATTAGTTCATTATGGTTCATAATTGCTAAAACGAAATGCGACATTGTATAATGTTGGCTCGGTTTTTCTTAGTCCTTTTTTTCTTGCGACATAGTGAGGTTTCGATTTTTTTTTTATTTAGATATGCCTATGCATTTAATTTTGTATTATTTGCATTTGATTTTAGATAGCCATACTGTCGTAGTCTATTTATTCAACAGTGTTTTCAACAGAGAACTGTATTTAATTAAACTTTATTTTACTGTACAAAACAGCTTGACAGTGTACAAAGACCAGTTTCAGTTCATTCAGTCATTTTCACACAGAATAATTCAAATAAAAATCCCGTTTGGTGATAAAAGTCCAAATGCACGAATCCACCACTGTAGACGTCCGTGACATTGCATGAATGATGCGTGACAAATATATTAAGGCAGGGTTTTCCTGTGACATGAGTTCACTAGAAAGCACACAGACATTTCCATTAGAGATTTTACATGCTTCAAATGCATTTGCTTACAGTGATTGTTCCGAGATTGTAGGCTACGCAATATCACCAATTTATCGACGACTCTGCATTACAGAAAAGACAGAATTGCCAAACAATCTGTTGCATAATTACATCATCGTGTATTGTGATTTTCCTTTATCATCCTTCTGAAAATTATGCATTGACAAATGCGATTTTTTTTATTTATATATATTTGGAAATTAAGATGATGCTCAAAAATCAATTGCCCACATTTATAAAGTTAAATTACACAAATTGAAATCAGTGAAACAAACAAATTAATAACATACCATAATTATTTCGTTTTTCAGAATTACATCCATATATATTTTTAAATATATCATCATCTTCAAAGTAAATTGATTCAATAATTGCCTCTTCCTGGTGATCTTGGCGTAGGCTATACATAATAATAGGCAATGGTTGATTCAATTAATTTACCGACTTATAAATATGTGCCCTGTGTAAAACATCACGAAATTTTCGAAAGTAATAACGAAAGTTTTATTCAAAGGAAATAAATAAAATGCATGTTGTTAGTTTTTCATGTTACTTTTCATAAACGAATGAACACATGTATGTATTACAAAATGATGAGATATTTAGTCGTTAACACTATAATATTTTGAACTTTGTGTGAAAACTGTTTAGACAAATTTATGTGTATAAATAAAGAGCCAGATCGAGAATTATATATTGCATAGCAGCACCCTTAGCAATTATTGCTCTCATATTTTACTGAATGTTCATCGCAAATATTTGAATGAACTTATAATTAAATTATGCCTTTTGGGGCAAAGAGACCTTAGTAACAGATTTTTAGATCTATTAATACTCATACAGGCCATTAAATTAAAATGCACACAAACGTGACACTTAAATATCATCAGCGTAAAACACATTATTGTTAGTGGATTGTTTTCCAATCAGACCACACATTTTGTAGAACAGTTAAAAAACAACAATTCATTTAGGAACACAGTAAGCACATCTTTCATTTAATCAAAAATGATAAATAATAAAACATCCGATTGTCCCAAATCAGAGAAGGACTTTATAAATAATACATGTGCGATTGAAAGTCCTGCATTTTCGGTCCTTTTCGCTTACATTTGACTTTCTGTCATTAATTATGAAAAGTGTTTAATTCGTCTTGCACGGGGTAAAACTGGCCGCGGAGATGAACGTCATAGGGGAAATGAAGATCTGACGCGCCTCTCGCGCTCTGGCTGATGGAGGAGCGCGGCGGGACCGCGCAATAGCGCGTGCCGTAGTGGCAGCTCTTGCCGTATTCGAACGGCTCTTCTTGCTTGAGGGAAAAGATCCCGTTAAAGTTAATAGGAGGGCTTATAGGACCGTCGAACTGAGGGCTTCCGCATTCCGGCGAGACGCTTTCGTAGAAAGTCTCATAGGAGCTGCAGTAGTTGAACGGCCGGAAGGGTTTGACAGGATCTACGGAGGCTCCAGAGGGTGTCACCACACCCGGACTGTGGTAGGTCCCGTACACAGACTCGTACTGTGACCTACCGGAGAAAGACGGCTCGCTGCTGATCTGATCCGGGATGAAGTTCCTCGCGTTCAGCTGCAGACATCCGGCCACTAAGTTGGTGGTGGGTTGCGAGAGCCCTTTGCACAAGGTCTGAACGAAGGTCAAGAGGTCAGGCCTCTTCCCAGTGCTCAGGATCTCGGAAAGCGCCCAGATGTAGTTCTTGGCCAGCCGCAGGGTTTCGATTTTCGACAGTTTCTGGGTTTTGGAGTAGCAGGGCACCACCTTGCGCAGGCTGTCCAGGGCGTTGTTCAGGCCGTGCATTCGGTTCCTCTCCCTGGTGTTGGCCTCCGCGCGCCTCAACTTGACCCGGTCCACCCTAGCTTTGGTCATTTTCTTTTTCCGAGGCCCTCTCCTCCGAGGCAGACCGTTCTCGTCCTGTCCGTCCTCCCTTTCGTCCTCGTCCTTCTCCGAATCCTCGTCCTCCATAGCGTGGGAGAGCGTCTCCTCCTTTTTAAACGGCTCTTGTTTATTGACCTTCATTTCACCCACGCAGTCCCGTGGAAAGTTTCCCCCGAATTGGGTGTCCATTATGACAGGATCCTCAAACGGAAGAGTCAGCATTGTGCTCTTACTGGGGATGATGAGAAGATAATAGATCTTCTGAATCAATCAGCAGCGATTTAAAAACAACAGCCTAAACATTACCAGGTGCTCAATAAATACAATGGTGCACTAACATAACAAATAATTGACAGAATTCCATATGAGTGATCCTGATCCTCTAATCAAATCAATGTACATTGACATAAACACAGCTGCAACAAACAATGCAACAGGAATGAAATATATAAACTTGTATTCATGTGTGATATCGCATGAGATTCGTGCATTTACGGTAATAAGCCATTCAAATCTGGTTAAAATGGAAGACCTAGTCGTACAGCACGGATGTCAATCCTTACCCTCCAACTGTCGTGCTTACCTGGAATATGATGGCGTTAGATGTCAGTTTTCATATTTCCTATTTTGAACTTTTTTTCCGCGTGGTGTTTTAGCAGGTGAACAGCTCGTGCGTTTTTCTCACCTCCCCACTGTTCTCCTTGTCTCGCGCTAAGAGAAATGACACTGATGCCAACTGCCAGAGCTGGTACCCATGCCATCTGCCGCTGACGTCACGTGGCACGGGTTGGTCACGTGACTGGCTCCCGGGGGACCTGTATTCCTCCCCTGATCATCTGGCGTGTGCCTCGAGCTGCGTACCACTGCAAAGCCACAAAGCAGCCTCAAACAAGGACCGACCACCAGCATCCACCATTAGACTCTGATGCCATGGATAAACGGGAATGCTGCGATACGGTCAGGGAATGACATTTCTTAGTCTTTGCTGTTATAGATTTTCACGCAAACACACCTATAAGTGGTCTAAATCTAAATAGAGACAAAAATAGTTTGTGATTTTTATCAGGTATATTCTGTAAACATGGAAAAGGAATGCTGGTGAATGACAGCAAGAACTGGATGATTGATGGCTCTTGATTGCTTGGTCAGTCTCTTCAAGGGCGTTTGCTAAATTACTGATCCTACTGTCTGTCATCATCATATACAGGCCATTTTCTGCAGTGACGTTCACTTGAATAAAGTGAAAACATCATGCTTTGACCAAGTAAATCAAATAATCAAGTCGAGATCAATTAAATTCACTGTCTGACAGTGAATAAATATAGCCAGTCAACAGGGATTCTGAGATTTTAAGCAGCTTTTCTGGTTCTTATTTCTTCTACATATGAAGGTAAATCTTGTTTTTTTTGTTTTGTTTACACTCTCTCTCTTTCACACGCACACACACTCACACCATCCCTCCCACCTCCCTCACACACAAACACAGACATCCACATTCACACCACTCAGTATGCGAATGAATTTAACGAAAACAGGTCCAGGTCACGTTTCACTCCATGAAGTTATACTGTGGATAAAGAAAATGTTGCTTATTTTAGGGAGCATTATTTTGTTATTATTATTTGGATTGTGACATTGTGATGCTTCCCCCTCAAATTATGCAGTGTATCCAGATGTTTTTCTTTCTTTTTGGTCATTCTCATTATTGTAATATGGTTATACCATAATTTGTATTGCACTACATGTCATATTTTTATTTCAATTAGTATAAATTAAGTGCCATACAACAAATACAACCATAATTTATACATATGTTACATAATATTGCATTCAATATTGTGCATGTCTCTTATGCATTCAATGAATAAATACAGTAAAACAGTAATATTGTGAAATATTATTACAATTTAAAATAGCATAACATTTTTGAATATATTTTAAAATGTCATTTATTCCTGTGATCAAAGCTGAATTTTCAGCATCATTACTCCAGTCTTCAGTGTCACATGATCCTTCAGAAATCATTTTAAGATGAGCATTTGAATGTTGAGAACAGTTGTGCTGTGGAAACTTCTTTGATGAATATAAAGTTCGAAAGAACAGCATTTATTTGAAATAATAAATATTTTGTAACATTGTAAATATATGCACACCGTACATAAATTTAAGTTAAATAAATGAATATTATAATTTTCTATAGTTATTTTTGGTAACGAGAATGATTTTTTTGCATCATATGATAACGGAAGGAAAAATATGCTTAATTGTCATGAAAATAATGTATAATCATTTCCATCCTTAAAAATATATTTTCTTATTTTTATGTTTTGATTCATCATGTGACCTAAACATGTTCTTGACCAGTTTATTCCCAGATTCAGCCATACACATTCACACACAGACTTTGGGTCTGGCCATCTCTGGCATCTGGCTGTTTCTTGTAGCATTTATTGTCCAGAGCTTTGGCTCCTCCCACATTAAGTCCTGACACTCATGCATTCCATTATCAGTGAAAGCTCCTGCTGCTATTGAACCCGTGCCTGGCCTACTCGCGCGCTCCCTCGCTCATTCACATGCACACACACATTTATAATTCAAATCAGAAGCTCTTTAAAAGCCCCCCCATGAGCATTTATCCCTCTCAGATGGACAACACAAAAAGCATAGCACCTCACAAATGACGCACATCACATTTCTGCTCCTGTGTAAGATTAATTGGCTCTTTAAACCCTTTAACCAGAATTTGACAGATTTCACTGGTCCTGTTAACAGCAAGCCACCTATCAGACACAATCCCTGATGCATTGTTAGTCATGAGGGATCTTGGTGAAATAGAGGCTGCTGTGTTTTTCGTTGGGACGGCCAGGTTGATCTGCACTTATCAGCATAACAAAAACATAATGAACACAGCATACAGATGCAGTTTGCTGACAGTGATGGCTCAGTCACGCATGATTGGCGGGTACCCTTGGATGTTGTTGTTTAGAACACACACACACACACACACACACACACACACACACACACACACACACACACACACACACACACACACACACACACACACACACACAGTCCCTTCTGTCCCCCTCCAAAAATGCCTCAGCTGGTGACGAGCTTTCCGGTTCAACACACACACCAACATCTGATGAGTCAAACTTCCCCATTTCAGACTAATCACTTGACTGCACTAATTGCAAATGCAAATATGCAAATTCATATTAATTAATTACTCTGTTAATTAGTTCTCTGGTCTTTTTGGGCAATAAATCATTGTGCTGGAGAAAGAAAAGGGGACAGGCTCATCCGGCATAAAAAATTTAGCATGCACACTCTGAGAAGGACTGGGCGAAAGGACCTGTAACATTATAAAAGAGCAAAGAGCAAACAACAACAGCACAAAGCAATGCTGGGCCAGACACACACTCCCCTGACAGACCTGCTTTATACCCTGCAGACTCACAGTAGAGGACTGGAACATTCGGCTGACAAGAGCTGTCTGCCAGTGATTTCATTAACACATTATCAGCTTTTAAGGACAGTGTGATACCAGGAACAGGCAGCAAATGAAGGCATGGATGTTCACACGTCAAGTGGCATGCACACACACACACACACACACACACACACACACACACATACAGTATTAAGATCAGTAGCTCTGCTAAAGATGGTCTTTTGAGAGTTCTAAAGTCTGTTGATGGGCATACTCGAAGCTAATCTCCAGTACAAGGATTTGATATGGAAAGTATTACTGACCGTCAACAAAAAAAATCATTTCTAATCTAAAATAATCCCTCTGTTTAAATTTTTTTTTTTTAAGTAATTAAATATGATAAAATAGTTTTAAAATAATCAAACAGAGTTGACACACAGAGATACCCGTGTGTACGACAGCTACAGTGTTTATGATTTGACAGTATGGCATATGCATAATTCATAATAGTTTAAAAAAATGAATAACATCAATTTTTCAGAGAAGGACAGCTGCATGCAGAAGGAACTCTTGCTTAAAATTGTCTATTTTATGAATTATGCACAAATATTTCTACCAATAAAGACCTAGATAGGCTACATGTTATAAAACTGCCTACACTACTTAAACAAATATAAACATATAGCCTATTTCAAATGTTTAATAAATAAAATAAAATATAGGCCTACATAAAAGTCCATATTCCAAACCGTGTTTTTGGCTTACCTTCCTTGACTCACTATGATAGGCTTTTCATCATATTTTGAAGCTGTCGGGACGGATTTTGCGGGAAGTGCATACGTGTTTCCGTCATGTCCGTAAATAAAGAAAAGACGTTCCGGCTACTAAAGCGCGTGTCAGATGCGGTGAAAGGTGTGCGGACATCGTATTTTGCAGGAGAAATCACCTGAAGACATAGCCATGTGTACACGCCTCAAACTGTGGCTGCATCCGAAATCACATACTTCCCTAGGCGAAAAACAATGTGTGACAAAAGAAGTAGGCCTATGCCCAAGTAAGCAAAAAGTACCCGGATACTTCTTCCGAGGAGATTCTGAAGTGTGCATATACGATGGACAGTTTACTATCCCATGAGGCCACGGGAGAGGATTTGTGAATGGCAGTGAAGCGACGTAACTGACGCTGGTAGGTCACATGATCATGACAACTACACACATTCATAGGCCTACTATAGAATGTAGCCTACTTTACTTAAAGCGGTCGTGAAGTAATTACTTATTCAAATAAGTAGCCTACCAATGCCAGTCAGATTCATCAGTGCAGAACAGCGGAGCCGAAGCACATCTAACGTTATTACCAAAAAATATTCCTCCGCCTAAGCAACTTGTAGTTTTATGTTTCGTTTGAAAATTACACAATTACACAGTGCAGATTAAAAAGATTTATCTCAAGATCTGAATTTCTTTATCATCAAATAAATAGTTCGAGCCATCCATTATCCAAACCTCTGTAGGTTCACGGGTCTAATCTAATTTATATTTATTGAAATAAATTTATATCAAGATTTTTCACCAAAGAACTTCACTGGGGCATCAATAGTTCTAAAGTTCTCTTTTCTCATTAGAATTGCTGTAACATGCAACTGCATACAAGCCAAAACAAAATATGCCTTTGATGTAAAATATGAACTTGTGCCATGCTTGAAAACAAAGACTTGATGATCTGCTCAGTGCCGCTGATCCACACTGTTAAGTGATTTTAATTTCACTCTTGTACCAAGCCAATGCTATAGTCCAGGGACTAGTGGGAGGGGATGGGGGAAGTGTGTGTGTGTGTGTGTGTGTGTGTGTGTGTGTGTGTGTCAATGGTGAGGATGCATCGTGCCAGAAATGTTGATGTGACTGTGATTTATGTCGGAATCGTGCCAAATATGTCCATCAGGGTGAACCCTCTCCGAGCCTCACCCTGTCCACATCTCTGACTCAGTCTCAACACGATTGCTTAAATCGGATCTGGTAAGAAGGTAGATGTGGTATAAAGTGATTTGGCACGGGTGAAATCTTTGGCATGGGTTAAATGGGTCGTACCCTCTCTTTTGGCCCTGTGGAGGCACACATTGGACCGCCGTTGTCCTTTACAGTCTCCTGCAGTCCCTTGCTGTTGTTGCCCAGTCCAGATTAGGTTCTTCTGGCACATCTCACGCTGGGCTTCTTCCCAAAACCGTCTGGCATCTTCTTACGAAGCAACCCTGAATGTTGCGATGTTAGGGCCATATTTGGCTCCTCATGAGACCAGAATGTGTTTTTGTCCACATTTAAATGAAAGAAAAGATCAACTTTTGTGATCCGGTTGATGTAGAAAATAAAAATAGAATCTGGAAAGAGTGCGTGTTTTTATAAATGTCCATTTTTACTTAGAAATGAGCACCAAATATTTGCTCGGTGATAAGTGTCTTCATACAAAAATCCTGGACACAGCCTAGATGTTTACTGGACTTTCTGCACTCTGTAGTTATTGTTACTTGAACGCTGCTGGAATGTTATGGAAATGTTATGCATTAGCATGGCCCCAGCTGCTTTTTTGCATGTCATTTCATCATTTGCCATCAGTGGTCTCTTCAGGCTCGTCTGATCATCTGCCCTGATGCAATGAGAAGCTATAGACCAGGGGTGCCCAATCCTGCTCCTGCCGATCGATTGTCCTGCACAGTTCATCTCCAAAATCAAACACCCCTGAAGCAACCAATTAAGGTCTTCAGGATCACTTGAAAATTAAAGGCAGGTGTGTTTGATTAGGGTTGGAGATGAACTGTGCAGGACAGTCGATCGGCAGGAGCAGGATTGGGCACCCCTGCTATAGACCTTATGTAGCCCCGCCCCTTTTCAGCGCTGCGCTCGTTGTCTTTTGAGTTCCGGTCTGTATTTTCGCAGCGATTTTGCGTTTATTAATGAACGGCTCGTTTTAAAATCTTCCCGGTTGACTGACATTTGTTAAGTCATCTGCTTTAAACATTACAGTCCTCATGATAACTTTCGTTAACTTTACATTAAGTAAACCCACTTCAAAAGCTAATTACTCCTGGACAGCAGCGCCATGGAAATATACAGAGCGACCGCAAAAACGGAAGTTCAAAGACAATATTCTAAAGATGGCGGCGCCCTCGTTTCTCTGGCGCATAAGGTCTATAACAAATATTGTTTTGAAAATCTGCCTGTTTTGTCTTCACTCTTACCCAGTTTCGTCTGCTTCCTGAATTCGTACATGCTTTCATGTAGACTACATTATTTTTTGAGTCTTTAGCAGCTAATAAGACTCTAACAGTGTATTAGAGATGTTAATGATCCATGGCAGCAAGAGAAAGATGACAGAAACGGCTAAAAACGTTGGTTTCTTTTAGAACAGAGATTTCTTTTTTTACTCCGCAAATCAGAAACAGACTGCGCGCTCATTAAAACACACATTGGGCTCTGCAAAAGACACACCAACACTTAGAAGTGTGATTCCACACAAGCACACACAATTTTATACAGATTCGTCCCATTTAGCGTAACCCGCATATTGTTCCTCTAGTGCCAAAAACCCATCTGGCTCTGGTCGTTTTTATTATGTACCCAATTTAACCCCAGTTGGTACCAGTGCAAGAATCCTCATGCTGGAGCCGTTTTGGACCGCGTACTGGACGGTTCACCCTCAGGAACGGACCTAAATGTCCTTGGTTTCAGCAGGCAGCTGTCCCCACTTAGACCCTAATTTAATCTCCACTCTCCGACCCTCTGAGGCTCCTGTGAATGTTCTGGAAAACAGAATCTGGCAACACGGACTCTCTCGCTCATTCAAACACACTCGCTCTCTGAAGGGATCCAGTGCTGATGTTTATTATGAAGGTATCTGGTATTTACGAAATCACACACACACCTCTCTCTAATGTTATGATATGTATATCTTTCGTTTGTGATATCTACATTTTCCATAAACACACATAAAACGACACGGCCAGTACTACGTAACAACGCCATTGTCATTGTTCTGCGTCTGTTGTTGCCTCCTCTGAAATGTTGTCCTGCTCTTGTTTTTAGGCATTCTGAAGGCCCCATCTGGTCAGCCTGGTGGGGTTTGGATTAGTCATGGTCTGGACCCTGTGACCAACCGACAGCCTCTCGAGGGTCTGCGTAACCCACCCACAGACAGCCTGTAACAAACTCCGTCCAAAACCAGCACAAGCACACAATGTCACATTCAGCCACCATCACCACCACCACCAATCACCATTCTGCAGAGATCAACACGTGACGGATGGAGTTCACACATTAAAAGCTGCAAGTTATTGTTAAGAAAATGACATTTTCATCCAACAAGATTCAATATACTCTACAAAAAATGCATACTGTAGGTGTATTTCAATTAAGTCAGAAAAATCACTATCCGAAAGCTGCCTAGTGTACAAAGGTAGTTTTACATAACATCTCATCTTTAGACACCTTTTTAAAAGCAGCATAAATCCTTCACTGACTATGATATCCCACAATCCTGTGTGCGGTCAAAAACAACTGATTATTAATTTCTTATTGACACCTTCAGACACAATTTTATTAATTTAATTTATATTACATTTATTTAAATGGATTCATTTATTTATATATATATAAAAAATCATTTTCAAATGCATTTAAATGAAATATTTTATTCAATTAAAATAACATTGATATTAATTTGATTTAATTTGCATTAAGTTGATGACATTTACAAAGGAACTTAAATATAATACTTTAAATTTTTTTCATGTTATGACTGTTCTAGTAAGCAATAAGCATTGGAGTCACTAAATATGTGTTTGGTTATTTCTAAAGCTCACTTGAATTTGTTTTAAATCATTAGAAATTATTATTATTATTTTTATTTTTTTTAAAGCATGTCTGAAACTTTCCTTAGGATGTGATTGCCTTCATGCTAAAACACTGTCTGGGCATGTACAGTCTCTTTGAAAAAAATAAAATAATATATATATATATATAATATTCTTTGTTCTAAAGCTTTCTTCTAACAATAACACTCCACATTCATGTCTTGATGTGGAAGCCAGAGTAATTGTAACAGATGTTGAATGATTAAATTAGCAGTTGCAGGCTGCTCAAATATTCATGTTGCGTTGCGAACGTGTACCATCACGAACAAAACCCATCGAATACTACTTGATTATTCTAGGCTTTTGTTTTCTTCACATACAGCACAAATCTCTTAAAGATATATTCTAGGTGAATATGTCTTGTTTTCTGCGAGGGCACTCGTGTGGGAGAAGGAGATGCATTAAAGCGCCAATACAGCCATTTAAAACATTTTCCAGCACTGTACCGCAGCATTTTATCCAGCTCTGAGATTCATGAAAGTTTAAGACACATACTCCAAGTGATGTCATGGGAAGCGTCACACTATGAAGCGAAAGAGGGGAACTGCTCTTGTGCCCTGGAGCGGGATACTTCACACTCGTCTGCTCCAGATGTGCTCAGCGCCTGCTCCTGTCAGGATGTGTCAAATCCCACTCAGAATGTGCAAAGTCTGCATGGAAAGTCACTCAAGGACTTGTGGGCACAAGATTGAAATTCCTAAACATAAAGTAAGCCAAATAAGAGTGTAAGACTTGATGTTTTTTATGAGCAATATTAAGAACTTGTTTTAACAGATCAGTACAGTGAACCCAGAAAATATTTAGACACCTAAGGCACATCACATGCAAATTAAGGAATGTTATTGCATCAGATATAAATTTACACACACACACACACACACACACACACTTTGTGTTTTCATGTTTTATTGGGACTTTCCATAGACATAATGATTTTATACCGTACAAACTCTATATTCTATCCTTACACTAACCCTACCCCTAAACCTACCCATCACAAAAAAACATTATTTATAAGTTTTCCTCATGGGGACCAAAAAAATTCCCCACAAGGACAAGGATTTCAGATATTGCCATCTTTGCAGGGACATTTTGTGCCCATAATGTAGGGTTTACCAGGACACACACACACACACACACCCCAAAATAAAGACAGAAAGTCTTGTAACACTTCGTGTGACACTTTAACCAACGTTATTGGGCCATGTTCATATTTAATGTGATGAACTACACATGATTACTCTGCTAGGACACCCGTGCAAACTTGAGGAGAACGGATTCATGCATCTGCTAAAAACCAACAAAACACAAGTAGATTAAAAGTCATTGCGCAAAAAACTGTGTAGAGTGTTTGTTAGTAGATTTTTTTTTTTTTTTTTACAAAATATGTTCTGAGAACATTAAATAGGTGAAACAGTAAACAATACTTGTTTATGTGCAACTTTTAGACGTTATAATTTATATTATAACGTCTAAAAGTGATTGGGTTTCTTTGACAAAACATTCAAATAAACAGTGTTCTGCCACATACATAATGCAGCCCAATCTGTGCCAGTCACCTACCTAGTTGTTTATGAATAGTTTACTGGTCCATAGTGTGCCCAGAATATTAATTCACACAGAGAAGTGATCTAGTTTCCACCTTTTATCCTGGGGAAAAACTGCCGCACATTTTTATAGCTTAATTATGAGTGGTAGCATTCATTATTGAGAATGGAGGAATGGTTTTCCTATTTCTGACCTTTAGTGACATCTAGTGATTCACATACAGAACTGCAGTCAAGTCAAGTTGGTATAACATATAGCCTACCATAGACAACATTTAATAAAAGGGAAGTCTGAAGGGCGACGCTTAATAATGCAAAACGCTAATAAATACAATATATAATAACAATAATAAATATCATAGGCTACAGTGAAATTCGCGCATTTTAAGTGTGAATTATGTGTCTAAATTTGTACATGAACACAACATAGGCTACAAAGAACAATAAACAGAACGCACAATATATACATTTACACTTTAAATTCTAGCCTAACCTTTAAAATACCTAAATATGTATAATTAATCTCTCTTATAGCCTATGTGGAATTTGTATGCAAACTCCTCCTCACACATTTACAGGTAAGAGTTCCTGTATTTATCAGTTCTGTGAAATTGCACAAACTTCCTTTGAACGAACAGGTTAGGCAACAAATATCATGTTTCTGCATGCAGCAGCGCTCAAAAGCTGAAGCTCGATTCCTCTTTCAGTCTTACATTTGTGAATAATCATCTGGATTAAAGCAGAGCTCGACGACCGCGCGTTCACACATCGGCTTTGTGCTTCAGGTTGTTTTTCCTTGTACTTTATTTGCATACGCGTTCTGCTTTTTCCTCTTGATGTGGACTAAATTAGAACCGTGTTTCTGTTTTTAGCTCGGGTTGATATAGTGATAAGACCCATTAAAGCAGGCGTGCTGTGGCAGCTGCTCAGTTTGGGTCTCCTCCGTTGAAGCGCAGGTGAGGGTGAGTGTGTGTGTGTGTGTCACATCTTTATATTTTGCTAACTTAACAGTCTTTGCTGATCATATGACTGTTTAAAAATCGATATTAGTTACAACATAGGAACTAATTTTCACACGTTTCGTGGTTTCACGAAATCGTGTTTGTGTTTATTTATTAGAATTTGTCTTACATTTTTGTTATGAACATCATGGATTGCGCTGTTTTCATTATACGTTATGTAAAACGCAAGGTTGGTAGACATGTTTTGTGTGGGAAGAATTCAACGGTTTGCTTGCGGGGCTTTTTGTTTGACTTTTGACAGCATATTTATGACTATAATTATTGGGGTGCCCAGTCCTGTTCCTCGAGATCAGCCTTCCATTCAATTTCATCTCCAACCCTAATCAAACACACCTGAACCAGCTAAATACGATCTTCAGGAACAGCATTGGGCATCGGTCTTGTATATAAATATAACATAAATGATTAATATTAATATATACCTATATCATCTTTTTAACCATCATTACACAAAGTTTGGGTAAAACAATTAAGTGTTTATTATACATAATGTCACCATTTAGTAAATATTAAATAAGACTCTTGTATTATTTGGATTTTACCCCCGGTTTCACAGATAAGGCTGGCAAGTCCTGGACTAAAATGCATGTTTGAGCGGTTTTAACTGAAATAACTTACACTGACATATCTTAAAATATATCAGTGCCATTGTTTTGTCTCAAGAATCAATATGCACACCAGTAATATTTAGTTTCTAAGGAATGTTAATAAAAGCTACTTAAATGTCCTAATTAAACTAAGGCCTAATCCTGGATTAATTTAAACCCTGTCTGTGAAACCGGGTGCACATTTTGCAATGTTAGTTCCGGCACATAAGGCCCAACAACAAGGAAGCTTTAAATGACAAAAATCCTTTTGCTTAACAGATACTGAATAACTGATCATGTATTCACCTCAAACAAAACTGAATCATAGTCACAAGTCTTCGGTCTTCAAATATAAGTGATGGTTTCAGGGATTCTCATTAGCTAAACCTGCAACCTTGTTAGATCAAATTACATAAAATTGGATATGCTTTGATTGCGCAATGGCCTTGTGGATTAGGAACGTTTTGCAGTGCACAGAAACGAACAGGTGTTTAGGAAAGTCCTATATACAGGTAATTAAAATAATGTAGCATGAATGAATAATATTGAAACCATGACACCATTTTTCCCTGACTCTCATCTTGGAGTTAAACGTATTTGTTTCTTATGAAGATGAGGTGTCTGCTCACTACCGTGGTTGTTTTTTGAATGGAGTGGACCTCATGACCACAGCGATGTCTACCAGTAAATCTGCAGCCAGAAGAGCTATTCTCCAGACCTCACGGGTTAGATGGAAGACGGATCAATGTGAGATCGTTCCGATTATCAATTCTGACACAAGTAAGATGTTTGCTTGTTAGATGTTAGTTTTTGTCAGTGTTGTTAAAATCGCATTTCCATGGATCACTCATGCATCTTCACTGAAAATGCAAAGCAGCGCAGTGAACGCCCATGTAACCCTGGAGCTCTGTAATTCAGTGGATCATCCAGAACTCAGAGATACTTTTGTTTTCTGTTTCTGGAGCAAGGTGAATGTTTCTCCTCTTTGTTTTGAACAGGGAAGTGTGATGAAGACAGCGTAGAGCGCTGGCTCACGACAATCTCAGAGTAAGAGCCGAATCTCACAAGTGTTTATTTCTCCTTCATTGTGGCTTTATTTTTGGGATAAATCCTCTCTCAAAGGGTTTCAGCTGTGCCATTGTGCGATCTGTTGATGTCATTTGAATTTCTTCCCACATTATATTCTTTAAAGCGTTTCCTCCTAGTGATGTGGTTACTAATACAGCTCGACTTCCTTGTTTAAGGGACGGTACGAGACCAGAGGTTGTCCTGGAGACGGAAGGTAAGATCTCTCACACACACACACACACACACATAAATATATATATATATATATATATATATATATATATATATATATATACAGTACTGTGCAAAAGTCTTAGGCATGTTAATATCCCCACCCCCCCGTCCCCCCCAAAAAATGGTTTTAAGTCAGTTATTTATATCTTTTGCTGTAGTGTGTCAGTAGTAAATATCAGTTTACATTTCCAAACATCCTTAATTGTAATAATCCAGTGAGATTTGTGTATGCACAAGGAGTCCGACAACAGCAAGTATGACCTGATATCACCATCATCGAGTCCGTCTGTGATTACATGAAGAATCAGAAAAAACTGAGACAGACTAAATCCAGAAGAACTGCGGGAACGTCTCCGAGATGCTTGAAGAAACCTTCCTGCAAACCTACAGTACTGTGAGAAGTACTGGCACTTGTGTTAAAATGCTGTAAAGTGAGAGTGCTTTCAAAAATAAAATCACAAAATGAATTTATTTATGATTTAATTTCTATTAACTAATTCAAATCAATATATGGTGTAACGACCCTTTGCGTTTAAAACGGCTTTTGTCCAGCTACACTTGCGCATAGTTTTTCAGGTAGCTTTACAGGAAGGTTTCTTAAAGCATCTTGGAGACGTTCCCGCAGTTCTTCTGGATTTAGTCTGTCTCAGTTTTTTCTGATTATTACAATTAATGGCAAAACGAATGTTTGGAAATGTAAACTGATATTTCATATTAACATGCCTAAGACTTTTGCACAGTATATATTTAATTTTCTGAGATTGCCATTGTGTTATGTAGTTATTTTACATTATATATGAATATACATTATACTTATTATAATATAATATATTTTAAAGTAATAACAAGAATATAATCTATAATAAAATTATTATATTATTTATTTTAGGGCTGTCAAAAGATTAATCGCGATTAATCGCATCCAAAATAAAAGTTTGTGTTTACATAATATATGTGTGTGTACTGTGTATAATTATTTTGTATATATCAATACACACACATGCTTGTATATATTTAAGAAAAACGTGTAATTTATATATAAAAAAATTATATTTATATATAATATAAATTATATATAAATATATACAGTATATGTATGCAAATATTTCTTAAATATATATATACATGCATGTGTGTGTATTGATATATACAAAATAATTATACACAGTACACACACATATATTAT
This sequence comes from Rutilus rutilus, assembly GCF_951802725.1. Lineage (NCBI taxonomy): Eukaryota > Metazoa > Chordata > Actinopteri > Cypriniformes > Leuciscidae > Rutilus > Rutilus rutilus. Next base: position 7,599,430 of record NC_140228.1, read on the forward strand.
GTAAACACAAACTTTTATTTTGGATGCGATTAATCGCGATTAATCTTTTGACAGCCCTAATTTATTTATTATTATTGTATTATTAATATTATTAAAAAAAACAAGGAACTAGTATTGATACTAGTACTAGTACTGCAAGTATTGATGGTGTGCGGGAGTTCCTCGTTTTTTTTTCTTTTTCTTTTTTTCCCACGCACCTTTCACCTGCAGGTGTGCGATGGTGATTGCCAATTGATTATTAATATTCTAAAAATATCATATCACTGAGTGATAATTCAGATAATAATGAATGTGTTGATTATGTTGAGAAAAGATTTGAGTAAATCCAGTTGGGTCTCACAAAAGTAACTGTAGTCTGATTACGTAGTGATCTGTAGTCTGATAGTTGCTGTCTATTTCAATTTAGTAGACTGTTTGATAAATGTGTCAGATGCTCAAAGTACAGAACGATCTTGTGAAAGCCCGTTTAACCCAGGAGCTCTAAACGTTCTGTTCCGCAGGATATATCATTAAAAAACTGATATGATTCACAATGATTCAATTAGTCACTTATCTGTAATGGCTGACAGTGTGCTGGATTATACCATTATAATAGGTTTAGCAGGTGACTTCTTTTTTTAACTTTTGTAAGCTCTGTAAATACTTTATCGTAAAACACATTGCATTGCTTTCAGTGAAGACTATAAGGAGAAATGCGAGCGGAGAAGATGATCTGGCACTGGGAGTTGAAGGTAAGCATTCCCTGTTTTGTGTTGCTCGGATCAGTTAAACTAAATACTCGGCTGAAACGAGACACATGCGCGATATGAATGAGTGACACTGTTTGGCGTCAAGGTTTGAGTTATTCTTAATAAAAATATGGAGCATACAATGGCATATGGGTTTGTGCGTCTGTTTCTTTGAATACATTGAACTATTCAGAAGGCCTGTGCTAACCCTGGATTTTAAACATGGCAAACCTTTCCATACTTTCAAACACAAACACTGGCAAAGAGTGAGACAATCCAGTGCCTGCTGTCTTCTGCTTCAGGAAACTTCATCTGCTACTGCATTGTTTCCAGTTACACAGAAAAGATAAGGAGTAGATAAAGCAGAGAAAGACGTGATCTTTACTTTAACGTGATTTACGCAAGTACGACATGTTCGTGGATCAACCTCCATATAGGTCTGTGAAGAAAACCGCCCTATCAGATCAACGAATCCTATCAGATTTTAGAGTTAGCTTTTAAGTTCCCTTGATTTTCAAAGTTGGTTATGGTTATAGATACACTGGCTTAGATCAAGATAGTAATGCAGGAAAGATAACCCAAGATGTCGTGTTTTTGTTAACTTGTTATTCTGATACTATACTATACTTTCACAAAGTAATTCATCTTAGTGCAGCTTTCCTATATTTTTTATTTTAAGAGACGATAAATACACCAGGTGAGTTAGATGTATGTTTTTAGTTTAAATAAGCCTACATGAAAATCGTATTTCGTAATTCAGTACTAGTCACTCTTTTCCCAGCATGCACTGGGGCATGAATAGTCAAGGTTGCATTGTTTGACTGTTTGCCGTTTTCATTTATGCAGTTTGTTAATTTTGTTACATTTAGCAACTTGATGTCATGTGACAATCAGGACTTGTTTGTTGCTGTACCTATAATGATCAGTTAGTTGATTGTTACCTTTGTTTTGTTTTACCAAGTCTTGAGTTCTGCAGGCATTGAAACATTTTAAGAGTGTGTTTTTTATGTCTCATGAGTTTTCATGTGATGGGTATTCACATCTCAATAGTTTAAGACCACAATCACTTTGCTCTTAATGACATGCACATAGAGAAAACAAGATAATACATACATAATAAAAAAAAAGGGATAATTTTGAACTCCTTTTAAGTTGAAACAACTTAACTGTTACGTAATCTACATATTAATAATAATAATTGTTAATTTTACATCACAGCAACTTGACATTAAGTTTAGTCAAGACATTTAGATTAAAGCTGCAGTCCGTAACTTTTTTGGGTTAAAGATGATCCAAAATAATTTTTTGAGCAAGTGCATAACCAGCCAGTGTTCAAAACTATCTGCTTGCCTGAGCTCGATTCAAAACGGTAAGATTGTAATAATGTTTTTAATACCAGTGGTACTGGTGGGTTTCCACGGGAAGTCATTACGTCACATCTGTACACATAAAGGAGGAGTCTCGGCTAGTAGGCTATGAGTGTGAGGATGTTGGAGGTGGAGATTTATAGGCTTTTCTCACAGCACTTGATATAATTAAACTTATCAATTTGATCATGGCGGATCCAGAAAGGTTCAAACGACAATCACCAGTGACAACTGCGATTCACCCGTTGTAAAATGCAAAAGACTTCCGACTTCGGAGTGGCTACAGAAAAAAAGAGACTGCAACCGGCCTATGCGAAAACAAGGATAAACATCGGAAGGGCATTAAATGTAGTCACGCAATGCTGATGTTGTTAGCATTAACAATTTGAGAACAAAATTATAATTTGCACGTGATATAATAAGCGATCGTTAGATGTAATCAGCGCGATTTACTGCAATGCTTTTTTTCCCCCTTAGTTGGTCAGAACAAAAGTGGATGTACTTGTTCAGATGACATTTTCCGGTGAAAATTCTTATGTTGGTCACACTTCCAAAAAGTGGAATCTGTGATTGCGAACGACAGTATCCACACCGGCGCGGTGACTGACAGCCGCACATTCTCCTCAAAACATTGGATTCATCCGCGCTGTGCCATGCCGAGCCGAGGCACAACCCATGTAAAGTTGATAATTCCGCGAATAACTGCAATTGCATATTTCTAACAGAGATGGCGACAAAGAGACAAAAACTACGGACTGCAGCTTTAAGTCGATTAATTCTACTTAAAAAAGCCATGCACACTATTGCCTTTATTTTATAAGCGCTATACAAACACTGATGTTAATGCAAGTACATGTCCTACTATACGCTAAGCTTTCCCATGCATGTTCCTCGTGTCCTCTTAGCACACACACAATGAGGTGTTAGGAACATTTGAAGAGGTTAACCTTGAGCTGACCTTTCACTTCAGACACCAGACTGTTACAGAAATCTCTTTTATGAAGTTAAGCTCTGACATGTTCTGACATACTGTAAATCGCAGATAAGATTCTAGAGGTATTTTTCCCTAGTACTGAGAAATACTTTTTCCAAAGATAAGTTTAGAATCTTTGTCCACTCACATGGAAATGTATCTTTAGCTCAAATAGGACAAAAATCTATGCTAAAAATCTTCCTCATGCAGCAATTTAAGAACAAGTGCAGAATACTAGTCATATAAATAGTCAAATACATCCAGTGACATTAGCATGCAATAAATTGCAATCCCAAATGCATTTGTTTGCTTGCCAGACATTCCTCTTATCTGTTAACATTTCTGAATGTTCATAATCACGTCGACCACTTATAGTTGTTTTCTTTCCGCTCAGTGTGCTGTCTCTCTTCAGGGTTCTGTCTTTCTTCTTAGAGTGATGTTTTCTGTCCTGGGTTCTGTCTTCTTTTTCAGGGTCACTTTGTAGGGAGACTCTTGTCTGTTGTTGTTTGTCTCTCTTTTTTTTCCTAGGAAAAGTTGGCTGCCTCCTATGAATTATATGAATTTCTTGTTCATGTTCATTCAGTTGCGCTGTCAGACACTCCCTTTCTAGTGACTGAGGTGCTTTGGTTTCATAACACAGATTCAATGAAAGGTACAGGATGGAATGGACTGTTTCTCTCCGGAATCAGCAGGGATTAAACAAAGATGCTGGTTTAGGAAAATAAGTTGGGCACTTTGGATCCGGGTCCACGACAATAAATTGCAATCCCAAATGCATTTGTTTGCTTGCTTGCCAGACATTCCTCATATCTGTTAACATTTCTGAATGTTCATATTCACGTCGACCACCTATAGTTGTTTTCTTTCCGCTCAGTGTGCTGTCTCTCTTCAGGGTTCTGTCTTTCTTCTTAGAGTGATGTTTTCTGTCCTGGGTTCTGTCTTCCTTTTCATGGTCACTTTGTAGGGAGTGTCTTGACTCTTGTCTGTTGTTGTTTGTCTCTTCTTTTTTTTCCTAAGAAAAGTTGGTTGCCTCCTATGAATTATATAAATTTCTTGTTCATGTTCAGTTGCGCTGTCAGACACTCCCTTTCTAGTGACTGAGGTGCTTTGGTTTCATAACACAGTTTCAATGAAAGGTACAGGACGGAATGGACTGTTTCTCTCCGGAATCAGCAGTGATTAAACAAAGATGCTGCTTTAGGAAAATAAGTTGGGCACTTTGGATCCAGGTCCTCTTTTAAGAAGACATTGGTGTGACCTTGACAACATGCTGAAGTCTTCTGTACAGTTGTTTATGAGAAGACAGGACATTCAAAACAACAATGAAGAATATTGACCTAATATAGCTACTGAACAGCAGTCTGGAGGGGTTTAATTGAAAACGCAGATGTTTTCCATCTTTAAATGAACTCTGTTTCTGTGTTTGATGCAGCATCTTTATATGGCAAACGCTCTCTCAGGAATGTTCAAGATATTTTGAGGTAAGAACACATTTAATATTCACTGTGTTTTATTGAGCACTTTCCATTTGTAACTTGAATAACTTTGACTTGACAAAACTTGGATCTGAAAATCTTATACTATTTTGTTTAAATAAAAACTATCAAAACTAAATACAAATGTTTTCTCGCAATTTTACAGTAGGAAAAATGGATTATCATTTTGGGATTTGCTAAAGATGACATTTAAGAGTATTTTTAAATTATTCATGTTTCAAACATTAACTTTAAGTGAGTGTTAGATAACAGCAAAGGTAATAAAACATAATAATATAATAAATGCATAATTTTAAATATTCATTATGGTACTGATATAATGTGTATTCCTAGTTATAAGTTTTGTCTTATTAATTTCAGAACATTTAGAACTCTTCCTATTTTGTAACAGCACTGTCACCTATCCACTGTTTATTATATAGATATATACATTGTATATCGGTGTTACACCAATGTGTGGGAAATTGCCTGAAGTGGTACATTTGCTATATGAATATGTACTATGTACATGTGTTTATATATATACTATATATCAGGCAAAGTACTTTTTAAAGTGTGCATATGTGCGTGATGTAGGCTTGTTCAGGCACCTGCCAGAAACCTAAGTCATATTTCCCATGCAAATGCTGATTTGTTGGCATGCCACCACATGGGTTGCTGGGCTGGTTTGCATGAGGTGGAATGTCACTGATGGGGCAATGAGGCAGGAGAAAAACTATTCCAACCGGAAATGGGTGAGACGGAGGAAAGCATGAAGAAGGATATGGATGTGTAGGAAGGGCTGGTCAGCAGTGTTTGGTTTCATTACTTGATGTTTGCTGATGTCATCCACTCACAGGTCATCTCTAGATTCTCCTGGTCTGTCCAGGTGGAACAGTTTTGCATCGACTGTCTCGATACCATCCGATGTCAGGTCAGAACTCCTCAACCTCCTTCCCCACCTGTCATTCACTTTAAGATTTTGGTTTATTGATATTCATACTAATGTTGTTGTTGTTGTTGTTGTTTTTGTAGTATAATGGACGTGTTGAACGTACTAAAAGATGACCCTGAAGAATTGTTGCTAGATTTGGGTTTTGGCACTGAGGAGCCCGACATCACTGGGAGAATCCCGGCCCGATTCCTCAATTACGAGTCCAGCGCTCGTGGCATTAGCTATCAGCTCTTTCTGGAAGCCCAGCAGAACCGAATGGATGTTGAAAATCCGGATGTCAGGAGTAAGCAAGCTTCCTCAAGTTCACACAAAAATGGAATAATGAGTTATTTACTCAACCTCATATTGTTCCCAACCTCATATTGTTCCCAACCCATATGACTTTCTTCCGTGGAATTCTGAATAGGAATTTCCATGTAATTTCTTAATAATATCCAGGCCATTTGTTGTGTATAATGAAAGTGAATGAAGATTGAGCTCCAAAATGAAAATAAAAACGCATCACAAAAGTAGCTACAGTATATGACTTGTTTTCGCTATATAGTCAAAGTCTTCTGAAGTCATACATTAGTTTTGTTTGAGAAACAAGCCTTAAAAGACTTGGGTTATAGTGCACAAGCTGGACCACTTTTTAAATGATGCTTTTTCATACTTTTTGAAGCTTGAAATCTCCAGTTCTAATTGTAAAATTGTAAAATGTCTCTCTTTTTTTTGTGTTCCATAGAAGAAATAAAGTCTTACATATTTTTTGGAATGAATTAACCTTTTAAATATCTGTTCTTCATATCCACACTCTCAAAAATAAAGGTTGAATAAGAACCTTTAACATCCATGGAACTTTTTCAATGTACAAATGGTTCTTTTTTACTGTTAAACGGTTTTTAGTATTATGAAATGTTCTACAAAGAAAACAAATGGTTATTTTAAGAACTGTTAACTGAAAGGTTCTTTGGGAAACCAAAATGGTTCTTCTTTGGCCTCACTGCAAAACCCCCCTTTGAAACCTTTATTTTTAAGAATTCATAGGTATTTAGGAAGTTGAAAGTGGTTTAAATTTGTGAAATGGCAAAACTAAAAGTGCCGGTCATTTCCTGTGTAGCTGCAATATGTTGAAAGTCTGAGAAGCAGAGTTTTATCTAAGTCAAGAATCTTGAAGCTCTCTATCTCTCTTCCTTCCGGCGTTCAGGTAGGTTCAGACAGCTCGAGGTTCTTCAACAGGTCACGACGACGTTCTCCTCTCTGGTTGGTGCACAGGATGCGGACACATCTACAACTTCCCAGATGTCTGCAGAGGCCCGGGAGAGGAGAAAACGCATGACCATGATTCTGCGTAGAGCCTCCAAAAAGAGCCTCGGACAAGCCCAAACGTCACAGGACCAGCGCACCATCCCTTCCGTGACCTCCTCAGCCCCATCCGGCCCAGAATCCACTGGCACACCAAAAGCAGATAAAAGGAACCCTTCAAAACGCACAAGGATGTCGGACAATAATCTCTTCCCTCTACAAGAGGAGCAGAGTGTTAATTCGGAGGCAGCTGAGCCGGTTCTAAACAGCCCGACAGCAAGAGGAACATCAGATCTTCAGAAACTCGACTTTGTCACTTCAACTGAGGGAAGTCTGCAACAACCTATTGAATCTTTCGAGCTGGAAGAGGTATTAAGTCTGCAGTGATATCCTCTGTATGTACTTACACATTGTTCCTTTTCTAATGTTGATGGCTGTTTTCCAGATCCAGAGTTTTGATGAAGGAAGCATTCCTGGGAGCTGCAATGGCCCACTGGATCCTGGAGGTGCATGTCTTTTTTTCTTTTTTACCCTAAAACTGCATAGTAACATGCTCACAACCACTTAGAACACCTTAGCAACCACATAGCGACCACCCTGAAATTGTAGTAGCGAGTTTTGTACAGGCTAACACCTGTACTACTTGCATACACAAACATAGTTTCATTTGAGATGTTCCTTTTACTTCTTGAAAAGCGAACGTTTTTAAAGCCACTGTGGGTTCAAATAATTTACATGGAACCATTTCCATTTCTGATATTAGGCAAATGACTCATGAGATTGCTCAGTCATTTTCATGCGTGTAGTAGGTTACATGCTGGACAGTTGATGTAATGTTCACCTCAGTTCTGTGGAAAAATTATCTTGTTTATTTAGTCTGATCAAGAGGCTTTAGTGTCCTTCTGAACGCTTGTGATACGTGGCACATGCTAATGGCTCTTGGTTCCGTGTAGGTGAACGAATAGGGTCTTACGTGATGAGAACAAACAGCTGTCAGTCTGACAGCAGTGGCTTCCTAGAGGAGCCCTTCATACCTGCGCTGTCCCAGCAGAACAACCCTGGACCAGAGCTTATGAAGGTAAGACATGTTTCAGCTCGCTCTTTCTTTACATACTGCTGAGGGTTCAAGCATCTGTATTAATGGTGGTGCCATCGAGTAGTTTTTATCTGCCATTGTGTTGCCCTCCACCAAGGACAGCAAGCCAATATGTTTATTTACTACTCCGTTCAAAGATTACATGAACATATGAACGTTACTGTATTTTTAGTCAAGTAAATTAAGCCTTGGCAAGCGTATAAGAGACTTATTTTAAAACTTTTAAATGGTAGTGTAATTCCATTTCGTATTGCTAGTGGTGCATAAATGATTTGCAGCAGCTTTACCCAGTAAAGGTAGATGTAACTAATGTGTGGAAGTCATTTTTATTGGTCACATTGATCTATAAATGCAATATGATACTATTGTTTGAGGTACCTTGGTAAATACCCTGGTAAATGGATATGATAATCACTCCTTGGTACTTATACTCCCATCCATATTTTAAAAAGGTCACAATTTACTGTATCATGAGTGGCCTACCAATATTGGCTGAAACCGTGCTGAGTTTTCTGACAAGAGAGCGTTTATGAAACCTGTTTGGAAACAATATCTGTAGCTGTTGTATTCATTATTGTTGCTGTATTTTTGGTGTTGCTACTGAAGCAGTAATCACGAATTGGCCCTTTAAGGATATTTACCACATGCTTGGGTGTGTTCATGAATATTTGTTTGATTTCCTGTGATCTTTCTGCTTTTTTGCAGATGCTGAATGCAATATCACAAGATAGCACAGAAGGACAACAGAAGAGATCAGAACAGCGAGAGGCGGAGGATCCCTCCACATATGAACGGAACTTTGAAATGCAGTCGAACCAAAAACACTCCCCTACGACACACTCTGGAAAAACGGCAGACTCTGGAAATATATTTGACTCCGAGTCGGGAGAATTGAAGAAAATAATGACTGAAAAAGAATACTCTTTGTCATCAGATATTAGTAAAGTTAGCAATAATGATGTTTACACTCTAGCATACTTTGTTCAAATGGATCCTGTTGGTTATCAGACTGAAATTCGTAACGGACCGCAAGGATCAGAAAGTCCAGGCCGACGCGTTAATAGGGAAGGCATGTCCCTGTTTGAGGAACTGAAATCTGCTGAGACAAACTCACACTTGTGTCCTACTGATCTGAGGACAGATGTTATGGAAAACGAGGTGGACAGCGTTACAAATCATCTCGAAGTAGGCGAGCGAGATCCGGATTTCCTGATGCAGGAATATCCGGCCTCTACCCAGAGCAAAACCGTGACCTCTGACGATACTTCTGGACACAATTCCCCCACTGCGCTTAAACTCAGGAGAGAATCTTTCTCCAGGAGGTCCCGGTCTGACGGGGTCACGGATAATGACTCGGGAACAGCACAGACACCCACAACACACACGCCGTTCACATCCGTGGACACATCTACTCCTCACTTGTGGAACTCTGTGGAATATTCTGGCGATCTTGGAGGTTTGCGCACGCGGTCGATATCTCTGGACACGGGACTGTCGTATGAGGAGGAGGATCACAAACTGCAGGGAGCATTGTGGGCAGGGACACAGCGATGTTTCCACTGCGGGTCTCAAATCAACTATGACACCAGCTGGGCAAAACCTCAACCTGAGCTGTCCTCCAGTCTGCCTGTAAGTAGAAGTTGCTCAACAAATAATCAGTATCCTACACTATGCCAGACAGGTTTGAGGAAAATTCCCATTATGCTGTATATTGTACATTTTAAATGATTAGGAATGCCCAATATATAGGTAGCAAATTGATTATTTTATTTATTTATTAGCATATCAGTATTGGTAAGTATTGAATATTTAATTTTATAAAACGGATAGTTCCAGTCCTTGATTCTGATTGGTTGAGCCGCGTTCGAAGCCGTTGTAAATTACTCAACAAACACACACCTGTGACCGCATTACATTAGTATTACTGCGCAACTGCCGTTTGTGATTCTTCGTTGCTGCATGTGTTGCTTAGCAACCTCTTTGGAACTACATTGCTTGGCGGAGGAATAAATGTGTTTATAACGTTATATTTTTTGTTGCTGGCGTTTATTTTATGAATAAAATAAATATTAAAATGAATATTTTTATGGAGTAACCGTTTTATAAAAGCAATAAGCCCTGCGAAGCCGTGTTTTATAGTGGATTTAGAACAGCTATGGGGCGTTGTTAGTTAGGCACGACGCGGAGCGGAGTACAAGCTCATTTTCCCTATTTTTATCATCTAACACTGGCTTAAATTAATCTTTTAAAACATATATATTTATTTATAACACTTTTAAATGGATTCTTTAGCAACAAGAATGTCCAGTTTTCATACTTTACATTAAAAGATGTGATGCCTAAATTTAATTGTAACATTTATAACTGTTTAATTTATTTACACAAAATTTTATGAATAGTTTGCATTTTAATACCATTCATTTATTGATTATCAGCCATAACGTACTGTAAATCATTATTGTCCTTTCGTTATCGGACATAATTTTGTTCTTGGTGTGTCCTAATGCATCAATGGTCTCATTCATGAAAATCATTCTTTGTTCATTAGAGATTGACTGAAATTATTATTTATTTATTTTTGAACCGATACCGATACCAATTATGTGAATGTTTATGTGCCCGATAACCGATATGCAGAACCAATATTTATTTACTGTTACACTTCTGTACAACACCACTGAACTGAACAAATCGTCAATATCACTCCCTCCTTGCATACACAACAAAACAACTCCTATTTATACACCAATAAATAGAGCGGTCTGAAAGAGTGCAAAAAAAATAATAAAGTGCACTGTTACTAAAGTGTCTTTTTCAAAATAAAAGCTTTAATGAGTTTAACAAACAGGTAAGCTAAATGAAGCATAAAATGTAGCGTTCGCAATACGTAGGCAGTTTACAAATATAGTTCTGCGTAACCATTTTTGTAATATGTTGTTACACATAAATTTGTTGTGCTGTTTCATGAATGAGGCCCATTGTCTTTAAATGTGGTTTCACCAAGCTCATCCTGATTGATGTTGGAGGAGCTCCTCATTTATTTATTTATTATATTTATTTAATTATTTCATTCTTTACCACTCTGAGTTTCCTCTGATTTTAAGAACAAATTAAGATTAAACGTTTCTATTTTGGGAAAAACTCTTCTACCCCTTAAACATCTGAGATTAAAAGCTTTGTGCTCAGCTCATGTTTAATGAGGTTCATTTGAATTTGTATAGTTCATTTGCATGTGTAATGGAAAACAGTAGCGAACACTGACCACTTCAGAATCTTCACAGCATTTAAGTGCACACACACGAAAACGTTTTACGCACATCCTCGCTTACACTAATTAAAAAAAATATATATTTTCCTTTCTCATTTTAAATTAAAGATTTTAAAGTTTTAGTAATTTTAGTCTATATAATGTCCATATAATTTTTTATTAATTAATTTTTTTCTTGGTTTTAACTTTAATAACCTTGGTTGACCAGTTGGACTACCAGATTATGGTACTAATGTCAACATGGTAGACCACCATGATCACATTTAACACTGGTGGATCGCTTTGGTTAAGATGTGCTGAACATGTTCTAACCCGCTTTCAGCAATAAACCAGCTGTTCTGCTTCCTTTAAAGACCACATTTTTCCTGGTTATGGAATGCATCTCTCCCACCAACAATTTCCTTCTCTTTCACTTTCCAGTACTCTCTGGATGAGCTTGAAGACATGGTGAAATGTTTGAGGAAGTTCCGAACAGTTCTGACGGAAATTGAAACAAGACTAGAAGAGGAACAAGCATCCGTGCTCGGATCTCTGTCAGACTCCCACAGGTGAACTTTATAACATCGGAGAGATATCCATAGTGACAGTAGTGTTCCTCAATAGGATGGACTTTGCAGTGTTTAAAACTGAATTTGTGTTTTAGGGAGGAAGTGGAAGACGTTTTGAGGCTACGAGCAGCTGTCAAACAGGAAGCTGGGACGCTTGAAGAGCAGCTGTCCGATCTGGTGCATCACTATGATGGTAGCATCAAAATGGTATTTAATCTACTCACATACGCTAAATATATGGTTTATGGGAAATAAACTAGGGCTTGGGGCAAAAATGCCACAGAAATTGACAAAAATGTTCCAAATATTTCAATATAGAGCAAAACTCTTTCACTTTGTTACCAACCAACAACCTTCAGCAGTGAAATGTATTGAATGGACAACAGAACAGCATTTGTTTTTATCCCTGTACTGTTATGCTTATAGAAGCTGAATCGGCTCATGGATGAACAGACACAGCTGTGCACCCAACTGCGAATTACACCCTCTAATACACCCCATTCAGAACCCACCTCGACCAGGAGTGTGGCTATTCAATGCTGCCTGCTGCCCGTGACGTCCAGTCCACAGAGATGTGTCCATCATCACTGCACCTGTCATGGGAATCAGGGAGCAGCATGTCGAGATCCACACCGGTTCCCTCGTCAAACCCAGTGGGAGGCCAATTGCAAACCAGACAGGCTGGACTTAGTAGCTTTTATTAAAAGTGTAAGATATCTTATACCCTCATCGGAATAATTGGATCTGACAGTGGTTCAAATTCTAGTGTTGTTAACTGTGAACTTTTATCTTTCAGCTGAAAAATTCATTACAACATTCAATCAACAGTAACTCACTGGAATAAGAAGGTTTGCATTTTTTTTTCAGTTCAGTTTCTGTTGACTTTTTCATGAGAAATTGTTAATGTCTATATCTGATAAAATGCACCTAAAAGACAAAATATTTGATGGGATCTGAAGCTAATTTGATTTTTTGTTTTAAATGCAGACAAAATACAAAATGGATAATTCTGATCTTTCCTTTGTTTTGTTGTAGTAATTCAGCCAATGCAGTGATGAAGACCTGAAGATCCTTATCAATTTTTTGCAAGTCACTTATAAAGTGAAGTGCTGACTCTTGAGTTCAGAACTAATAAAGAATCATGTATATAAATCAATATCATGTGTCCAGATGAGTTTATATGTGCACGCACATCTCTTATGTAGCACGAGCCTCCTCCCAGTAGCCCTACGCTCTCTTTCCCTCTCCTTCCTTATCTCTTGTCTGTAATAAACCACTTCACTTCATTGTGGTGCTGCACTGACCGTATAAGGAAACTGCTCCTGAAGAACCAGAGCTTCCATTCTCCTCCAGTGGACGACACAGTGCTGGTTCTCCTGTCTGACTGGACGGTGATCTGATGGTTCCTGAGACGCTTTCCGAGAGTTATGGCCCGATCTCAGGAAACAGTGTCTCAGGAAACAAAATTTCAGTACTTTTAAAAATATCTATAAATAAAGATTTAAGACTCAAAATAAATCATATTTTCCCAATGGGGAATCATCATAGACAGTGGCAGAGTCAGTCCATATTATTAAAGTGCATTAATATTTATAATAGTGGTCTACAGTATTGCTTTGTCAGTAGCCAGTTTATATAGTATTGGTACTTAGGCTAACTATAGTTTAAAAGTTAAATTTATAAGCTGGCTACTAACCAATACCATTTCAAGGCCGTTACAGTAGGTTTGGCATTCATTGAATTAACAATTGACTAAATAGTACTGTGGCGTAACAAATCACACATTAGTCATAACAGTCGTCTTATCAAAACGTAAAACTAACTTACTTTTTGCTTACAAAATATTCACTGTTCTGCCCTGCAACAGAGCTAACTTAAACTGGCTTGAACAGTTAGCTACTAGCTATACGAAACTTAGCATACCTGTTTGTAACATTATCAAAAACGCGTCGTTGTTCCTCAAATATATCAGAAATGTAAAAGATTCCTTCAAAATCGTTGTACTACACAGTAAATTAGGGTAAATTTGTCAAATTAAGTTTCAGAATTTAAACATTTCGTGAGAATGAGCCATGTTTAACGGCTCTTTCATCGCTTAGGGATCATGTGTAAAGTGCCACACTGTATCCTTATTTAGATAGACCAAGTTTTTACTTTTACATTTATATTCTTGGCAGACGCTCCCTTGACTTATGTGTCGTTGGCATGTCGTGTTTAAACTGGATAGAGAAGTGCATTCAAAATCAACAAAACCACTTCACACACACTCTCCATACACACTCCACACGGGAGGAGGAAACACCATTCACATCAGAGGACAATAGAAAGACATCAAAGCCTGTCAGCAAACAATATGTCCACATTGTTTTCCATTATTATTCATTTTCTCTTGTTCACGCTCTCCATTGTGCTCGTAATGAGAGCGTGGATGCGTCGCAAATTGCAGAAATGGTTTATTGTTATCTGAAACATTATTATTTATGAAGTAGGATGATTTGATCAAAAGCAAATCTTTTAGTGGGAATCACTGCATTGATAACATTCTGTCTAACACAATCCATCTTAACCAGCCTCACCTCCAACATGTTTAAATCACTCCAGAAAGTGTTGAAGTAGTTTCATTTACCTCCATGACGTGCGCTCGTGGAAGCTGGGATGACTGACACATGACAAGGGCCCCTGTCACCATGACAACAGGCTCTACTGGAGGCCCCTCCTCCTAAAGTACATAACCCCTGTCTCTGATCTGGCCTGCACTTGCTCCATCTCTCTGCTGCACGGAGGTAAGGCCCTCTCCCTTTCTTTTAATACACTTCTTTAGTTTTTTTCTGAATCTACATACATTTCAAAATATTTTAGCAATACGTTATATTACACTTACAGTAAATAAGTAAAATGTTTACACTGTTTAATCAGTGTCTTTAGACTGTTCAAAGAGTATCAGAGAGTGTATGTGTGTTTATATATATATATATATATATATATATATATATATATATATATATATATATATATATATATATATATACATATATATATATATATATATATACATATATACATATATGCAATACTTTTAAAATATACTTTATTATTTATATAATGTACATCCCATACATATATGGCTATTTATGATGTGTTATGATTTAATTTTAGATACACACATCAAATCAAAATCAAATGAAGCAAATCCTACTTATTTTAATATAGGCTACTTTAGATATTTTGATTGTTTTATACATATGAATGTGAATTGCATTTGAATAAATACAATATTAATATTCATCAGTGTTCAAAATGCCTTAAATTAAAAGTAGAAAGTGGAAAACCTGTTTTCCATTTCTGTCGATGTTATTTTTAATTGCTGATTGAGCCTGAAATGCAAATATTGCAATTTATTTTTGTCATCATGTATAGTTGGAGAAAGTACTTACTTTCTTTGAAAAATGAATGTTAACATATAATGAGTGATGAATATGTTTATTCATACAGTACATTCAGAACCCAAACACCAATAACATGATCATCATTTTGTGAAGCGAGAAGCTGCTTTTGTTGAATCGGTTTGCTACCATTCCCAGGTCCAATAAATATGCTTTCCAGTAAATATGACAGAGCCTTTGTCATGTACATGAGTGTGTGTGTGTGTGTGTGTGTTGAACACGAGCTGTTATCTGATACCTGAACAGACTGCTGTGGGGAGCATGTCCACTGACTGTGTGAGGTCACTCTCAGACAAAGCCGAACACACACTCACCATGCACGAACATCTCTGTAAGTACCGCATTTGTGCATGTATATCTGCTATTTTTTAAGGAAAAGAAATACATAATGACATTGGAAGGGTCAAAATTGAGGTCAACAGCATCCAGATGGCAGATGGCAACTGTCTGACTGATACATACAAACCAGTGATTGTGAACCTGTTTCTGAAACGCTCTCCTGCAGATGGGAACGCTGAAATGGACAATCAGAAGCACGGCTCCGAGGAACATCAGCAGGACAAACTGGGACAGAAGAAACCGCGCAGGAAAGACACTCCCGTCCTCAACAGCCCTCCACTCATACCAGGCAAGACTTCTCGCTGTCATCTTTTCACCCTCACGCCCTCTCCATCCACCTCTCGCTGTCTCTTTGTCTCAGTTCCTTGCGTTTGTCTTTCGCAGGCGTGAGATTGATGAAGACAGAGGCTCGAATGATTCATCAGGAGGATGAGGAGAAGGAGATGAAGAAGTAGATGTGTGTTCAAAACATTCGGTTGTTTGTGTTGTTTTCAATCGTTGACTGAGCCTTCATTAAATGTAGGTTTTGCAGATATGTGCAGAGTTGTCATGTCGTCATTTCAGTGCTATGCTGTAGAAACACAACTCAGAGTGAAGGAAACACCCATTTAATTACAACATTGCAGCAAACATATTGGAATAGTGTGAATTTGGTCATCATTCATTTGCAGAAACAATGTCTGTAGAACCAGCAGAACTAATTACATTTATTCTGAAAGCGATGATCAATATAGTGTGTAACATGGTACATACAGGTGTGTTAGTATAAGATAATGTTTGTACAGCAGGTTACAGTACAGTAACTAGGTAAATCTCAAGAAACCTGTCCATAACATGTTCAGGTCATATTTCACCCCCAAATCAAAAAGCAAGGTTGGGGGCTGGGAAAGAAATTATATTTTGCAATTAAGCAGGTTTTGCTCCCTAACTCTCATTATTGTAATACAAACAAGGAAAAATATTCATACATCATGTTAGTATTTGTTGTGCCTTTAATTAATGTTGATTTAAATAAATAAAAATAATTGTATCAACATTGTATCTATATATTGCTGTTTTTGCAGCTTTGACTTGCCATAAGTACTCCACCAGGGTTTAAAATAAATTATTGAATATATATCTATACATATATATATATACATATATATATATACACACACACACATAAATAAATAAATATATATACAGTATATATATATATATATATATATATATACACACAGCAAGTGCTGGGCAACGATTAATCGCATCCAAAATAAAAGTTTGTGTTTACATAATATGTGTGTGTACTGTGTATAATTATTTTGTATATATAAATACACACACATGCATGTATATATTTAAGAAAAATGTATTATTTATATATCAAATATTTATATATCATATAAATTATATATATATATATATACAGTATATACATGCAAATATTTTTTAAATATATACATGCATATGTGTGTATTTATATATACAAAATAATTATACACAGTACACACACATATATTATCTAAACACAAACTTTTATTTTGGATGCGATTAATCGTTGCCCAGCGGCCAGCGCTAAATATATTATATATTGAATATAATTATATATATAAAAAAAAATAAAAAAAAGTATATATATATATATTTAAAGAACATCTATTTAAAAAACATCTATACACTACAGTAATAAGAATCTTTGGGGAAACTGCTTAATTGTTTATAACTAATGTCACAATGCAAACAATCTTGTTGTATTGCCTTTATGCTAAATATATATATATCTTTTTTGGGGGGGGGTTTAACTGAAATAACATCACATAACTACAACATCACTGCAGAACAGACCTATTGCTGTGTGTAAAGCTGCCTGAAGTGTGTGCAGTGCAATCGGTGGGGTCATGGTCAGGGTCACCTCCCCCGTCTCAGAGAGATGCTCTGGAGATGTCTGGCCTTGCTACGGGGGTCTGCTGGTTTGCAGTCCTCTTTCTGCGGGCGGGAGGGCAAGTAGGACTTGGCACAGTAACTGGGTTTTTTACTGTATCTGACCAGGTGGTATTTACGGCGGGTCGTAGCTGCAAAAAAAAAACAGAGAAGAATCTTTACGAGGAGGTTGAACTATTCGTTTCTGTACATTTAAAAACAAAGGTCAAATATACCAAAAATAAAGACTCAAACTCATCATCTGAGCCCTTTGAGTAAAGATTTATTGTCACAAAAGTGCAATTAAGGAGCATTGAAACAAGCATGATCACATGACCACACCTGCCTAATGATTTGATATTTTTCTTTTTGAAATAAAAAGTAATGAATGCATCAACAGACATTAGTGTAGAAAAAAAAAAAATTAAGATAAAATACAATCTCATAACAAATTATACACTGGAAAGTAATAAAAAGGTAAACGAAACAATTTGTGTGTATATAAAAATGTCCAAGAGAATGTTTGACTGCAGTGATGCAGTACACTAGATGGCCAACAGATGGCTGCACAGTACCATATGATTTATGTACTGCTGATCGGAATATTATTTTATGAAAATGTTCGGTTTGAGTGACGGTGAAGTTACACTGTACGTGAGGATTTCAAAACCAAAAAATAAATAAAAAATAGCTTAGTTTTGACACAAACAGAGGTTTCCTGACAAACACGTATGTAGGCTACTCAACTAAGCTGAACACGTGACAGTTACTACAAAGCCGACGTAAACACTCATTAAGGCAGAATCTCATTGTGCCATATTTACTCATCAACTTCAATATTCTATAAATGTACAGCAGTTCACCTAAATAATCTCACATTCTGAGCCTAAACAAGGTTAAAAAGGACTGATATGATATGTATATTCCATCTGTTAATATCACAACTCACACTACATGCTTGATTTCTGCATAAAGCAACATATCACAAATAATAAAGGTTTCAAAAGAGGGGTTTACCATAGAACCATTTTTGGTTCCCAAAAGAACCTTTCAGAGAGCAGTTCTTAAAGGATCCATTTGGTAACACTTTATTTCGATAGTCCACTTTAGACATTCTATAAGTGACTTTGCACTAGCAGTCATTATTAGTAGACTATCTGCTTCAACAGACATTCTACTGACTATAAGTAACTTTGCAAGTACATGTTAACTTATTCTATTAACCTGAACCCTAACCTAACAGTCTACTAATATTCTAAGAATTAGTTAACATGTAGTTGCAAAGTTACTTACAGTTAGTAGAATATCTAAAGTGTAACCAAACATTTTATTCTTAGAGTGAAATAAAAATTCTAAAGAAAATGTTCCATGGATGTTAAAGGAAGGTTCTTCAAGGAACCATCAATGACAATAAAGAACTTTTTTGAAATTTAACGGAAGGGGAGGGGCATAAACAAAAATGATATCATATATAATATTCATATTTTATAATGGCACAGTATCAACCAATCAAATGAGCTTTGCAAAGTTCAGCAGCACAGCTGTGAAGAGCAACATGCAGACTGAACTTGAGATTTTCCAGTAAAAAAAAAAGAAATCTCTCAGATCTGAAGAAAACGCTGACACAGATATGGTCAAGACATGATTCATGACCCAGAAGAACCAAGGACAACTAAACAGGAAGATGAACACGACACAAATGACAACAGAGAATAACTCACAAGGATCAGGAATTAATAACAGATTTAAGGCAATAACGCTTCTTTCCTTTTTTTTTATCTTTCTTTCTAACCAATGACTAAGTATGCATTGAATGATGGCTTGCAGTGACCTCCAGTTAAATGACGTACAGACATTATAATCATCTTTGGTTGAGGCAACAGAGACATTTACACAGGATTTCGCTGCCTATTTATAACAGCCTATATTAGGCTTTACTTTTTTTTTCTTTTTCGTTTTACATCATTTTTGTTTTCTACATTTCTACATTAGTTTTTATGAAACTAATATACAGAAAGATTCACATGAACAGGCGCATTATACCGTGTGTGACAAACTCTGAGAAGACAGAGACATGAATACCTCGCTAGGACAGTGAACTAAAAGACTAATATCAGCATGCAGCATCTAACACATCAAGATGCTCGTGCTCATACTTTATTCTATTTCTTCATTTACCAGATTAAAAAAAAAAAATCCCTTTTTATCTCTGTCAATTCTCAGATGAATAGTACACCCTTCAACAATTCATCTATATTGTTCATACCAAATTTCCCTATAAACACTTCATAAATAATATAATATTTTATATACATCAAATACAAAAATAGAAGAGAATTCAAAATACAACCTAATGTCAAAATAAGTACATTTACTACATTTTTTAAGGTCTCGAAGAGACGACAATGGTTGCAGAGGGAAAAAAAAAAAAAAAAAATTGGCCCAATAGATTTGGCTCATATAAGAAAATCAGATTTATTTTAATGCATACAGTGGGGTTCAAAATTCTACAGTATTTGTTCAATTTAATGCAAAAAAATATATATTTAAAAATTATAATGTACTAAATATTAACAATTTGAAATTTTCTATGTAATTTCACAATATCCAGCTGATATAGATGTATGTTGTGCAAAACACATACGACAACATAATTTGAATATTCTATCAAAATTACGCCGTATTGTGACAGAACTGATTATTTGTGTACTCAATGAGTTCTATAATCAAAGTGACATTGGTAAATGATAATGGATCGTTAAACTAACGATCCAAACCTCCGATCACAAGAAGCTCCTGAAAAGCATATGTACAGAGGACACACGTGATGGAAACCGTACAGTATCAACATCAAAACAGGACGACAGGAACATCAAATCCACAACTAGCAATGATAACAATGATAAAAACAAGAGGTAAATGAACACTAGTTCTGCAGACATTCTTTGACCGCGTTGAAGGCGATGTGAGGGACTGAAGTTCTCCCTCCGTTCACTGTCTGTTGCAGGTGTTGCCAGATGTTGCGCCGTCCCCGGGGGAAGAACATCAGGGTGGTTTCCACAGTCGTCTTCATGTGCGACGAGAGTTTCTAAAACCTGCCGCGCGTCTCTTTGCGTTAACAAAGTGTCAGTTCTCTGATGGCCTTGTGCATCTCTGAACAA
The DNA here is from genome assembly GCF_951802725.1 of Rutilus rutilus. Classification (NCBI taxonomy): domain Eukaryota; kingdom Metazoa; phylum Chordata; class Actinopteri; order Cypriniformes; family Leuciscidae; genus Rutilus; species Rutilus rutilus. The sequence continues at coordinate 7,619,969 of NC_140228.1, forward strand.
ATAGCTGGCAAACATCCTTAAAAGTCGGATGTGAATTAAAAAACGAATACGAAGATTGTCCATCAGAGACAGAAAGATGTGATTTTTGGAAAGAAAAAAGATGAATAATAAAAAAGAACCACCAGGTGACAGCATAGCACAGGGTTTGGAGTCCTGCAGAAATGGAGCTGCTAGTTTGCATCAGGTGCAGATTCTGCCGGTGAAGACGAGGAGATCCCACAGATACTGTGCTCGTCTTCAGAGTCTGCAGAGGAGAGCAGATATTTGGCACATTTAGAGCTCTTGTTCCACAGCTCTGACTGATGTCTGACAAGGGGAATGAGGCGATACGACAACTCTCATGCCATGAGCTCAGATGGAGGGAATTGAACTTATTTTGATGAATTTGATGAATGAACTGGTTTGCTGCTGGATTCATTATGACTTTTAGGGATACTTCAATGAAAAATGTATTCTCTCATCATGTCGTTCCAAACCCACATGATTTTCTTTCTTTAGTGAACACAAAATGAGTTATTTTGTAGAATGTCTTGGCTGGTCTTTCATACAACAAAAGTGGTGTTTGACTTTATATCTTGGACGATGGATCTTGATTTGGTGCAGTATGTTTGAAAGCACCTCTGAACAAGTACTTTTTGTCTTATTTTCCAGTTAAATGTATATATAAAGGTCCTTGAATCAAAATACGCCATCGTTCAAAATATTCTTTATAATTAATTTTTTATTCAGCAAGGACGCATTAAACTGTTCAAAAGTGACAGTAAAGAAATTTATGTTACAAAAATTTCTATTTCAAATAAGCACTGTACTTTTGAACTTTCTATTCATCAGAGAATCCTGAAAAAATCACGTTTTCCACAAAAATATTAACTGTTTTCAACATAGATAATAATAATAAGTGTTTCTTGAGCAGCAAATCATCATATTAGAATGATTTCTGAAGGATCATGTGACACTGAAAACTGGAGTAATGATGCTGAAAATTCAGCTTTGCATTTAAAAATACATTTTAAAATATATTCAAATAGAAAATTATATTTTTTGATCAACTAAATGCAGCCAAAGAAAGTCATACAGGTTTGGAACAACACAAGCAGAGTAAATGGTTTCCTTTTTGAACTATTGCAAGAATGAGAAATGCAGAGGTGAAAGAAAATGCATGAAGGTGTCAAACCAACATAATGTGGGTTTTTGATGAGAGGAAATGAACCTGAAGTGACTCTCTCCTGCAGATAGCGGCTGAATCCCAATTGACATGCTATCTGTTCTACCTCCCGAATCATAATAATGTTGAAAAAAGTATGCTAAAAGTGCCTGGATAACAAACTACTTACATAAGATTTTTAGAGGACTGTATTCATGGATGTTTTTTGGACCAGTGTGACTCCCAAGATGATAGTTTCTCTGATGCGTTATGGGAGTGCAATTTTATGATGTCGTAGTCAGTGTAGTACACTCTGTCCTAACCATGTGCAACACAATAAAAACTCAATAAAAGCTCTTCCATAGAAATTTAAGTTTTTGTTCTAACCAAGAACAAGACGATCTGTGAGTCACTTAGTTCAGACTTCTGTCATAATGATCTGGGTAGCTCCGCCCTCAGTGAAATCTCATTGGTCAAAACATCAGATATGTCCTCATTTGCAGTCATTTTGGTTTTCAGCGTGGACATATTTACACGAGTGGTTAGAACACAGTGTTCATTGTATACATTAGGATTCAGCCACTATGTGATGCAATTAGCAGTCAAAGGAGATGATGGTGTTACCGTCTGATCTCTTGCTTTCACTGTCGTCACTGTCAGGTGAGTTCAGTTCCTCGTTTCCTGACATTCAGATAAGACACGAGTCACTAACCGAGTCTGCTTAGGGCATGCAAACAGACAAACAAACAAACAAACAAACAAACAAAAGAAAAGACGAGCGCTTTTCTAACATAAGCACCCATTTCGCCTTAACTATTTAACAGCATTATTGCTCTCTGTTTTTTGTTTGAGTTTGTCAAGTGTGCATCTACAGTAAAAGATGAACATAAATGCATATACAGAATTCAGAATACTGTAGCACACAGTGCTTTCAAACCACAATACAAGCTACATTACAGAGTAACATACTAGTAAGTAGTATACACTAGTTAGTACACTAGTTTGAGGACATTAAAGGCCCCGGTATACTTCAAGCCAAATCGAAGAATGAACTGGTGTGACATAACTTTGAACAAAATCAGGCCAAAACAAAGTTCACATCAGGAGTTTGAAAAATTATAGTAGAAAATGAAGGTGTGATTCTAATCAAAAGTAACAGTCACTGTTTTTTTATGTTTAATACGGTAAAGCTGCTGCTTTAAAGCAATCTACTGTATAAAGTGCTATATAAGTAAATGTGTCTTGACTTGACTGGAGTGCCGAATTGCAGAGCTTGTTCAAACAGATTCACATCATATGCTTTCTTAACTGCTGTTTTCTCACTACTGTTATTTTTGTTGTATTGTGTTGTGCTATTGAGATGAAAGCATGCATTACATATTCATCTAAACGGCACACTCAGTGTGGGCAGCGTTGGGATGTTCGCTAATAGTATACCGCTGGTCACGTATTTTGAACTTCTTTTCACCTTTTAAGCAAAGAATGAAAAAGATCTTTGCCTTGAGTATATCGGGCCCTTAACAGTAAACTACACATTACATGGCAATCTATACACCGTACTGCATACTATAAATTGTATTGGATACACTATAGAGCACGCTACACAACATTGACCACTCTGTATAAAACACATTATGAGAATAAGAATTAGAGTGCGCTACAAGTATATTAAAAACTATTAGAACATGATTTCCAACATGTAAAAGTTTGGATGCGACAGTGCGTGGTTACAACACAAACAATGACAATGTTAAGCAAGGGAAAAAAGTGGTAAAGCAAGTATAGCACAGGTTATGATAGTGATAGACTGATATATTGGCATTGAAATATTGTTTATCAGCATAGTACGATAACAGTTCTACTCCAAAACCTTTTTTTTTATTAATTTTGAGGAAATGTTTTAAATTAATGTAAATTAATTAGGAAATATAAAATTAAATCATTAAAATTAAATAAATAAACATTTCTAACATTGTTTACTCATATAAATGTAAAAAAAACCAACTAAATATTATATCGTTTAATATTCAACATAGTATTTTTAATTATTATTTAGTACTTTTTTCACATTATCATAACCCATATCAGTCAACCACTAGTTTATGTCAAAGGTCACTCTAAAGTATCAGTCAGTACAGGTGTTTTGGTTAGGACACCACATTTTGTTAAAAAATATGAACATATCATTGCAAATAACAGTATATAATTGTAAAGAACTGTTGTAAACTTTGACACTCACCGTTGTGTGCTCGCAGACTGTTGTCCGTGTCACTTCTGGTCTCGGGCTCTTTGGCATCAGACGCTGGTGTTTGAGCCCCATTCACCCCCCCTGGGTCTTTATTGCCCTCTTCCTCTCTGGGCTCCTTGTTATCAACTGCAGCTTTGCTTGAGTCTTCTCGATCTGTCTTTGCGTCCTTCTCTTCTCTTGTGTCTTCCTTCAGTTTGTCTTGAGAATTCACACTCGAGTCCGTGTTGATTTTGTCTTCTGTTTTAGTATTAACATCTTTGCTGTCACCGCTGTGTGTGTCTGTGTCCGTTTTCTTTTCTTTCTCCTCGATCTCTTCCTGTTTGGCCTTCTCTTCTAGATCTAACACACACAAATGCAGTTCATTATTACTGAATATGGGCAATAAGATATGTCAGGCTTCTGTTTTGGATACACTACTGGTCATATGTGGTCAAATACTGACATATTTTTTCATGTTTTTGAAAAAAAAGAATATACATTTTTGGTACCAAATGTCTTTACTGTAACTTTGATCAATTTAATGTGTCCATGCAATAAAAAAAAAAAAAAAAAAAACACTTTACTGACCCCAAACTTTTGAATGGCAGCGTACATAAATAACAAAAAGGACATAACAATACATTCAAAATTTTAAACTATATGATCCACTCCAGTGTATTCTTTGCATTGAGCCAAGAGTTCAGTCTGTGATGTATAGATCTTCTTTTGGTCAAACGCTATTCAAATTAACAGGTCAGAGTTTAACAATCTTTTGGAATATCCTTGCATTTCTCCTCTCCTACATTTGAACAAGTATGACTAGAAATGAACGAAACAGGATGTATAATGTGACAGCAAGTTAATGCAACTGCCAGAAAACATAAAGAGTTCCTCTGAGATCTGCGGTCACGTCGTATGTCACTCCACAGTCATAATTTAATATTACAACATCTTTTATGTACGAAACATGTGCCAAATGGGGATCAAGAGTCATGCTAGGAATATTTATGCTTGTTTTTTTGTTAAGCTTGAATCTTTTATTTATATTGAATTCATTTATATTTCTGAGACTAGATTTTTACAAGACGAGTAGTGCTTGATCTTGCATACTAAGGTATTGTGAATGATGTGTGGTTGCCCTTAGTCTCAATGATTTTCTGATCTCTAGATATGGCTTGGATCCATCATCAAACTAGCTGTAATTTGATGTATCATTTATGTATGTTCAGCATAAGATACAAGCCAAATGTTAATATTTAGTGTTAGGGGTTTGTTTAAATCCCCAACCCTTAGTCTGAGCGCCAGTAGCAAGCAGCACTAATAATTTACAGTGCAACATCTCGATTTATCTTGATATGAAAGTGTTTTCTTGATATTGGGTGTGTGCGTTTCTACCTTTGGCGGCTTGTGCTTTCCATTTTTCCCGGTTTTTATGCACTTCCTCGTTCCAGGTGACTTTGAAGGTCTTAAATTCGACAGCGTTTATGGAGCAGTTATGGGAAGTGCCGCCCTCCGAACCAGTGCTTCTCACACTAGACCGTTTCCCATCCGACGGGATGTTATTCAGACTGCACAAACACACAGAGAAATGGTTTATTTAGCTTATTTAGTAAATGTTTGTCTTTGGATTATATGAAAGTACATCACTTTTAAGTGTAATGTCATTAGTTACATTACAAGGATACATTTTGACCAGTCGGTTTCATTTTTAATTTAGATCAATTTGCTAATAACTCATTCAGATTGATTTGTGAACCTCTTTTACTCATTGACAAGAGCCGACTTAAAATATTTTTTTCCACAAAGTTTCAATTTACACAAGAGCAATATCTTGTTGATACAATATTTTTGATCAGAGCAGATATACAAAAATATCATTTCACTGTAGAAATTGACTTTGAAATTGGTAAACGGAGAAAACAGAATCCGCGGCATGTCGTTGATTACCACAGAAAATGATTTCCAGTCGACTTTTCGGACTTTTAAACTGAAGTACAGTACGTAATTCCTGTGGCTGGTTTTTGCTCCATGTAAACAGTCCATTTCTGCTATCTTTGTTATGTGAAATTACTGGCTTTACATGGTCATGAAAGTACTTTGATATAATTTTGGATAGGCAAAGCTAATACGTGACTCTATCAAACCAATCTCATGTTAGCATGTATACTAATTCTTGTGTGTATTTTTCATCCTTGTGCAATACCTCACCCTATAGACTTCTGTTGTAAGTTAATTACTGTACACATGACTTTTGCTTGTTTCTGCAAACTGAAGGATGATTTTAAATAATTTTCATATATACACTAGCTTTCAAAAGTTTGGGGTTGGTAAGATTTTATAATGTTTTTGAAAGAAGTCTAAAATGCGAACCAAGGCTGCATTTATTTATTTATTTACCAAGGCTGCATTCAGCAATAATGTGAAATATTTTTACAATATAAAATAACTGTTTTATATTTGAATATATTTATCAAATATAATTTATTAAAGCTGAATTTTCAGCATCATTACTCCAGTCTTCAGTGTCACATGATCCTTCAGAAATCACTCTAATATGATTTGCTGCTTAATATTTTTGTGGAAACCAAGATACATTTTTCAAGATTCTTTGATGAACAGAAAGCTCAAAAGAATAATTTATTTGAAATTGTTATAAATGTAATGCTTCTTTGCAGAGAAAAAGTATTAATTTGCTGAAAAACAAATAAAAAATACAGACCCCAAACTTTTGAATGTCAGTTCTTTAAATATGGAGCTTTAATAATTTAATAGTGCAGCGCTGTTGCCGCTCATTCAATTGTCCTCACCTGGAGCGCCTGAATACGGCCAGGCCAGAAGACGGTGAGGCCTCTTCGATCAGCGGAGTCACTATTTTATCAATCATCTCTGTCAGCACAGTGAAGGTGGGCTCCACAATGAAATCAATGAAACCTGTTAGAAAAGTGAAACACAGCATTATAATACAGGGCATACCATATCCTATTAATTCACACACAAGCCTGATCACTCACCGATCTGAGACTGGGCCACCATGGTAGACTTTCGGTCACATAAAGGAGAGAAAGAAAGTCCAAGCTCTGCCTCCTTATCGCCCTGTAACATAAAGTAGAAGAGCACAAGGACCAATCAGCACAGGTTAGCATTTCTGATTATGATTATATTTAATAGATTTGAACATTTCTGGTAGCACTTTATTTTATTCCTGTTCCGCAAGTACATACTATGTACTTATTATAGTTATTACAATAAGTGGATAATAGTTCTGAGTTCTGAAACTTACATATTGTTTACATGGTATATTGACTTTTATTTCAAAAGATCAAGAAATTAGACTTCTCATGATATGACCCCTTTAGTACCTGACCAATCCAGACGAAATAAAGATTTCGGCTCATTGCAATTCAACTGGAATCCCTTGTGTTCGGCTCAGCTGCATTCTCATTATTCCTCTGAATCAGCCCATAACACTTCATTTGCAAATATCATAGATAATCCTGAGAAACGATAGCTGTAATTATCTTCGCTATGATTGTCTTTAGGCCAAATAATAAAGCTATGACCTCTAAAGAAAATAGGCTCTTAACAAATTACGTTCCACAGGATGTTTTGCAAATCACACCTTTCACGGTCATCACCAATTTCCTTGAGCAACGCTGAGCGATATTTCATCCTGACCCTGAAATTACAATTATAATTTCTGTGGGGTGATTTACCTGCAATGAACTGATCAGTTATTAGCCTAAACATCAATAAATCATAGATTCAATTTCACTCTTGTAGGAACACCAAGACGGAACCGGTGAGATATCAAATCAGACAATGGCAAGTTAATTGGTTTGGGACTATTGGAGAGATAATCATGTCTGAAAAACACACTGTTAATATCAGAATTACATCCGTTTTCATTTAGCAAAGGAAACTGAACTCTACCGCATTATATATTCAATCAAACAAAAAAAGAAAACTCTGAATGACTTTCTACATCTTCATAGAGATGCAAAAAAGATGATGGAACGAAGCAGCCGAGATTCAAATGTTGAGGTTAGAATGCGGGAAATGGATGTTTAGAGGAGATTAATGGGATTTTTACAGTGGCCGTTACAGGCTTGGAATGCTAAATAAGATTAAGACTCAATCTGAGATTAGATCAGAGTGCTGATGACCACAGAATGGGAATATGGACGATGAAATGACAGAGCAAGAGAGCGTGAGAGAGAGAGAGAGAGAGAAAGAGAATGCTCACTGTGTGATTGAAGAACTATAAAGATGTCTACGGGACACTGCTCTCAGCTTCAGACAGCACGCCCACCGGCCATTCACGATGCATATTGCACACAAAAATAGCAAGAGCTTACTCAAAAGCTCAATCTCCAGTCTGATTGTGAACACAATTTCCGGGAGTCGGGGTGCAAAGGGTTTTTATAGGCCCACTGGGAAACAAAGCTGTGTTTACAAGGTATTGGTCTGCTGCAATGATGAGCACTTTCTAGGAAGAACTAGGATGGATTTGCGGCAAATTAAATTCAGATCACAGACATTTAGAGTTTAGTTTGAGGCATTTACTTTGTAGCTTTTTGTATAAATTATTCAGCATTTATTTTTGTCAAATCAAAAAGAAAAGGAAGACAACGTATTGTGCAATTTTTTTTATTTATTTTTTGCACGTTCACAGTAGTTTTAAGATAATTACGGGCATTTTGTCCTCAAATTCGAATTAAAGGGATAGTTCACCCAAAAATGAAAATTCTGTCAGTAATTACTCGCCCTCATGTTGTTCCAACCCCGTAAGACCTTCGTTCATCTTCGGAACACAAATTAAGATATTTTTGATTAAATCTGAGAGTTGTCTCACTCCTCCATAGGCTTCTAAGGGATTGAAACTTGCTGGCTCAGAAAATGTATTAAAGACATCGTTAATATAGTCCAAGTGACTCCAGTGGCTCAATCTTAAGTTTATAAAGCGACGAGAATACTTTTTGTGTGCAAAAACAAACAAAAATAACGACTTTATTCCACTTTTCATTTCCTTCTCTCTGGGCCTCGGTTCTTTTCGCGTAGTGTTTAAGCGTAGCGCGTCTGTGTTGCACGTCACCACGTATCACACATGACCAGCGTCGGCCAATAGTGAGCCTACGTGGTGACGTGCAACATTTTTGTTTGTTTTTGCGCACAAAAAATATTCTCGTCGCTTTATAAACTTAAGATTGAGCCACTGGAGTCACTTGGACTATATTAATGATGTCTTTAATACATTTTCTGGGCCGGCAAGTTTCAGTCCCTTAGAAGCCTATGGAGGAGTGAGACAACTCTCAGATTTAATCAAAAATATCTTAATTTGTGTTCCGAAGATGAACGAAGGTCTTACGGGGTTGGAACAACATAAGGGTGAGTAATTACTGACAGAATTTTCATTTTTGGGTGAACTATCCCTTTAACTAAATGCAATAAATAAATAAATAAAATTCTCATCACACTGTTACAGCGATAAAATGATCCTGTCTGGACACATTTCTATTATTAAAATAAGCATGCATTACATGAAGTAAAACAAATAACACCATATGTATAAATACTTTACAGTTTAGTTAAATTAATCTTTAATATCTTAATTTTATATTTAATTGATTTAATATATTTTGTATATATGTATATATATGACCCAGAATAAGTTTGATAAAGACGTATATGCTTATATTATTAGAATATAAGACACTGACACTGGGGTTACACTGAAATCCCAAGGTGTCGGGACACCGACCTGTCTGAAGAACTCCTCCAGCAGTGAGGTGGTCCAGCGGTGGTGCATGTTCCAGTTTTTGGCAGGGTGGCTGATGTCAGCGGTGTGCAGTAACAGGGATAAGGCCTTGGGTTTATCAATCCTGCAGAGGACAGAGATGTTCAGCCCCTCAGAGCTGTTATAAACACTCTGTCCAACCTCTCATTATGTGGATATGAATATCTGTAGATGCAGAAATGTTTTCGAATGAACAGTGTGTGATTATCTTCCTCCTCGTTACCCTGATGTGTGTGACCGAACTTACGCTTCTGGCTGCTGGAGGAAGTTCTTCATGGCTTTAATCTGCTGGAAGTGACAGGACATGTCGGTGGCCAGGACCATCTCGACCACCAGGGCCCTCAACTCTCTGAGAGAAAGAAAAGTCTGAAGTAATACTTCACAGCCTTTACAGCATGTTACATTCAGTAAAGAGCTCTCGTCTTATCAAGAACCAGTTTTGATGTACGTATATGAATAAATATATTTTGATTTGATATACATTGTACACTCAAACATATTTGACCTTAATCTGGCACAGGACAGATTATATATTTAATTTCAGTCATACAATAATTTTCACGTGCATTTACTGCATTTTATGCAATACAGGTTCTTCATGTAGGCATATTAGTTAGTTATTAGTTATTATAGGTTTTATGAAGCAGGGGTTTTCAAACTGGGGTCTCCCAGAGGGTCCCATGAAAAAGGGGAAAATAGTGTTAAAAAAAACACCAAAAATGTTTTCATTCTGCTTTTAACATCTTGGCCAGAAATAATGAGATTAATAACTATTTTATTCTACTGACAGTCACATTTACTCTCACATTTACTTAGTCACAGTCACTCTGCTTTTTACACATTTTACATAGTCTATTATATTCATATATTTAAATATACATTTAAAGTATATTTTAATATAAAAACTCCTGCAATAAAAGCACCTGAACTAGAAAATAAGTTGAAAAATAAAATGTTCTCCGCAAGCAAGATCACTGATTTAGCTGATTTGAGGTTTGCCAAACGTTTCTAACCTCCAGTCATCTTTCGACAAATTGTAGAGGATGTTCATTTCATCGTCTTCCTGCAGGAGGCGATATGCAGCGCTCACGTGGTGGTTTTCCTGTACGGCACGGTCATTGTATAGGATGGCTGTGTCGGATCTGTAAAACACAAGTTCTGTTCAAGGCCACTGATGTATTGGGTCTGCTGAACTGAATGATACTGGAGTTTACTTTCAATAATACCGGGTCTGTATGTGGAAGTTGTTGGTAGTGCCAGTGTGTTCGTAATCGTGCACAGCCGCGGCAAACAGCATAGCGAAGATCTCTAACTCAGTTAACCAATTCTGGAAGAAGGGAAATAACAAGAAAAATGCTGAAGAACCAAGAAAATCTAAATCCCTTTAGATTTACAGTTCAATTCTGATTCACAAGCTGGATTCGATTACGATTCTTCTGGATACATTTCCGCTATAATGTCCATAACGTACAGGATAGTATTTAAGACTGATTCAAATCAGTAACTCGTCTTTATGAACTATTCATTAAAAGTCGTAAGAGTCGGAATCAGACTCCACTGCTTGCCCTGTATATTCTTGATTCACTAAAAAGAGCTGGCTCAAAAGAGTCATACGTTCAGAAATCAGACTACACTGGTCACCCTATACATTTTTGATTCACTTATAAGAACTGGCTCAAAAGAGTCATACGTTCAGGAATCAGACTACACTGGTCAGACTATACATTTTTGATTCACTAAAAAGGACTGACTAAAAAGATTCATAAGTTCAGGAATCAGACTACACTGGTCACACTGTACATTTTTGATTCACTAAAAATGACTGACTAAAAAGATTCATAAGTTCAGGAATCAGACTACACTGGTCACACTACATTTTTGATTCACTAAAAAGAACTGGTTCAAAAGAGTCATACGTTCAGGAATCAGACTACACTGGTCACACTGTACATTTTTGATTCACTAAAAATGACTGACTAAAAAGATTCATAAGTTCAGGAATCAGACTACACTGGTCACACTACATTTTTGATTCACTAAAAAGAACTGGTTCAAAAGAGTCATACGTTCAGGAATCAGACTACACTGGTTACACTATACATTTTTGATTCACTAAAAAGACTGGCTCAAAAGAGTCATAAGTTCAGGAATCAGACTACACTGGTCACCCTATACATTTTTGATTCACTAAAAGGACTGACTCAAAAGAGTCATAAGTTCAGGAATCAGACTATACTGGTCACCCTATACATTTTTGATTCACTAAAAGGACTGACTCAAAAGAGTCATAAGTTCAGGAATCAGACTATACTGGTCACCCTTTACATTTTTGATTCACTAAAAAGAACTGGTTCAAAAGAGTCATACGTTCAGGAATCAGACTACATTGGTCACCCTATACATTTTTGATTCACTAAAAGGACTGACTCAAAAGAGTCATAAGTTCAGGAATCAGACTATACTGGTCACCCTTTACATTTTTGATTCACTAAAAAGAACTGGTTCAAAAGAGTCATACGTTCAGGAATCAGACTACATTGGTCACACTATACATTTTTGATTCACTAAAAAGGACTGGCTCAAAAGAGTCACACATTCAGGAATCAGACTACACTGGTCACACTACATTTTTGATTCACTAAAAAGAACTGGCTCAAAAGAGTCATACGTTCAGGAATCAGACTACACTGGTCAGACTATACATTTTTGATTCACTAAAAAGGACTGACTCAAAAGATTCATAAGTTCAGGAATCAGACTACACTGGTCACCCTATACATTTTTGATTCACTAAAAGGACTGACTCAAAAGAGTCATAAGTTCAGGAATCAGACTATACTGGTCACCCTATACATTTTTGATTCACTAAAAGGACTGACTCAAAAGATTCATACGTTCAGGAATCAGACTACACTGGTCACACTATACATTTTTGATTCACTAAAAAGTACTGGCTCAAAAGAGTCATACGTTCAGGAATCAGACTACACTGGTCACACTACATTTTTGATTCACTAAAAATAACTGGTTCAAAAGAGTCATACGTTCAGGAATCAGACTACACTGGTCACCCTATACATTTTTGATTCACTAAAAGGACTGACTCCAAAGAGTCATACGTTCAGGAATCAGACTATACTGGTCACCCTATACATTTTTGATTCACTAAAAGGACTGACTCAAAAGATTCATACGTTCAGGAATCAGACTACACTGGTCACACTATACATTTTTGATTCACTAAAAAGTACTGGCTCAAAAGAGTCATACGTTCAGGAATCAGACTACACTGGTCACACTACATTTTTGATTCACTAAAAATAACTGGTTCAAAAGAGTCATACGTTCAGGAATCAGACTACACTGGTCACACTACAATTTTGATTCACTAAAAAGAACTGGTTCAAAAGAGTCATACGTTCAGGAATCAGAATACAGTGGTCACACTATACATTTTTGATTCACTAAAAAGAACTGGTTCAAAAGAGTCATCCGTTCAGGAATCAGACTACACTGGTCACCCTATACATTTTTGATTCACTAAAAAGACTGGCTCAAAAGAGTCATACGTTCAGGAATCAGACTACACTGGTCACCCTATACATTTTTGATTCACTAAAAAGACTGGCTCAAAAGAGCCATACGTTCAGGAATCAGACTACACTGGTCACCCTATACATTTTTGATTCACTAAAAAGACTGGCTCAAAAGAGTCATAAGTTCAGGAATCAGACTACACTGGTCACCCTATACATTTTTGATTCACTAAAAAGGACTGGCTCAAAAGAGTCATACGTTCAGGAATCAGACTGCACTACTTGTCCTGTATATTTTTGATTCACTAAATAGAACAGCTCAAAATAGTCATTTGTTCATGAATGAAACTACACTGGCTGTGTTGTAATGTTTGTTTTAAAGTGCAGACTTTGAAGACAACTCAATAGAAAGATGTTTTTGTGCCTAGCGACCACCCTAACAATCACACACCAAGGCAAAAACCACTCCAAACACCTTTTGTGTTCAACTTTCTTCAAACCCACTTCATTATCAGACAGTTTAAAGCCCCATTCCATATTCTTCTATGAATAATAATATCATTCTGCTGAACTGAAGATAAGCATACAGGAAATTAAATTATATTAGTTCCTTATTCTTCTGCACATATACTCTTCTTTGCATAACATTATCTTGTATTAGCACTAAATCACCAAAGAGCCAGCATAACAAAAAGAAATCATCAGTGGTGTAAATGCTAGGGGGCAAATAATTTGTCAGAACGCCAGTGTGAAGTCCACACATCACGGAGAGGTTAATGAGCCCACTGCGGGAGTGACAGGAGTGTGTTTTGAGGCGTCGAGGGAGATTAACTTCCTATCGATTGGTATATGAGCGGCATCATGAAGCGAGAACGGACCATTCTGAGGGCCCCAACCTCAATAAATACCTCAAGTGCAGTGTCAGGCTTAATACAACATACTTCAACAGCTCAGTTCAGTAGAAATAATAATAATAAACAACCGAGGGGACTCGATGTACATGATTATTTTACCCAAGTACACATAAAGATACACAAATCCCGATGGCAGGACTGTTGATTAAATTCATACAGCATAGGAGACTGCGGTGCAATTCTGGACTTACAACCATGCCGGTCTTGAGCAGAAGGTAATGCACTGTCTGGGTGACGTCGGCGGCGTGGATTAGGTTATGGTATGGGTTTCTGTGTTTGCTGTAGCCCACCTCCAAGGCCTCCACAAAAGACACCAGAGCAGAAACAGGGATCTGAGGAGATGCACAAAAAGGCCTTAAAATCGGCATGAAACAGAAGTTGCGATAGTCTATTCCACCCTATTCTCCAGTATTTCTAAGTGAAACTGCTTCTCAAACAAGAAAAAATGTAGGGCGTGTCAATCAGGAATTGATTGGATTGTTGTGGTTTGCTATTGGTCGATCTCATGTGAGTGACAGGTTGCCCCGCCCTCGCGCTAGTCATCAGAGAAGAGAAGAGATGTCATTTCAAGAGGAAGGGGAGGTATTTTTATTAAAGATTACGAGGGCACATGAATTAAAAAAACAATGATGTGTACGGATAAATCATATTTTAATAAATACTGCAAAAAATTCATTAAAAAATAAGAATTGTCAATTTTGATTTCATGGTGACTTTAGAATAACAACCCACAGATGATCCTCTGGATGTTGGTTCCTTTGCTATGAAATGTCATTATGATGGTTAAATTCAAACATGCTGTAAATGTGATTTCAAAAGAGATGGTAAATGATGGTAAATGTAAAAATACATTAATCTTTCACATTACCTTATTATAATTTACTCAGTTCAACAATACCATGATATTACAAAGGAAACCACTCTGAGATAAAGTTTTACGGTTTGAAATCTTGACCTTTTGGTCTTATAATGAAAACAAAAGAGAGAGCATCTTACCTTAAAGCGATTGATTAAATCATATCTGGTCAGAAGTTCATAAAAAATAAATTTCAGTGAATGATCTGAACTGGCATCATTCAGTGAGAAGACGTCAAACGACCACGTGTCCACATGCTAGAACAACAACAAAACAGACAGATCTGTCAGTGTATTAACATCTTTACCATTATTATCATATCAATACAATCAACTTTTTAAACATGAAATACACTATTGCTCAAAAACTCTTGAGGTCTGTAAGATTCATTAATGTTTTTAAAAGAAGTCTCTTATGCTCATAAGGCTGCATTTGGTTGATTAAAAAACAGTAATATTGTGAAATATTATTACAATTTAAAATAACTGTTTTCGAGCATATTTTTAAATGTGATGTATTCCTCTAATGGCAAAGGTGAATTTGCAGCATCATTACTTCATGATCCTTCAGAAATCATTCTAATATGCCGATTTGGTGCTCAAGAAAAAGCATTTTTTTGAAATAGAAATATTTTAAATGTCACTTTTGATTAAATGAATTCGTCATTTCTGAATAAAAGTTTCATTCAAGAAAGACTCCAAACTTTTGAATGGTAGTGTATATAATCGTGGATAACGAGGAAAGAAAAATCATAAATGAGATCTCAGTGCATCTTCTGAGCTATGTAAAAGCAACTTCTAAGACTTCATTTTACGATGCCTATAAACGTGATAAGATGTTCACAGTCCGGGGTCTTACAAATTGCTGCTTTTGCATAATGTAGCCTAGTAATACCAACCTCATTTCTTTTTTTTTTATAACATATAAATTACTTTCACCTCCCTTATAAACAGGGTCTATGATGAATGATGTGTGATTCTATCATGCTATACTTCAATCCTGAGTCATGAAATGAACCAATAATAGTACAGAAGATTTGGTCCACATTATGGCCGCCTGTGGTTTATCCATTAAACTGCGTTCTCGATTTTTCTCTCCCTCTCTCTCTCCCATCTACTCTGAGTTTGACCCTCTGTTATTTCATCTCATCACTTTCAAAGAAAGTTCTATGTAGGTTTGATTAGTTGGTTGCAATGAACATTTGCAAAATGCTGCATTAAATATTCACATCCTAAGATTGGAATATTTGTCCTGCACTCTGTCTCAGTCACGGCTCAGAGCTTTCCATAGCTTCAGGCTATGTGCGGCGATATATATGCAGATCTACTGACTGCTGTTAGATCAAGAGAGAGAGAGGCCAAAATCCTGCTGCGAAGCTACCAGGACATCCAGTACAAACCTGCAGCCTCATTTATAAAACACTCATACGCGTATTTGATTCTATTTTAAAAGTGAGGCAAAAACTGTGTTCTTATACAACCTTTTTTTCTGATGACTTAAAGTGATGTAAGTGAGTAATCCAAGATATTAAAAAAATATTATTTCTACAACATTCATTAGCATTCAAAAGTCTGGGATCAGTGATTATTTGTATTTTTTTTACTGATGTTTCTTGAGCACTAAATTAGCATATCAATACCTACAATGATTCTACACATCTTTATAAATGAGGGCTGGACAAAGCAAGAGGTCTCGCAAGGATTAAAAACTCTTTATATAAAACGAAGCCTAATTAGTTTCAGCTTATTATCTTCATTTTCTATTAAGGTTAGGTGGACGGAGCAAGCAGATTTCTGCTATTGTTTGACAAGAACATCTGTATTAGTATTCTGTTAATTAGTCACTTAGCAGACACTTACAGTACTTGCAGATAAAGTAATCCGACTTGCTTAAGGGCATTAGACTTATAGGGGACTGCAGGATCCCTATTCCATTTCTAAAGTTTGAACCTCTGCCCTTTGTGAGACCAGCCTAGAGGCTTCACCACTAGGACACCACATTATTCAGTTCATTTGACTTTTATCCACACACCTCAGCAAAAGGTTCTGTGTCATGTTGCATGTGGAATTTAAATGGGTTTGAATGTTTACAAATGCTGGGTGATCTAAAAATCTAGATGTTTAGCCCTAGCTTTACATGCATCACAACAAAAATTATTTCATTTAAGTGCCCCTATTATTCTCTTTTGTGAATATGTTACCTTTCATGCAGTGTGTAATGTATATCAAATATATCAAAGTGCATGACAAATAAAGTTACTGTATCCTAAAAGAAAGAATCGATTCTGAAATGCCAAAACGAGTCGTCAGCAAATCCATTCTCACTTCCGTAACAAATCTACGTAGCTTTGTAACAAATTTGCATAATGCCAGCCTATGGTCTTCATTTAGTACTTTGACCCGTCCTCAAACACTGTAGTTTCAGCTGAGAAGCAACATGTTGTAGAAGCATGTCGTGTTGTCAACATGTCGAGAAGGCGCTGTGAATCCACTTCCATATTTTCATAATCCAAAGAATGAGGGCTCGCACTGGATTTGATACATTGTTACTGTTCATAGCACTATGTATCAAGCGCTGAGGAAGCCTCCGGAGCTGAAATTCAGATATGCTAATGAGGGTTTCATTTCCAACACACGCTGTAATCTGTAGACCAATCACAACAGACTGGGTTATCTGACCAATCAGAGAAGAGGAGGAGTTTAGAGAGACTGAATCCATTATTAAACCATTTCAGACACTGTGCAAAAAGAGGTGATCCTTCAATGAATATTATTAGAAAAAAAGTGTTTTTTGGACATTGGATGCATGCTATAGCAGACCTCAAAACAAAATTAGGAACGTTTAAAATAGAATAATAGGGGCACTTTATTTTTTCATTTCAAATGTATTTTTTTTTACCATTGACAATGAAATTCTGCATTTTGTACTGTTCACAGCATAGTGTAATACTACAAACTGCAGGGGTATTTGCTATTCCGAACACAGCCTTAGAAGACAGCAAGAATTTTTGAATCACAATAGGCAACAGAACAAAATAATATTTTTAAAAGATGGTAGACTTATTACTGAAACGACTGTTCTGCCACAAATTGTGATATATGTGAGAAGCTGATAGGAGAACAGATGCAGCAGATAACAGCTCTGAAATGACTCTTGATCGAATAACAGCAGTTTGCTGGATGTACTGTATATACTGGACTATAATTTCGTGTGGAGAAAAGTATTAAAGTGGAATATTTTGAATTTGCTCTTGCATTTTGCCTAATACACTAGCATTCAAAAGTTTGGGGTTGGTAAGATGTTTTAAACGTTTTTGAAAGAAGTCAATATGCTCACCAAGGCTACATTTACTTGATCAAAAATACAGTAATATTGTAAAATAACTGCTTTCTATTTTAAAACATTTAAAAATATAATTTATTCCTGTGATGCAAAGCTGAATTTTCAGCATCATTACTCCAGTCTTCAGTGTCACATGATCCTTCAGAAATCATTCTAATATGCTGATTTGCTGCTCAAGAAACATTTCTTACTGTTATCAATGTTGAAATTCGCTTTGTGATGTTTTTGTGGAAACCTTTTGTAACACTATAAATGTCTTTACTGTAACTTTCGATCAATTCAATGCATCCTTGATGAATAGAAGTACTAATTTCTTTAAATCTCCAATTTTTTGCTCTCCACAATAATGTATGATATTTATTTTTCCACAGTAATTTAAGTGTGATTTTTTGTGTCAAAAGGAAATGAAATCCGTGTTGTCCACATATACAGCATCCTATAAGACTATACCAAAAAACTGTCTAAACTCTCTCTGTCCTGTCCAAACCGCATGTGTGTGTGCGCCAGGTAACCCAGCTGGCCGAGGGACAGATCAATTGTTCACTTCGGTTGATTAAACAGGGCTGTTTGCCTGGACACAAACCTTTGCCTTGTTGTTTCTCTCGTAAGCTATTGTGCATTCAAAACGTGTCGCATTCACATGTTTCGCATTCATGCTGTGACCAGGTTATGCGTGTGTTTGTGCATATGTGCATTTGAGGGCACAACCTCGAATCTGATTCGGCCGCTTCATTACCTTCAAAACCGTGATCACGCTGGGCGGATAGCTCAGCCCCACCATGTTGGAGGTCCGTCGGTACATCCTGTCAGAAAGAGATAACACACTTCTGTCAATGTGTGAGAGCCTCTGGGAAGTGAAAAAACGGGGGAAAATCCCTTGTTTAACTCCAGATGACCTTTAACATTAATATTTTAGGAGCATGCCGTGCTGGAAATATAACACAAGATAGGAAATGCACAGCAGGGTCACAGGTCAGTCCAGATCAATCGATCCAGCCAGTCAGTCCCTGTTTAAAATGTATCAGCTCTGGATCAGTTCTTTGAAAGTATATAGGGTTTAAATTGGTTTACTTTATACTGGTAGCCTTGGAAAACCTCATACAAACCTTTCTACAAATATCCCAGCTTGCACCGCGTGCACAATGCTGCGAAATCGCGGCTTCTCCTCCGACCGTCTTAACATCAGCCCCATCTGACGTGTGAAAGTTGATGCCAACCAATCACGCACTTCTGAGGGAACCGAGTCGGACTGGATGTCACTGAGCTCATCTTCTGTATCCACCAACCGCCTGCAGAAACACACACACACACACAAACATGAGACACGATTGCTGTCTGAAGACACTTGGGTAAGTCATGTCACTTCCGATCACGTCAGATGAAATTTCAGCCAAAACGCCTGTGAGCAAAAGTGATGGATAAAAATATACAATTCTACTTCAAAGACAAAGAAATACAAACTAACATATCTGATCACCTAAACAGAAGCCCATTTCTGCCATGTTAAAAAAAATCATGATTTGGTAAATGATATAAAAAGTAATAATTATAAGATAAAATGCATATTATTACACTGACTCATAATTATGACACAAAGCCAAAATTATGAGATGAAGTCATGATTGTAATATAAAAAGTAATATTGAAATTTATGACGAAAGTCATAGTTATAGTAATAATTTCAAATTTCTCGTAATTATGAGTCATGTAATAATTTAGTTTTTGTCATAATTTCACTTTTTTTATCTCATAAATATGACTTAGTACTTCATAATTTTGACCTCAATTTTCAGGGGTATGTCATGTTTGATCTGTGTTTGAGATTTACTATGATTTGGTTTTTGAGTCATTGAGTTGATCATTAGAACCCATTAGTCAGATTCACGACTGAATCATTTAAACTGGTTTAGTGAACAGAATCAATTTGTTCAATGAAAAGAAAAAAAGAAAGATACTTTAATGGTATTTTACATCCTTTTTGAAGTCTGAAAGCCCCATTCATTGCAATTGCATAGAAAGCAACAATCAACAACAACAAAAACATGTACATTCTGCAAAATGTTCCTTTTGTGTTCCATGGGAAAAAGTCAAACAGGTTTGGAAAAGCATGAGGTTGAGTGAATAAATCTAGAATTTTCTCTTTAATTTGAAACATGGCACATTTCCTTCTCAGATGGTGGCCAAATTTTCAATTTCTGTCTAAACAACTGAAACAAAACACATTAAATACTGGAACACTCGTTGCAGCGAGAAGACAGCATTACAGAGCTGCAATCCCTTTTCTATCTTTATGTTAAATCAACATAGGGGTTTAAGAGAAGCTTTAGGGATTAAACTATCTAACGCACTCTAGGAACGAGATATACCTCTGACTCCTGACATCTGACCACAAATGTGATGATTTAACATGTGATGAAATTCACAATGTGTGTGTCAGAGTTGTGCTTACCTCGTCTCTTCAATATAGACAGACTCCAAAACGGATGCAGCATATTCAAGGTTTTTCTTCAGGTCCACAACAGAAGCTTCACCTCTCTCCAACTGTTTCACCAAACATCTCAGCCTGAAATGGAAAAAAAAGACAAAATTTGATTAGGAAAAATGTCTTGAAGTTGGAAAACTTGGAAAAACCTAGTCTTGAAGTAGATCGGGTTAAAATTGTCAGTGTGCTCAATGGGTTTAATGGTGTCATCAGCCTTTTGCAGTGTGAGGCAAGTTCAGTAAGAGTCTTTAAACCCAAACTGTGAACATACTGTGATTGGTTTGTGGCGACCGAATGCATTTTAGACAAAAAAGAACAGATTCATCCATCATCTTTATTGCTAAAGATGATAAAAGAGCTCTTTATTGCTGACAGTCTCCACATTATTTTCACTTCTCTGAAATAAACTGATGTGAATAAGCTAAAAGTGTTCAGCTGTTATCTAAACCAACTGAAAAGTGTATTATAATAAAGATATACTGTGAAACACCTGCTTTGTCTTAGTTTAAAGTCCCAAATGAAAGTTATTTAGGCATACATATTTGAAACTTTTTAAGCAGCATTTTTTCTCTGGATTCCCACTGGTCATTAAATGAGCAGCATGAAGTGCGCTGGCTACACGGCTGTAATTCAGTGAACAGTATGCGTCACTGTTTTGTTTATGAGCCACATAAAGCATCTCTGAAGTGATCTTCAGTCATGTGGACAAAGGGCCACATCAAAAGGCCAACAGTGATGTCCCAGGTGTGAGCAGCAGAGAGACATTTTTCTGTATGGGTCTGGGTGTTTGCATGAATGGAGAACACAGGAAACAATTTGACCCAATTTCCATCCCAAATGACTGGACCACGCGAGCCAGAGCAGCGTGCGGTGATGATGCAGGGTGAAATCATGCAGTTAATCCACTGTGCACTTAAATTCATAGTTCTGTTTAATCATGTGCTTTTCTAGTGCAGCAGCGGGATTCTGGGATCGGAATCTGCTGATTAACTTTTGACAGGGTACTGTTCATATTTTTGGACATGGTACCATGAAAATTCCATTGTATTCCTCAGAGTTCCATGTAAATAGTATGTGATATCAATATGCACATTTTTCAGTACTATAGTATATACACTCACCTAAAGGATTATTAGGAACACCATACTAATACTGTGTTTGACCCCCTTTCGCCTTCAGAACTGCCTTAATTCTACGTGGCATTGATTCAACAAGGTGCTGAAAGCATTCTTTAGAAATGTTGGCCCATATTGATAGGATAGCATCTTGCAGTTGATGGAGATTTGTGGGATGCACATCCAGGGCATGAAGCTCCCGTTCCACCACATCCCAAAGATGCTCTATTGGGTTGAGATCTGGTGACTGTGGGGGCCATTTTAGTACAGTGAACTCATTGTCATGTTCAAGAAACCAATTTGAAATGATTCGAGCTTTGTGACATGGTGCATTATCCTGCTGGAAGTAGCCATCAGAGGATGGGTACATGGTGGTCATAAAGGGATGGACATGGTCAGAAACAATGCTCAGGTAGGCCGTGGCATTTAAACGATGCCCAATTGGCACTAAGGGGCCTAAAGTGTGCCAAGAAAACATCCCCCACACCATTACACCACCACCACCAGCCTGCACAGTGGTAACAAGGCATGATGGATCCATGTTCTCATTCTGTTTACGCCAAATTCTGACTCTACCATCTGAATGTCTCAACAGAAATCGAGACTCATCAGACCAGGCAACATTTTTCCAGTCTTCAACTGTCCAATTTTGGTGAACTCGTGCAAATTGTAGCCTCTTTTTCCTACTTGTAGTGGAGATGAGTGGTACCCGGTGGGGTCTTCTGCTGTTGTAGCCCATCCGCCTCAAGGTTGTGCGTGTTGTGGCTTCACAAATGCTTTGCTGCACACCTCGGTTGTAACGAGTGGTTATTTCAGTCAAAGTTGCTCTTCTATCAGCTTGAATCAGTCGGCCCATTCTCCTCTGACCTCTAGCATCAACAAGGCATTTTCGCCCACAGGACTGCCGCATACTGGATGTTTTTCCCTTTTCACACCATTCTTTGTAAACCTTAGAAATGGTTGCGCGGTGAAAATCCCAGTAACTGAGCAGATTGTGAAATACTCAGACCGGCCCGTCTGGCACCAACAACCATGCCACGCTCAAAATTGCTTAAATCACCTTTCTTTCCCATTCTGACATTCAGTTTGGAGTTCAGGAGATTGTCTTGACCAGGACCACACCCCTAAATGCATTGAAGCAACTGCCATGTGATTGGTTGATTAGATAATTGCATTAATGAGAAATTGAACAGGTGTTCCTAATAATCCTTTAGGTGAGTGTATATATAAAAAACAAGGTACTATGACAATATGATTGTATACGATAATACATTAAAATTCATTTCCTATTGTATTTACAAAATACAAACATCTAAATGTCCCCTCTAAACATGGTAAAACCAAAAAAGCCAACATTGTAGTACAATGGTAACATGGTAATTACATGGTAATAACATGGTAGTACCATGCAACGTCCAAAAATCATGTTAAAAACAAGTTTAAAAAAAATGCCAACATTGTAGTATAATGGCACTTTTTGTGAACACTGGATTTTAAGGCCCCGATCACACCTAATGCGTTTTTCAGGTTCGAGAACGCGAGGTGCAGAGAACTGCCCCATCACACAGAACGAGCAGTGTTTTATGTTGCTAGGTAACCACTGAAACACCTGTCCTGTCAGTCAAGTAAACGTCAAATCAGCCTTTTATTAACTTTATTTTCTTTCTGTTAACATTGTGGTAGTTGCGGTTCGTGAAGTCGTTAAGCTCCTGGTAATCCGCGAGAGCACCACAAGTTTATCCTCCATCATCGCACTCTCCGGGCGTTCAAGCAACTGTAGCTTTCATCACTACAACGGAAGGCCCGCCTCTCCATTCATTCGATTGGACAGCGGAAAAAAACGCGATGACGTCGGGCGCTTTTTCCACTCGGAGTTGCTTTTTTTTCAACGGAGCCTCTCACTGCAAAAAAACGAGTCAGGTGTAATCGGGGCCTAATACAACCGCAAATAAAAATAACACATACCAGTGTTTATTCCATACTGATAGTAATGAATACTGACTTAACCAGTTGATATCTGAAAAACTGAAAGCACTTAATTTATTTCTTTACTTTTTTATTTTAACATTGAATATTACTTTGAAGGAGTGTTTATTTAAGTGAGAAAAAAAGAAGGTTTTGCTAACAAATTAGCATAATTTTTTATTCAGTTCTGTGACAGTCCTGATACTGATAATAAAAATGGAATAATAAAAAAATGAACAAATATTTACATCGGTCAGTTTGGGAGTAGCTTAAGTTATGTCCATTTCTACCAAAAAATGGCAACTTGTGACTTTCCTCTCAATGGTCTCCTGTCTTCTCTCTTCAAGTGGTTGGCAGCTGTGTTATTTGAACGAAGTGCTCTTGTTCAACTGAAAAGCGTGACGTCGGAAACAGGGTCGAGGACACGATGTTTGAACAATGTTATCAAAACAGACGAGGCAGAGAAGAAACACATTCCCCTGGTTCCCCAAGGAATCCCCTGCTTCAGACAAACACGGAATCGATGCACCAATTCAATGCCATCCCATTAGAGGATTAGTACTTCCTAGAATCTGTCTGGAGCAGAAATGATAAGAGCAAAAATTCTTTAAGCGTGCACGTCCGCTCGACCACGACTGCACTATGTATGACCTTTCTAATACAGAGAAAGAGCCAGATTAGATGATTATGATTAAACCATTAGACTACGGGATCAGATTTAGTAAGCATGTTTCAAATGAAGGACTGCATCAGAATTATGGGCTAAAGGAATTGAGGAACGTAAATGTGCTTTAGCCCTGATTTCTGAGCTCTGTAATGTCTGTGAACGAGATACGCTGAAGCTGAAACGCATCAACATGTTGCAATTTCCTTGAGCTGAATACTACAGGGAAATTGACTTTTAATGTCCATCTAACACACAGGTGTCAACAGGGAACTGCTTTTATTGATTGTGTGTTTTAACGGCATGTGTTTTTAGGAATAATTTGAGTTTAATAGTACGGCGGCTAACATCAATTGTACTAATACACAACTAAACCTGCATGCAGCATATTTTGATTGTATTATATTTAAATGTAAATGTAATAAATGCAAATGTCCGTACTTAAAAAAGTTATGCTTGTTGTTTGTACAGGAGCTCTATCTCATGAGATTTGAGGCCATTTCATTCAGATTCAAATTTTACAATCTATTTTGGAGTTATGAACATCGTGGGCCCAAAACTGTGCAAATATATGAATAAAGATTTCTAAGGCAAGCTTGTGTTCCAAAATGTGGCAGAGAAAAAAGTGACTTTGAACGTGGCATGGTTGTTGGTGCCAGATGGGCTGGTCTGCGTATTTCAGAAACTCCTGATCTACTGGGATTTTCTCACACAACCATCTCAAACTGGTTTCTTGAACATGACAATAAGTTCACTATACTCAAATGGCCTGAGGAATGTTTCCAGCACCTTTTTGAATCTATGCCACAAAGAATTATGGCAGTTCTGAAAGCAAAAGTGGGTCCAACCCATTACTAGCAAGGTGTACCTAATAAAGTGGCCGGTGAGTGTATATTAAGTACATTGTTATGTACAACAGAACTGTGCGCATGCAATGCATTGATTGGCCAAGCATTCGTGACTGCATTTGCATATTTGCATTTGCACAGAGTATGTGTGTTTGGCCGAAGGCGAACTCTGTATGCAAATATCATTCAATTCAATACTCATTCACTGTCATATTTTGTCTGACAGACTAACAAATTCTGTTGTACGAACAGACCAGCAGTGATATCACACACTAGGCTTCCTGTTCATTAGCGGCTTCTAATGAGCATGTGTGCCGATGACTCATCGTGAATGTTTGACTTCTGATAAACTCCAGCCTAAGGGGTTAAAAGACTGCAATCTCTTAAAGACTTCTATGCACAACTCTATAGTTCTATTACAAAAACTCATGAGCTTCCCATAGACAGCAATTTCCAGCATTCCAAAAAGGTAGGCAACATTAATGATTTTGCCACCTAAGATAACTTCTTGTGTGTGTGTGTGTGTGTGTGTGTCTCTCTCTCTGTGTGTAAATTAGTAAATAATAAATAAATAAATATACTTTTAATGTATTATTTTGACACATATATATTCAAATATACAATATAAAATATTAAAATCTGATAAAAGCATACAGTGTGTATAAAAATAGAAATAGTTTAGTGTATATTTGTTAAATAGTTTAAGTTTATCGTTTTTTTTTCTTGTATATTTACAGACTTGGATGGGAATAACCTTGTCTTGTAAGTGCTGAAGTCTGTACAAAGGCTCCAGATGTCAAGGGTGTCACAACCAGATTGTTCAAAGGAGTATCTGATACAGCATGAACAGGGAAACGCTATTAAAATGCAGACCTCTGGAGAGACGTGACGATGTTTGAGCTTCCTTGTCTGCCTTTTTTCACCTCTATGACACGCCAAGGTCACTTTTAATCCTTCCTTTAATCTTGTCTCCCACCTTTTCCTTTCTCTTTTAATGTATTACACACACACACACACACACAAATGAATTAACTCACATTGCCTGCTTTGCCAAAAACCAACACATCCCCTCATCCTTCCCTCCCCCACGCTGAGAGATCTCCATCTTTCTCTCCACAAAAGGTCAGTGGACGGTCTGTTTTAAGGTCAGTCATTGAAGATATGAGCCATTATCACATTTCACTGACTTCTAGAAAATACACAAAAGCTGCTGAATGTCTGAGGACACAAGATTTAATCAAGATGTCCATGTCTTGCTTGAGTTTTACGAATCATTGAACTGGCAGACGTTTCCTTCTTGAAATAGACACTCATATCTAAGCAATTACGAATTCCTTACTTTGATTCACAATTAATTAAAAAAGAGTTTGATGTTATCATGTTGCAAACAGCAATACTGAACAAAGTAATTTAACATTGAAAAAATTATAAAGGAGGACAAATGTAAATAGAATAAAAAATATTTACTAGTATTTAATTATTTAATATACATACACACACACACACACAAATTGTTGTGCTTTGTTGTCATATGAAAAAAAAATCTAAAACAGAATTTAAATATCTGCTACATGCTGTGCATTCGTGTTTTTTTTGAGAGTGTGACTGTGTAAAGTTGTCTTGCACAGAACAGCATGGCTGCATGATGTTATGTTGTTGATGTACAGTAATGGGGTTATATGGTAATGCATGTTGATGTGAGTTTTTTCTCACAGGGGACTGAATGAATGTGTTTGTGCTGAGTGGACTGTTTACTGTGACCTTGACGGAGCTGGTGAGCTCAAACTCTATGATGCTGAACATCACGTGACTCTCTCGAGTTCCGGCACCGCTGAGGTTGCTGTGGTGATTTGCGATGCGTCAGTCAACTGGCACATGTAGCATTGAAACATATGTGGCTTCCACAGGGGGGCCCAAATGCCTTCCTTCCGCATAGTGGGGGACTGGACCACAAGGATATGCTGGTAATCAGGTAATAAACAATCAGTGCCTAAATCTAGAACCGGATGTGGTTTTAGAAAGGAAGACGGGTCAGCACCCCAATTTCCCATTAGTTCTGTAATTCCGACTCACAACTAGACGCCCACAGGGACAAATACTCAACTGGGCCAAAGGCACCAGAAACCGCTTGGATTGAGAACAATGACATAATATCCTCCAGTGACTCCACCTTAACCTCCAAAGATCAAACCGACAAAATAAACAAGCCTTAAAATCTTTTAAACATGTTTGGTCTCAAATTTCAACAGCTAACACAATGTATTTATTTCCGGCTACTTTGAGGGGAAGAAAGGGGAATAGGATTAGGAAATGTTAAATGCCAGATACGAATTTGTGCTTCTTGCATAATCTCCAAATGTATAAAAAAAAGAATAATAATATTCAAGTCATATTTTAACCAAAAATCAAAAGAAAAACCTATACAATTTTGAAATCATAAAGAAAAAAAGTATAGTAATTTTTGGTTAAAAAAAAATGAGCTAAGCACCTCTCAAATTCACATTTCTGTAAAAAAAACAAAACAAATAAATTAGTGTAATTATTGAAAATAAGCCTGTCCAAAGACAATGAATTCAATACAACCATGGTAACACTTAAACTTACTTTGCAACTGAAACAATATATGATAATTTTCTGCGGTTTGGTGAAGAAAATGACATTTCTCTGAGAAAATCTAAATAATTGGGAAAGTTCACCCAAAACTCAAGATATTTTAAAGAATGTTGGTAATCAAACAGTTAACGGTATAGCCATTGACATCCAAAGTAGGGGAAAAAAATACTATGGAAGTCAATGGCTGCAGTCAACTGTTTGGTTACCAATAGTGTTCAATAGAGCAAAGAAACTCATTTAGGTTTGAAACAACTTGAGGATGAGTATGATGACAAAATTTTCATTTTTGGGTGAACTATCCCTTTAATGGTCTCAAAAAAGGCTTAGTTTCAGAAACATGCCCATGCACTTCTCTAATCTCAGTAGTGATAAATCTTTGCTCACCAGACCAGAGATGGATCTGAACCTGTCAGCAACAGGTTCAGTGTGTTAAGCCTTTCCAAAACCAAAGCATAGTGGCGGATGAAGCAAGAAAAACGATGTTGGGCTGATCTTCTCAAGCTCATCGGGTTTAAACCTGTCTGTGAAGCACAACACTGTAAAAGCTTTATAAACCCCTTTAATCAGGTTGGGAAAGAGCAGGACTAAGTGTGCTATAATCCCCTTTAACGGTTCTCTAATTGGATTCTGGCAGAATTACTTATGTGCACATACAGGATTGAAATGATGTCAGTGTCTCCAATAGCTACCGCAAACTGAACTTTGAGAGATGTGTAAGCCAGTGACCAAAAAACTGAATGGATGTAATATTACATGTCTATTTTAAAAGACGAAGAGTTTCCATCATTTTGAAAAATAAAAAAATAATGTTTTAAAGTCACAAACCAGGATATTTAATGATGCAATTTTTTTTTTACTCATTAGAACTAACGTTTTGTAAACCTGTCTGGATCGGTCAAAATGGTGGTTTCCGCCAGAACGGGTCTCTGCGTGTTACTCTCTTTCCGTGTGGCCAAGTAATTTAATTCCATTTAAGCTTTTATCTGACTCCATTTTGTATCTAACTCCATTTTATCACAACCTCGAATTTAAGTTAGATTGCCAATTGGTTATTGGTCAGTTATATAATAGTTTAGCAATACATTTAATTGTTCTATTTAACTCTTCACTTATATTTTACCCATTCATATTAGGAAGCTATGTCGCTCAGAGGTCCTCCCGCCTTGCTTAATGTGGGTCTCACGATCACAATCTCACCAGTTTCGGTCAGTAAAGAGAAGTAATTGCAATGTACCTCAGATCGGTCACATTCACGCTTACACAATCAAAGATACTTTGCTATAGCCCCCGTGATTGCATACACTTGAAATTAAAGTAACGTTTACTTCAGTAGAGGCATGGCCACTATACAAGTCAACCAACTTTACTTGTCTTATAATAGCTTTGGATTGGCCATGCCGTGGTTTCCCACGTACACTTATCTAAAGGAACATTAAATTAAAACAGAGGTAAGACACACCCACATTTAGGTTGGTCAAGCGGCACTTTTGCTGCCCTAAACGGAAATTCACTTCTTGTCTTTACAAAGCACGTACACTTGAATTAGTGCCAAATATTAGTCGTCACTAATCTGACGCAAAACTTGCGGTAACATACGAATCCGTTTAATCTACTTTGGAAAACAATTTCAGAGTCAGTCGGAATCAAATCAAATGTAACAATTTATTATGTCAGGTAAATGTATCATGCCAATTTCATAATCAGTTCAAAGATAATAAATACAAAACATCAAATGCTCTGGAAATAAAGAGAGAAGATGCGAACCTGACATTATAAAATACATGATGCGGAATGCCTGCATACACTCCGCATCACGGGCTAATTCGAGTTACAAATCGCCCCGAGCCTCTTGTTGCAATTTATTATATACCAAGACCAAGACAGAAACTTCTTTCACAAGGAAACATTTGCTAACAATGGGAATTTGCATTCAGAGTTTCCACCTTTTGAGAGCAGGAGGCCATTTGCCTGGAAGACGCTCCCCCCTCTGTGTGCAAGTTATCTCTAAACTCTTAAAAACTTCATTACCTTTTGTGTAACTTCTTTGGGGATGAGACCTTTGTACCAGTCGCACTGAGACATTTCAAATGATACCAAACATGCATAATTACTTATTGTACACATTTAACATTGCATAGGTTTTTAGTGAGTTTTAGGTGATGAGGGGAAGAGAGAGACTGTAAATGTGAGCTGCACTGTGTGGTGCATCTCGGATGTTGCTGTTACATATGCAAGAGAGTTCGAATGTTAATTCTCTGGAGAGCCTTTTGCTTTCTCGTGGGGTAGCCCAGACTTACTGGCACCCGCCTTACAGTTTCCTAATGTGTACAGTCACAGTCACAGGACATCTGTTGCGCTGTATTAACCAAAAGCAGGAGGGTTAGACCAACCTTCACATCACTAAAACACAGTCAGGGAGATAATAAACCAATTAATGGAGCCAGAAACGAGATTAGACAAAGAAAAACAGCAAAGAGAGAACAATGAAGTACTTTAGAAGAAAAGAAACAACAGACTCCTACAAGACTGACCTTAAACATGTCTACA
The DNA here is from genome assembly GCF_951802725.1 of Rutilus rutilus. Taxonomy (NCBI): domain Eukaryota; kingdom Metazoa; phylum Chordata; class Actinopteri; order Cypriniformes; family Leuciscidae; genus Rutilus; species Rutilus rutilus. The sequence continues at coordinate 7,650,016 of NC_140228.1, forward strand.
ATTCAAATCATGCCATTAATTGCCTAGTTTATCCGATTTAAATATGCTATTTTAAAGGTTCACATCAGGCAAAGGTTCACATCATGTCCATGTAAACGCAGCTAATGTTTGAGGGCGAATCGAGCAAGAAGTAAGACTGGAATTACTGATGATGACTCCTCGTTTCAGGCAGTTCACAATCGGTTCTATCTTTTGGAAAACAATTTGCAGACCTTTTATATTCACAAACACTGTAAAAAGTGAACAGTTAGATCAACTTTAAAAAATTACTTCAATTGGTAACACCTAAAGAAATTAAGTTTTCTCAACTTAAATTATCACGTTTTTCACGATAAAACGTGATAATTTAAGTTGAGAAAACTTAATTTCTTTAGGTGTTGCCAATTGAAGTAATTTTTTAAAGTTGATCCAACTGTTCACTTTTTACAGTGAACAGCTTTATTACACACTACACTTTAAATAATTTGTGACTTCTGTGTCCTTTTGATAATCTCTCATCGTCCTGTCTGAGTGATTACTAAGATCTGGACATGATGTCATAAGTTTTAGTGTAGAACAGGCCTGAAAATTACTGATACTAAAGAGCAACACACACATAAGCAAGATTTGCACTCTCACGCCCTGGAATGTGAGCATGTGTTGGAGTGTATGATTGCTGCACTTTTACATGGATTTTTTTTCCCCACCAGGCAAAAATCATAAATTTGAGATTAACTTGGAAAATGAAACTAACCACTGATTTCAATCACGTCTATAGAACTTTAAAGGGATAGTTCTTCCAATTTTCCAATGTTCTTCCATCATTTACTCAACCTCATGTTTTTACAAAACTGTATGACTTTCTTGATTGCTTGTATTGTCGAATTTTAATTTTATCACTCAACTGCTATGCATGCCTATACGGCATGACGATATTAAGATACTATAAACGTCGACATCATGATTTTCTGTTAAGCTGCTTTGAAACAATGAGTATTGTGACTTTCTTCTTTGGAACAAAGATATTTTTTTGTCTCAGTGTTTTTGTCCATACAATGAATGTCAATTTAGGTCCAATTTTGTTTGGATCCCATCATTCTTCACAATATCTAAAGTTGTGTTCAACAGAAGAAAAACGACATTAGGGTGAGAAAGTGATAACCGAATATAAATTTTTAGATGATCTATCCTTTTAATTATTTGGTTCAGGGGTTAGTTTGAATTGCTGACCCAAAGTATGAGCAGATTGGTTTGTAACTCTAAACTGCATATGGACAACTAGCAGTCACAGTCAGGCACAAACCTCCTGAGATAAATGTCTGGCTTACGGTGCCTCTACAGTCACTCACACACACACACACACACACACACACACACACACACACACACACACACACACACACACACACACACACACACACACGTTAATGGTTAGTACAATAATTAAAGAATTCCGTTTGTCAGATTCACTCCATCTGTCAGAAACCATTTTCACACTGTTTTAATAAAACTTAGTGCCCTGTGTCTATTCTTCTGAAGCACTAAAACAGATTCATGCATTAAATGGGTGACATGAATGCATAAAGTGAGTAATAAAAAGACTTGAATGCTTTTGGTGTGCAAGCTGTTTATCAGTTTGGAAATGCAAGTGGGATGTAAGATTTATACATTCAATATAAATATAATTTAAATTAAATAAAAAAACTACAAATGTGTGCAAAGAATTATGGGTACACTCTTAAATATAAAGAATAACATTTTTTATTAATCTAAAGAAAATAACCTTTTTCCACAATAAAGAACCTTTTGTGCAATGGAACAATTCCATAGATGTTAAAGGTTCTTTATTGAAGCATTTATGTCAATAAAGAACTTTTATTTTTAAAAGTGTGAAAAATGATCAACAGAGGAGGAGAATTTGAGAGAAAATGAGAAAAGAACCAATGAAATACATCTAACTGTGAACTTGCTGACATGTGTTTCGCCTCGATTAAACCAGAAAACATAGAGAGGGAGATTATGGTTTGTACATGCGTGACTCTCCGAGAGGATCAGAGAGGGAAAGACCGGTGCCATCCACCGACGCCACTACATCTTAAAACTGTGACACATCATAATCAAATAAAGTATTACAATTATTTATTCAATTACAACTACAACTTCAAATATTTTAGTGAAGGTACTTATGAATATTTCAGTGAAGTTTTGTTTCCCCTTGGGCAAAGATAGATTTCAAATCTTATACTTCCAACATTGCATGCGCCAGTAATGAAGAGCAGGGCTGGAAATAATAGACTGAATAAAAACAAAAGACTTATTTGAGTCAGTCCTTCTATTGAATCATTTAAAACTATAAACCCATACTTTATACAGACCCATTCAGAGCTTTTAAATGGGAGTTTATAACGGAAGAGTTTATTATATTATAATCATTTTTAACAATCCCATTACAATTTTACACAAGAGATGCAATTTAAAGTTTAAACTTTTAGTTCGGTTGTGCCGGCATAACTCTGTAATAGCATATTATATCTTTTAATTGTTTTTATAATAATAGCATTTTAATATTTTTTGTAATGTATCAAGTTAGAAGCTTTTCTGCATGAATTACAACATTAGCTAAGAGAATTTCTTTAATATATAAGCAAAATGAGCATTGTACCTGAAATACATGTATACAGAATGAAACTGAAATCGAACCAAACTAATGATAATAATAATTGAATCAAATCAAATCATACTGAATCGAATCGAGGGTTTGTGAATTAGAATCAAATCAAATCTGGAGATGCACCCAAATGAATCAGAATCAAATTAATATCAAATCAAGTCAAAATCAAAATCAGATAAAACACAACAAAACCAAACCAAACCGAATCGAATTAAGGGCTTATGAATCAGAATCAAATAGAATCTGGAAATTAATCAAAATCAGACTATGGATGAGTACTTATTAGCATGTTTCATGAAGAATGAAAGCTGTACTTTGAAACTTATTTGACTTGGGCTTTATTAAATTTAAGCAAGTGATGAAATCTGCGAACAGCTGGGATGAAAAACAGTGGGATGGAAAGAGATTTTTGAGCTGGCACTCACAAAAAAGGAGCGACTTGGGCTGATTTGAAGTGACCATCTGTGGCATAATGAAAATCATGTTTGCAACTTCGAGTCTCGTCACGAAACAGCATTTATCCACGCTGCCACGGGCGTACACAATGCGCTGGCAGCTTTGAAATAAAAGTGCAGCTTGTTTACCGAGCGAATACTAAGCACCAAACCGGGTCACAATATCTCACAAATGTTACTGCGGTATGAAGGTCAGTCAAAGCTTCAGGTTACAGGTCATATGAGTTTAATTGCCTTCCTAAACTAAACAGAGAGAGGGCAGACGGTAAAAAAAAGATAGATCGATGGGGAAAGGGAAAGAAATTCATTAAATATTCAACTCCTATTTTGTTCAGTAACACTTCAGTGGAGACGTTAGATTGATAATTGGTAAAGATTCAACCGACACTCAACTGTCACTCAACCCTAACAATCCCATTTATCCTGAAACCCCCCCTGCCCCCCCTCACATTTCACTCTCTGGTGATGAAATGAAGGTCACTGATACACAAAAGTACACAATCACTCACATTTGCGAGCGCACGTACACACTTCGTCACACGTTCTCTGAATAATGCCGTATGGAAATTTGATACACAATAGTGCATAATCTGATTGTTTAAATGATTTGATTAATTGCACATTCCACGTGCTATAACTATTCAGGTTCACTAAGACAGCTTTGAAATACGACCTGGGATTGACTGTCCTGTGTGTTATATATAGCCGTGTGTTACGTGGTACAGGACAAATAGGGTTCCCATGGATCTATAACCTTGCTGTATGACCTGGTCGCCCACACCCAATCCCCACAAACCAAGCAAAAACTAGCCTTACGGGCTAGTGATGGATATCACAGTAAATGATTCTGTTTAACATACTAAACCACGTATTCAATGTATACTTGAATATGCATTGATATGCACTGAACTCCTTTGCTTTCATTCAGGATTAATGACTGTAGGTAATCTGAGGTTGAAGATTTGCAGCACTAGCAGAGACAAAATACAGCTTTAATGATTTTTCCACATCTGAGAGCAAACCAGGGCATCAGATGATTACAGCACAGAAATCACACGCAAATAATGTTTCTTTGCAGTAAATGAGAAAGAATCAGCCCAAACTTCAATGCTAGTGATTTATTCAACTAATCAATAATTTTATCCAGCAAGGATGCAAAAAATTGATAATAGTGATAGTAAAGAACCCAAATATTTTTCTATTTAAAAAAAAAATGCTGTTCTTTTAAACAGAGTTCTTTAAAAAGAGAATCCTGCAAACAAAATGTATCACAGTTTCCACAAAAAAATATAAAGAAGCAGACATTTTCAACATCACAATAATAAATAAATGTTTCTCGTACAGCAAAGCTTAGAATCATTCTGAATGATCATGTGACACTGAAGACTGGATTAATAATGCTGAAAAAATGATTCAGCCAATGATAACTTTATTTCAATCTTTCCTCATTCACATAGACACGGGGACTTAGCTATTATCAAAATTGCTGCCAAGTGTGCTGACATGCCTTAAAGGGACTTTGGCTACATGTCTAGATTCAGACAGATCATGAGGCAGCTCAGAGTTCATGAAAAAGTCCTGGCACTGCTGGAAAGCGATGAGCTATTGGCAGAAGTTTCCAAGAATCTGTCCAGTCTGGGAGGAAGAGCCCTGTTCCTCTGTAACTCTGGAGACAGATGCAGCGGTGGCTTATGGGTGGCGTAGCCAATGATGCTAACAGTGGGTGAAAAGTTTAATGGCCATAACAACACACCATTTACTGCCCGTCATCACTAATTAAGACCAGAGAGGCTGGTGTGGAATTGGCCAGGATGGGGAAACTCTAAATACAGCTGCTGTTGAGCAGCTGGGCAGACAGAAACGGTTTGACTCTGTTGTGTCTGTTCTGTCCAGGTCACTAATTGTCTCAGTGGCTGGTGCTCTGGTGCGATGGCAAGCAGAGGTTGAGGGCAAAGTGTTGACACAGCGTTTGCCAGGTCCATCTGGAGTCTTTCAGAAAGGTCCAGACCTCCTGAACTGCTCTCTGGGGGACAGAATCAATGCCCAGTCTGATCTGATTCATTCATATGACAGGAAACGACATAATACAATTCCAGAAGTACACAACTGAACCTTTGTTAAGCTCTGCCCCATTTAGTTAATGTACTCAGACAAGCTTTAGATTTGGTCAGTTACATTTTAAAGAGGGACTAAGCAAAGGTTAAAATAAAGTTTCTACAACGATTGAAAACAATTAAACACATAGGATTTCAAGACTTGCATTAAAAGCATTGTCTGATAAATGATGGATGACAACAGTTGCTACGATAGGATTGGTCAGTAACATATTAAGGCGGGCTTAGCGAAGGCTCAATTAGAGGCAGCATATAGATCCTGACTTAACTCCTCCCTTGCTATAGAAACTGATAAATGTCTGAGTTTAAGGTCAAGAGCTTTGTATTGCTGCAATTATGATTTTGATAGGTCATTATGCCATAGATTGGAAATTTTCCACGCTGTAAACTCAGTTTCACAGTATGCCACTTTGCCAGCTATTCCCATGTAGCCAGACATCTTACTTTATTTCACACTGAGGCCATCAGGGCTCCGTAGTAAAACTATGAAAATTAAAACGATTCTCAGCACTGATTCACTGATAGCACCTTAATAACAGAATAGATGGCTGTCTATTTCTCCGTCACCTCATTTCTCGCATCAGCCCGATGGCAGTACTCAGATTTGATTCAAACCACTCATATTGTCTGATTTCCAAGAGCCAAAGCAAAGTCAAACCTGGCACTGCTCATCTGAAACATTTCCAAGGCTGGCAGAACACACCGAATGGTTTAAATTATGCTGAAATGAGTTTCTGTAAAACCATAAACCCTTCCATCCCTTCTGTTTCTAAAGACAAAGTGGCAGCCACGAACGAGTTCATCCTAACAGACTTAGTCAATATAATATAGAAGGTTCCCAATGCAAAGCGGAGAGCCTGGTAAAATGACGATAAACTACAGAAGCATTCAGCTAACCTTCACTAGCTACTACAGACTATTTAGTCAGCAAGGTGATATTTCACTTTGCAGATTAAGTGGCACGGAAAACACAAAAACATGGGGTAAAAATTGTCGGCTGACGGAAGGAGGAGATTTATTCACTAATACCAGACATGACATTTCACCAGAGCTTTAGCAGGTACAAAGCATCTGCATTCTGGATAAACATCCCTGTGTTTCGCCTGATTATTGACATCACATTCCTCAGGGGAATGAAACGACAGGCATAATTATTTTAATTAGATTTTTACTCTTTTTGTACAAAATGTGCCTGGTGCCACACAGCAAAAAAATCCTAATCTGAAAATATTTTTATCTATTTTCAGTTCAAATATCTATAAAAAAAATTGTTTTCAAAATCCATTGCAGTAAAACAAAATGCATTTATCTACATTTAAATCGTTGGATTTCTAGATACATTTAGTGGAGAATAAAGAGCAAATCCTTCAATGCGAGTCTATAGGATTTTACAACAATTTTTTTGTCTGCCAAACAAAAAGTCTAATAACTTTAAAAATGAATGTCACACCAATTCTCAACATGATTTGAGATAATTTCAGGAATAATGTTTATGGTTTTATATCCCTACATATTGACGCTTTCCTTCAGGAAGCACCAATACTTACAATGTATGCTCTTCTAAGGCACATGAAGGATTACATATAAGATAGAAAAGATTATACTTCATACCTGCATGTGTATTCATAGTCGGAAGCAGCAAAGCCTAACAAATCCACTGTGTTTTGTGTCTCATCAACCGGCAGAGAATATAAGCTTTAAAGCAAATCTCTCCCAACATCAGCGTTAAACACCTCAGATTTCCTAATAGCTGAGTGACATTTCCAACTAAAGGTCTCTGCCAAAAGACAAATAATAAAGATGCGGTTTTCCTCTGTGACAGATACACAGATACTCTCGAGGCCTGCAAAAACATTAGTAAAATGGTTCTAACCTAGCTCAATTCTGAACAGAGTTTGAGGAGTCCCTGACCTCTTAATTCCTCAAGAGGAAACGTTGCATTATTTCTTCATTCTGTTTAGTGACACAAAAAATGACCCACTTCACCTTTAAATGAGCTAAATATGAACTAAAAGTAATTCCGGAAAGATTCTAGATTAAAGCTGATAGTAAATAACCGTTTCGAACATCAGCCTCATTCTGCTCCCACGACCCAGGCCCTCGTGGAGCCCCGTTGTGCACGACAGGTCATCTGTGGCCAAAGTCATCACAGCTGTGCTGATTTTATGCAGCTGAAGAGCTGTGTGAGCTTGGGCCGAAGCCAGATCGGTCTGCTCCAGGAGAAAAGAGTGTTTATCCCCTCAACAGTATTTTTGCAGTTGGAGTTGCAGTCGTTTAATCAGCATGCCCTACAGATATCTGCATGGGAATGTAGAGCGAGGTCAGAGGTCACTGTACATCCCTCATGCAAAAAACAACGACCAGGAGCAGTGTACTAAAGAGTGCAAATGTTGCAGGGAGGCTTCTGGGTTTTAGCTTGCCTGAGGTGCAAACTGCTGATTTTCTTTGTGCCATTACTTCGAACACATCTATAAATCTTTTTGATAAACAGCTCAAGTCCCAAGGTCACGACTTCCTTTCACAGTTCTACGGCCTCCATCCAGGCAAGCTATTTTTCTGCAAGTCATCCAAACTAGCCGAAGCAGAAACTTAAACTCAAAGGAATAAAGAAGACCGGCATAACTAAATTATGATAGGTTCTGTAGCACTTTACCTATTGAACTTTACAATACAAAAAACAATTTCTTAAAGGCCCACTGAAGTGCCTTGAAATGCACAGCATTATTCAATGTGTTGACGTATTTTCCACTGAGACAGGAAGACAGGGCGGGGCATATCGAACAGCCCCTCCCCTTTTTTCAAACAGCCAATGGCGTTTAGTTTATATCACAGCTCGGCCAGAGCCGTTGAGCTTGGTAAAGCCACAGTTTCCTCCTAATCTCCTCCATATCACTTTAAAATATAGCATTCTGTGCAGAATTCAAATGAGTCCGGTAGATTTTGCGGTCTTTACGCACATTTGATCCGCTCTGTGCTATCGTGTCTCTGGACTGGAGCAGACTGTGAGAGCTGCGGCGGTTCACGTGACACTAACGTGAAACCAGACTTCATTCACTCCAATGGTAAGCATATTTACAATGTCTGAATCTTTCCCTATCCCCTATATAGTGCACTATGTGGCATCCACAATGTAGAAAATAGTAAATGTGAACAAGTTAACCGATTTTAGCTGCAGATTTAGCGTCTATTTGGGGGGCGGGACGCTTTAGATTCTAGAGAGCATTTGATTGGACAGAAAATCTGATGAAAAGCTTAAGTGCAGAGTGATGTCATCAAAATCACTGATCTATTTTGGTGGAAGTGAGAGACTGTATGTTTTGAATGCTTATATCTTCAAAATGCAAATTTTGTCGTTGTTTTGGAGTACACTATAGCTTATAGATAACAGTAAGGCTGACATAAAAAACTTCAATTTTGATTTCATGGGGACTTTAACAGAGTGTCTTTTTACATTGGGTGCAATTAGCTCATCTCGTTGGCAAATAATATTTGAACTAACTCCACCCACTGTCTAGTTGAGCCAGACAAAATTACAAAAGAAACCAAGCTGGTAGCTGGAAGAGTGGCTTGGACAGTAAGGACAGTGGGTTTTTTATTTTAAATCAAGACACCACAGGTGAACAGGGTAAAAACGAATATATCACCATACTTAACCAGTTTATTAATCACAGAATACATTAAAAAAACTGTTTTGTATTACACATTTTCTGGAATGTCATGTGCAAATGAGGCATTATCAAATAAAATCTGCACTAATTAGCATACACTTCCAGAACAGAAATCTGAACATTGGATAAAGCCAGTTTCAACATTTTTATTAGGGTTGGAGGTTTTTACAGAAGGTATTTTTGGACCAAAATATAAAAATAACATTTTTATTATTATAAATCAGTGGTAAAGATTTATAAACACACCCATAAACCCATTGTGGTATGCATGGAAATCAACACAGATGAATGTTAGTCAGCAACTGTATCCCATTTTTTTGTGCGGGAACAGCAGGGAAAGAGGGGTCGTCGTTGGTCCGGAAGGGATTGCTCCCTCTCTGCTATGGGAGATAAACCCAGACTCATTTCTGCTCTCCATCTCACTGCCGGCAAATTGAAGGACAGATCAGAGCAAAGCGTACCCACAATCAGCACTTCACTCTTCAACAGAACGGCACATTTAATCCCCGCAAACCCCTTTGGGCGCGGGACTCTTCAGGAGTATGGAATTATATATTCAAGAAAGCCTATACTCATGGCCTATGCGGAAAGCACATAAAGAAAGATGGCAAATGACAAAAGCATCCATTTTGTCTCCCTGTTTTGTATTCAATTGAGAAAACACACCAGTGACGGCGGCTCCCGTGGGAGGGCTTTGGTGTTGTAAGGTGAACTCGCCTGTTAAATATGTCAGTTTTTGACTGGAGTAATTATCTTGTTAATTATCAGGTGTGGGGGCTGCGATTCAATGACTGTGAAGCGATCAATTAACAAGCTGAAATCAGTCAGTGGAGGCATGACGAGACAAGACCTCAGGAGCCGAATGCATTTAGCTAGTGCAAGAAACTCACAACTGCCAAAACACAGCACTGGATCGCTGACTGACTTAATCTTCTGAGATGTTATTGTGTAAAAAGTCCAAACGCTCCAGTGCGAAAGAGAATTTTCGTCTGTCAGTGGTTTCTAAATATTTATCTGCGGTTCATTCCAACTTGGCATCGTTAATCGACTTCACATGTAGTCTATCAGAGCGACACGACAAAAGAGCTGAATGCGGACAGACTGTTGGGTTCAAACCACATCAAAGCTAGTTTCCATGCCACAAAAAAAGAGTAAAAAAAGAACGTCATGATAACGTGTAAACAAACCCCATCTGCACAATGCTCGGGTGGGTTTGAATGCCCTAGTGTTTATTACGCCATGTGTGAGAAACAGATTGAAGTGCCGTCGGGCTGCAGGAGCCTGTAATGGCTATGCTGTCTCTGACTGGGAAGCCAGTCCTAATTAGATCATCATAAAAGGCCACACTGATGGCCGTTATACTCTCCCTGGACTCAGTGGCTCTGATATCAGTTTGGGTCAAGATGCAAACAGTGGACGAAACGCTGGTGGCAGTACAAACCAGCCAAGAGAAACCTTTAGCCAAATACTCACTATATTGCTGACTTTGGCCATATAAAAAACTCTATGAAATAAAATGATCTCTACGAAGATTAAAAATCTCTTTTACAAGAGTGTCCTGGCCAGGACGGGCAGCTAATTAAGGAACACAAAAGAAAACATAAAAATCACAATTCACATAAAATACAATAAATACATAAAAACAGTGCCAGGTAAATAAATAAATAAATAAATAAATAATTAAATACAAACATTTGCATATTTATGTATATGTGTGTGTGTATATATATATATATATATATATATATATATATATATGCACATATCTGCACTTCAATCTGTTTTTTATATGTATATATATATATACAGTGAGGAAAATAAGTATTTGAACACCCTGCTATTTTGCAAGTTCTCCCGCTTGGAAATCATGGAGGGGTCTGAAATTGTCATCGTAGGTGCATGTCCACTGTGAGAGACATAATCTAAAAAAAAAAATCCAGAAATCACAATATATGATTTTTTAACTATTTATTTGTATGATACAGCTGCAAATAAGTATTTGAACACCTGTCTATCAGCTAGAATTCTGACCCTCAAAGACCTGTTAGTCTGCCTTTAAAATGTCCACCTCCACTCCATTTATTATCCTAAATTAGATGCACCTGTTTGAGGTCGTTAGCTGCATAAAGACACCTGTCCACCCCATACAATCAGTAAGAATCCAACTACTAACATGGCCAAGACCAAAGAGCTGTCCAAAGACACTAGAGACAAAATTGTACACCTCCACAAGGCTGGAAAGGGCTACGGGGAAATTGCCAAGCAGCTTGGTGAAAAAAGGTCCACTGTTGGAGCAATCATTAGAAAATGGAAGAAGCTAAACATGACTGTCAATCTCCCTCGGACTGGGGCTCCATGCAAGATCTCACCTCGTGGGGTCTCAATGATCCTAAGAAAGGTGAGAAATCAGCCCAGAACTACACGGGAGGAGCTGGTCAATGACCTGAAAAGAGCTGGGACCACCGTTTCCAAGGTTACTGTTGGTAATACACTAAGACGTCATGGTTTGAAATCATGCATGGCACGGAAGGTTCCCCTGCTTAAACCAGCACATGTCAAGGCCCGTCTTAAGTTTGCCAATGACCATTTGGATGATCCAGAGGAGTCATGGGAGAAAGTCATGTGGTCAGATGAGACCAAAATAGAACTTTTTGGTCATAATTCCACTAAACGTGTTTGGAGGAAGAAGAATGATGAGTACCATCCCAAGAACACCATCCCTACTGTGAAGCATGGGGGTGGTAGCATCATGCTTTGGGGGTGTTTTTCTGCACATGGGACAGGGCGACTGCACTGTATTAAGGAGAGGATGACCGGGGCCATGTATTGCGAGATTTTGGGGAACAACCTCCTTCTCTCAGTTAGAGCATTGAAGATGGGTCGAGGCTGGGTCTTCCAACATGACAATGACCCGAAACACACAGCCAGGAGTGGCTCTGTAAGAAGCATATCAAGGTTCTGGCGTGGCCTAGCCAGTCTCCAGACCTAAACCCAATAGAGAATCTTTGGAGGGAGCTCAAACTCCGTGTTTCTCAGCGACAGCCCAGAAACCTGACTGATCTAGAGAAGATCTGTGTGGAGGAGTGGGCCAAAATCCCTCCTGCAGTGTGTGCAAACCTGGTGAAAAACTACAGGAAACGTTTGACCTCTGTAATTGCAAACAAAGGCTACTGTACCAAATATTAACATTGATTTTCTCAGGTGTTCAAATACTTATTTGCAGCTGTATCATACAAATAAATAGTTAAAAAATCATACATTGTGATTTCTGGATTTTTTTTTTTTGATTATGTCTCTCACAGTGGACATGCACCTACGATGACAATTTCAGACCACTCCATGATTTCTAAGTGGGAGAACTTGCAAAATAGCAGGGTGTTCAAATACTTATTTTCCTCACTGTATATATATATATATATATATATATATATATATATGTATATGTATATATATGTGTGTCTGTGTGTGTGTGTGTGTGTGTGTGTGTGCATACATCACAGTTTAAAATTTTGGGGTCGGTAAGGTTTTTAATGTTTCTTATGCTCTTATGCTGCACAAAGGACACATTAATTGGATCAAAAACAGTAATATTGTGAACTATTATTGCTGATAAATATTATTTTATTATTTATAAGAAATATTTATTATTACAATTAATATAGTTAATAAACGTGTATTATTAAAAATAGTATTATCACATGACACAATTTTCAGCATCATTACTCCAGTCTTCAGTGTCACATGATCCTTCAGAAATCATTCTAATATGAGGATTCGGTGCTCAAGAAACATTTCTGAATTCTGATTATAATCGAAGTTGAAAACAGTTGTGCTGCCATAAGATTTTATCTTCAAAAACCTATCGGCCCCATCAAAAGCACTGTGCACTGACCAAACACTTAACATCTCTTCAACTACATCTGAGAAGTTCAACAACACAGCAATGGTGAGCTAAACCTCACCGGCCACCTATAAAATCTAAAGAACATCCTCCTACTACTAAAAAAAGATGCTGCATGTTCACTTCAGACAGAATCTTTTTCAGAGAAATGACTAATGCTAAGAGGTTTATAAGGGAACGACCAGCCGAGTGTCTTTTTCAGGCATATAATACATTAAAACAGTGTGAAATATAACTAATAATAGCCAAAGGAATGAGTAATATCATCAGATTGTCTTTTTATAAGAATATCTTTAGTTGTTTATTTTAGAAATGTTGAAGTGGCTCAAATTTGTATGCCGAACTAGCTCACAGTCCTTTAGTCACGAAGCCTGACTCATTTAGTTCTGAGCCTAAACCACAATGTTAGTGTGTCACAGATCGGCCAACACGACAAAAAACCACAAACCCTGTGCAGAGTGACCCAATTGAATTTGACCTAGAATTTTAGTTTCTCTTGAAGCTATAAAATACGTTACACATATGGCAACACACTTCAGTCAGATCTTTTGCCATCAAAACAATTTCCAATTGGCATTCAATGTCAATAATGTTGCCGGAACCCTGATTTGATGTATTGTCAATTAACATACTTTACATAAAAATGCAAACTTTAGTATATGTTACATTATTTTCTATTTTACGTCAATATATGCATGAGTCGTGTCAACTTAGTGGTGTGAACAGCCATCCATTTTTGTTATATGAAAAAGAGTAGCTTAGACTTCCACATTTTGTGTTCTTCAGAAAAGAAATGAAAAACATATGAGGATGAATAAATGATGGCAAAAATATACATTTATGGGAAATCTATTCCAGTGTGGGAGAGAGAGATGCATTTGAACATGCAAGAATCCCTCGTGACTTAACGGAGATCATCAGGAGACATAAATCCTGTGAAGGAATGGAGTGATGGTGATAATTACATCAAATTAAAACAGCTGCCACGAACAGCCCCACCAGTGCCGTATTTCGCCTGAGAAAACGTCACTCTTCCTTGTATACACACACACACACACGGGAAAAAAATTACGACAATGCTGATTTAAGCTGATTCTTATCAAATATTCTCACTCAACCTTATGGGCACGAAACTGTTTTGCATAGCCAATATAATGTCTAGTCCACGCCAGAGCTTATTATGGCCAACAGCTGCCAACTTATCTAGGAAAAGATTTTTTGAAGGACATATAAAGCGACCAAACAGTTTGTTTTAATAATAATTAATTAATTAAATAAATAAATAAATACATAAATAACTATTTAAAGAAATAATATTACTTATACAATACATTGTTTAAGCAAATATATTTCAATAATAATATATTAAAAATGATAAATAATAGCGTGTCAGTTTCTACCAACATTTGAATAAAAAAAGTCAGAAAAACATTGGAAAATGTAAAATTTTCTTTGATCTGAATTTTTGTCCATCTAAAAAAGTAAGTGCTGATTATTTTACAGGCATTCTGCTCATGATCATCTAGTTGCTAGTAAGTGTCTGTGGTTGTGCCGTTTAAGTCTGAAACTGCGCACAAAATAAGTTCATAAACTGGGTTTGGTGAAACAAAAATCATTATCAAGAGAGATAAAAATGTGATCTGATGTCTGAACGGCTTGTGACCTTTCACCTTTAAGGACTCATAAAGCATATATCCCTCAAGCCCTATTCAAGCACACACACACACACACACACACACACACACACACACACATACACATGTACTTCCTTCCAGCCCTGCACACACACACACAATTATTGACATCTCCATCACTGCCCTTCCAAACACAGACATTCTCATGCACACACACACACACACACACAGTGAGAAGGGCAGTACAGGCATCTGCTGCTGGCTGTTTGTCTCTCTGTGTGTGTGTGTGTGCATGTGTGTGTGTGTGTGTGTGTGTGTGTGTGTGTGAGAGAGAGAGAGAGAGAGAGAGAGAGAGAGAGAGAGAGAGAGAGAGAGAGAGAGAGAGAGAGAGAGAGAGAGAGAGAGAGAGAGAGAGGAGAGAGAGAGAGAGAGAGAGAGGACGAGAGAGAGAGAGAGAGAGAGAGAGAGAGAGAGAGAGAGAGAGAGAGAACACACTGTCTAGATCAAAGTCATTACTGACCGGTTAAAGCTCATTTTGTTTAGTCTCTGATTGATGTCAAAGGACTTGTGAAGATTTGCATTGTGTTTGAGTGTTTTCCTCACATACACATTCAAATATAAACACACCTACACTGATATATACGAGAGTTATAGCTGTACACACAGATAGTACTATGGTAGTACACACAGAAATGTCATGGTACTCTGATGAGTACTATGAAATACTATAAAAAAGCTTTGGTATGGTACCATAGTATTATTATCTAATACCTTCACCGTACCACCATGGTTCTGCCACAGTCATTTTTTGTTCTCATATGCTAATGCACAACTGCACTCCATTCACTTGTGGTAATGAAAGAAAACTGCTGTTTATTTCTTACTGACAACCAGTAATTAAACACAATGCCAAAACCCTGTTCTGCTGTTGGTCTCTGTTTTTAGCAAAAAACACATCAGAAAACTGTGACCATACTTGCGTACAACAGATGTGGAACTGCTGACCTGAAACAGAATCATACACACCTGGTTTCTGATTACATCCAATTTCAAGCAGAAAAAAAACCCCATCAGTTTATACAAATAGTTTGTAAACAGTTTTATTCGCTCGTTTTCCCAGCTCATGATTCACGTTGAGATGATGAGATCTGTCGTATTCACACCAGTCAGAGTGGATATCTTACCTCTGTGACGTCTTCTTATATTTTCGCCTGAAACCAAAAAAAAAAAATTGACATTTCAGTTCGGGTAAAAGCAAATTCAATTCAGTACATAAAGCCTTCGGGCTAGTTGTCACACATGGATATTTCTCAGCAACTATAAGGTTTTGGGTCAAAAGTCCAAATACACATGTATGTTTTTTTTTTTTTTGTGAATTGAATCCATCAAACTAAAATGACAGTACTTGTTCACCACTATGTCAACAATGTAATAAACACAATAAAACCACACTTCATAAATGTCAGGTCAAGTTTTCATTTGTTATTTTATATGTTGTCATCTTTTAGAATTGTTTAATTCCAATATTTTTTGGCCAAAACAATAGTTTAATATTCTTGTGTTACTTTGCTGTTATTTCGTTAATTGTTTTGGGTTTCATAATTGTCTCACTATTTAATTTGTGCTGAAGATCTATTAAACAACATATTTTAAATAGGTTGTAGATTGCACAGCATTTCATATTTCAAAGACATTGGACTACATCTTCTCAAAGTGTCAATAAATAGTTCCCATGTCCAACTTCATGAAAAACAATCAGTACACTAACTTTTTCCAGGGTAATAATGCGTGAAAAGTTCAATAGCTTATTTTAATGCATGTGTCTATACACATTTTTTATTTATTTTAATAATAATCCCACCCTGACATATTCACTGCAGTAATAAGTGTGACCACTAGTCACATGCAGTCTCCCATGTTTAATTTCACATACTGGTAATCAGAGTTAACAATCTATTAAATGTATATATATATATATATATAAATTCTACAACGGTCATGAGTTCAGATAAAAAAATTATAATTCTACGTTAACATCAATGCATTTAAATGCTTGTTTCATTAAGGCATCCATGACGTTTCTGCAAAAAAGGAAAACAATGACCCTTCTATGACGGACATCTGAACATTTGGTCATCTAAATCCAGTTACTTCATGAATGCTCGCTCTGTCTTGCACGGTCGTGGAGAGGAAATGCCACTTCTTTTAAAGCAGCTTTTGGTAAAATATCTCAACTGCAGCTGCTCTCAAGTCATATGAAGACAGACACTCTGATTGGTCAACCTAGATACTGATGACATCACCTTCAGTTCAATTGCTGCTATTCATGTGATCGGTGAAGAGATGAGTGTTCTGGATGGATTTGAATGTGCAGCGACCTTTACCCTTTACCCTCAGCTTCCTGTCTTTCATCTTACATTCTTCATTCATCATCATCATCATCGAAACCTCTCTTTTTGCTCTTACCGCGAAGAGCGCCTGCCTTTATTACAGCCTTAAACTTTTATAGGTGTGTGTGTGTCTAATGGTGTCGATATGGGTCTCATTTCCCTTGGAGCCGCCAAGGGCACAATTAAATTCTTAATACGCACAATAAAACGGGGTTAAAAGGGAAATAAAGCTGGAAACAGAACGACTTTGCTCTCCTTCGGTTCAATTCCGCCCCGAACAAAGCCCAGATCTTGACCAGTGTCGTTATTACAACGTTGATGGCCTTTGTTTCAGGACAAATAACAGCTGTCTGGTTTCCCCATCTGGGTTCAGAGACCCCGGGCTGACAGCAACTCCCCCATCACGGTGAACGCAGTTGTCATAAATCTAAAACGAATCCTGGAAGATGTTTTGCTGTTTATAACCGGGATTAGCATTCAGCGGCTTAATGTGGAATGACACAGTGAGGGATTAGATCAATCCCTTCAACGGCAAACAATAAAATCCCCCTGTGATAACATACACGGTCATTAAGCTCCAAATAAATTCAGAATAAGCTATTTTTTTTACTGGCAATAAATGAGACAGCGATAGGAAATAAGTTGCACATGCAAATATTTCATGTTGTGAGCACGCATGCATCTTTTTCTGCAACATTAGCACCTGAACTTCACCTCCGGATCACATGACATCAATGAAACAAAAAATGCAACTTTGAGATGTTTCTGTATAGTCCATTTTGGTGCATTTATTTACATGATCTAGATCCAGTGGGAAATTCAAACATTACATTTCCCTTCTGTAATTCCTCCACAAATATGTGAGCTTTGCAAATATTTAGTTTTAATATGCTAGATCCATTTGAAGTCTAGTTTTCAAACAAATGCACTCGAAATGTTGAAACACTTTTAATGGAAGATGAGGCTGGTTTTGTGTCTGGGAACCGAGCCACACATGAAGAGGATCTTTGTGTTGAACGTGACCCGTTAACCCTGACCTTTTCACAAATATGCCGACGTCACATTAGAACGCCATCTACTGCAAATCACACATTGAACCATAAAAAGTTAATCAAATAAGTTTAACTCACAATACTTTTAAATAATAAATCATTTTATTATTCATAATAATTTGTTCTGTATAATTAATTTACTTAATGCACAAACTAATATTTTTTATTGTTTATCTTAGTTTTGATTAAATTATTTATTAAAATTATAATATTTAATATTAAAATTATAATCTTTAACTCTTTGTAATGTATCATTCTTATTTATCGTGACTGTTAACCTCATATTGAAAAAACTATTTATATTAAAATATAAATTATTTTAATAAAAATTACTATAAAATATTACCATTATTATTGTGTACTTTTTTAATAATAAATCATTTTATTCTTCACATTCTTTTACTCTTTGCAATGTATTATATTCTTATTTTAATGTCCTCACAATGACCTCACAATAAACACATTTTATTATTCAAATATTATTTATGCACTTTTATATTTAATATTCCTATAAAATATTCCTATTATTATTGTGCTCTTTTTTTTAATGTGTTTTAGTCAAATTCAGATTCATAAACAAGTTGCTCACTCATGCAGAGAAATAAAAGTATGAAACTCTACTCACAGTCCTCGCAGTCTGAGCCAGATCTTCTCAATCTGATCTGCCTGTAGGTACTTCAGAGAGTTGTTCTCGAAATCCTCAATCTCTTTGGTGGGGGATTCCATGTCAAAAAAGTCGACCAGGCAAAACGACATGAACGAGTTTGTATCAGGACAGCACGGACGCAGAGCCAGTTTGTAGAGGCAGCAGCAGCAGACGCCGAGTGTGTCACAGAGACAGCTGTAGCACGTCCTTCATCCTCTCTCTCTCTCTCTCTCTCTCTCTCTCTCTCTCTCTGTGTGTGTGGTTGTGGGCTTGTGTCACCAGTTCTGGTCAGGTGTACAGAGAGGAGCGCGTATGGCAGCACTGCAGGGGGCCGCTCTCTCCCCCTCATGAATATAAGGCAGTGGAGAGGAAGAGGAGGAGGAGGAGGAGGAGGAGGAGGAGGAAGGGAGGGGAGGGGATTAAACAACTGGTGTTGATCTCTGTATCAGAGTCTCAGCTCTATGCAGCCACACACACACGAAGAATAAAACCAATGCAATGGACTGCTGCACAGTCTGGGATGAGTGGAGAGACATAAAGGAAAGGAGGGAGAGAAAAAAAAAGAGAAAAAAGAGATAAGAAGTTGAAAGAGGTGGACTTGGAGGAGAGGTTGTCTCTAGCGTATAAATGATGTGTTTGAGACTGAGAGAGAGAGGCTCAGACTTACATAGTATGTAAACAGGAGGGAAAAGGTAGTATATTATGCAATATGTAATATAGCTGTCTGTGAACGGCAAAGATGTAAAGTAGAAAGTGCACGATGAATAAAAGTTATTGTCTCCCAAAAGAAAGAATCGACTCAGAACCACCTAAACAAGTCGTCAGGAATTCCAGTCTCACTTCAGTGATCCTGCATACGCAACACGTAACTCATTTGCATAATGCCCGCCCATGGTCTTCATTGGCTGCCAGCGAACAACGACTTTGACCCGCCCTCAAACACTTTAGCTGGTTTGTGTTGTGTACATTAATTAGGGGTGTAAAAAGTAATCGTTTCTACGATACATCGCGATGCAGACGAGGACGATTCGGTATCGGTTCAGTAATAGACCATAACCGATTATAATGTACTGACGCTTTTCTGACGTCAATTGTCGTGTACGTGCTTTGTTGCGGTAGCATACAATGGCAGAGGGAGGTGAGACGCGAGTGCGAGAAAATTAAAAATGCTCCAACTACTTTAAAAGCCTACATCTGGGCACATTTTTGGCTTTTATGAACAACCTGGTAAGCACGACCTGCAGAAGACGTGCTGTGTGCGCTCATGTCACGCACAAATAGAATATGCAGGAGGTAATACCACAAACTTGATAAACCACGTTAGCCGTTTTCACCCCGAGCTGTTAACGCCTGGCAGAGTCTGAGTCTAGAGTAAGCAGATGAGCTCCAACGCCGAATCCGCAGCCAAAAATAAATCATCCACCCGCCCCAATAATTTTCTCTGATTTAAGTATCCGCACCCGATGGTCAAATTACAATTATTCTGTGTTACGCGTGATTATAAATGGATGATCGTCACCTTCAACAGCGGATTCGGCGACGGTTGATGCGCGCATCTTTAATGGTAATACACTGATTAATGAGCGCTGCTTTTAAATGAACATTTCTTTAAAACAAAATTTATTTGACAGGATTTCCTTTTCTTAATGGCATAAACAAGCTTTACTCCCTTGAAACTTAACTGGAATGTCACTGTTTCTGTAACTGCGACTTCCCGAACAGGCGAGCACACGCACACACACGCGCGCACACATCCCTTTTGAAGTAAAATTTTAAACTGAGGATGCGGTGCATCGCGATGCATCGTGATATCGAATTGAACTGAATCGATGACATGATAATCGTAATCGAACTGAACCGTGAGACCAGTGTCAGTTCACACCCCTATCATTAATGCAGATTGTTAGTTGTTCTTACTACTTTGAGTAATGATGAAGGATTGAGCAAGATTTGTTTTACAAACTTCAATGTTACATAAGTCATTCGAGTTAGTGCTCGGCTAACATCTCATAATGTTCCTCAAACTGAGTAGCATAGCACTGAAATACGTCCTGCTCAAGCCGTCCTTGCGATGGAGGTTCGGGTTGAATAACTAGTTCTTTAATGTTTCATCATCGGACTCGCGCTCGGATTGATATGGTAAAATCTACGCAATCGCTACTGTGCAATCGCTGAGCTTTAGGAAGCCTCCGGAGCTGAAATTCAGTTACGTTTCCGACACGCACTGTAAACGTTAGACCAATCACAACAGACTCTGGCCAATCAGAGCAGAGTAGGCTCTCGGAAAGGTGGAGTTTAGAGAGAATGAATGAATAAATCCTTGGACGAGTCGTTTGAGGCTACGTTTACACGTAGGTGGCTATTTTCATAAACGGACATTTCACCCCTCTTCGTTTTCAAAAATAACATCGTGCACACGAACCTGTGTATATGCTGTCAAGAGCATGCCAAACCTGTAGGTGGCAGTGTAACGAGAAGCTCAAGCCCACCTTAGCCAATCAGAATCCCGTAAATAGTCACATTCTGTGACGTCGCTGCCTAAAACTCCGGTTTTCTCTGTTTACATGCAAACGTGCAAACGAAGATTTTCAAAATCTCCACTCTGGCCGGAGTTTTTAGAAAGAATCGGTTTCATTGGCGAATCCTCCGTTTGCGTGTAAACGAAGGGCGCAAACGAAGGGAAATGTCTCCGTTTTTCAAAATAACCATGTACGTGTAAACGGGGCCTGAGAATCACTGAAAAATGTTGTGATGTGAAATGTATATTATGAAAAAATTTTAAGTGTTTTTTTAACTGATGCATGTTTTTTTTCTTTAAAATAGCATTATAGGGGCACGAGAGAGATGTTGAACAGACGCAGGTAATTCACACATGCATCTCTCTCTCTCGACAATGAATTCAAATAAATGCTATAATTCATTCACTCAAAATAAATGTAACCTTACGCATTCCTACCATTTGAATGCTCCTCCCTGTGGATTACCCTTACATATACCTTAAATAAGTGTTGAATTAAAACACACTATTAACACTATTAATTTTCAGTGATTATATTGTGTAATCATGTGTTGTAAATTGTAATGCATTACATGTGAAATCAACATTTACACTATTTTCTTACATAAAACATGTTCCTGCTCTTACTGCAAGTAATATAATGGCAAACATTTTCCCAAAAACATTTGTGTCCGTCTCTCAAACACTTTCCGATTTAGCTCTCAGATATCAACAAGCCTTATTTTACAAGCCTTCCTATTCAACCACCTGGATAATAAAGACCACTTTTATCATCCAATCAGTTTCCGATGGATAAAATCAAGTCTCGCCCTATGTTTTCATGTCGATTATACTGCTTCACTTCACAATGTTTCACATTAAAGAAATAAAATAGGCTGCAAAATGCAATTTCATGCTGACTTTAAAGGTACAACCAAGAATACAAGAAAACAATAAAAAGTCTTTATTGGGTCAATTATAATTAAGTATAACTACGTAAAAAATGCACTTCATTACAATTCATGGCAATGTGAAATTGCAAGCCATTTCATTTCAATATTGTAATGTATTTTGGAGTAGACTCAGCCCTTCAGACGGTTTTGTGAATGAAAAACCCCAAATACAGTGAAACTATAGCACATTCTGTATAAAAATATCTGTCAACCATAAGGTAACAATGAGAAATATAAAAATCCAGCTGTATTAAACAAAGAGAGGCAGCGCTGGCTCATAAATGTCACTGTGCGTAAAACAGCAGATGGTTAGCATAGAGATTGTATCTCAGACTAAATACCAGCTACGGCTTGACGTGAAAATACAAATGATACCATCATAACAACAACTGAAAACACAATGGACTGACACAGCAGAGGGAGGACGCCACAACCCACTCAGTTAAATCAAGACAGCATTAATATCCGACTGAGCTTTAGACTAAAGCACCATTAGATCGAATCGTTTTGATGGTGGTTAACCACACTCCATTAGCATCTGACACTCAACAGAACATCTGCTCTGTTTGGATTCTTCTTTGATGCATATGTGGATCATTCATTATTATGGTGATTTAATAAAAATGTCTAGAAGGAAATTATTCTTTGTCGTTTGAGCTGTGGGCAGTTTGAAGTGCACTTTATTGACCAGAATGACTCGAATCAATGAGGATAAGACTGAACAAGACTTGAAAGTCTGAAGTGAAGGACGTCAGGTGAGAAATAGTAGGTGTTGAGAGATATGTGAGAGGGGAAAGGTGGAAGAGATGTTGAGACCACTGACGATGACCACTGAATTCAGCATGGGATTCTGTGGTAATGCTGTTTTTGGTGATCACAGGGAATCAGCTGAAATAAGATCAGTCCAGAGCAGTGAATAATTCCATTAACACATTGAGGGCACTATTTTAACGATCCAAGAGCATGGTCTAAAGCAAGTTAACTTAGGGCGTCCGAATCTACTTTTGCTAGTTTAACGACGGGAAAAATGGTTGGCACGCCAAGCGCATGGTCTAAAAGGGTTGTCCCTATTCTTTTAATGAGTAATGGGTGTGATTTGGGATTTACGTGCGTTAAACCAATCAGAGTCTCATCTCCCATTCCCTTTAAATGCCAGTTGCGCTCACGCCATGGCGGATTCGCTATTTACATGACGGAATTTGATCGTGGAAAGACCGAAGCCGTCTCCAGAGTGCAAACGGAACTGCTCGTGCGCGAGGTAAAAGTGCGCAAGCAGACCATCTACGGGACAAGCCTGATTCCACCATATCTTTATGTACACAATAATAATCTTTTACATTGTAATACTTTTAATTTTAATATTTGGCATGTTTGTGTGCTGCTGTGCGTCCCTGTGTGTTTAATAAGCAGAATGCGTTGTGGACCCACCTATATGCGCACATTATTAACGCGCTCTTTAAATAACAAAAAAAAATAATTGCGCTATTGACTTTAGACCAGGTTTCAGTTGGTCAATGGCGCAGTCTATTTCTGTTGCCTCAAAATAGCAACACACCGCCGGCGCCGATGGCCTCGTGGTCAGCGCGCCAACATGTAGCGCCGTTGCGCTCGGGCGGCCCGAGTTTGAGTCCCGGCTCGTGGACCTTTCCCGATCCCGTCTCTCTCCCACCTCGCTTCCTGTCAACTCTATACTGTCCTGTCACAATAAAAGGCAAAAATCACCAAAAAAACAATATACAAAAAAAAACAAAAAAAACCAATAGCAACACACCAACAATGCGCCAGAACACACCTAATTTTCAGACCAGCACCCCATGGGCGCACAAATGGGCGCAAATGCATTTGCTATTTAAACAACGTGGCGCAGGACGTGAAAATGATAACTGTGTCGGGCTGAAACTAGCAAAAAATACTTGCGTCGTGCTATGTGCTGCATTGCGCCAGGTGTAAGATTGGGCCCTGAGACTTGAGCCAAATACTCCTATACAACACATTACACTGGAAAAATATTAATATTTTTTACTGTCATGCAGATAAACATATGATTTTTGTAATGATAAATGGTGTTCCCAACCCATTTTACTCCCGTAAATGTGTTTAGAGGTGGTACAAATTACAGACCCTTTCCAAAAAATTTGAATATCATGGAAAAGTTTATTTATTTCCATAATTCCATTCAAAACATTAAACTTACATAGATTATAGATTCAGGGCCCACAACTTAAACTATTTCAAGTATTTAGTTGTTTATTTGTATATAATTTGGGCTTCCAGCTCATAAAACCCACGAAAACAGGATTTAATTTTTTTTGAATATTACATGAAATCACACAGTAATTACACAGTGACACCATGGTCATTGAACCAGGTTTTGGTTATTTTGGCAGTGTGGGCAGGTGCAAATCCTGCTGGAAAATGAAGGAAGCATGAAGTGCTCTGAAAATGTCCTGGTAGACGGCTGCGTTGACTCTGGATTTAATAAAGCACAGTGGACCAAAGTCCTCTTTTCTGATGAGAGCAAATTTTGCATCTCATTTGGAAACCAAGAGTGGAGAGGCACACAATCCAAGATGCTTGAAGTCCAGTGTGAAGTTTCCACAGTCTGTGTTGGTTTGGGGAGCCATGTCATCGGCTGGTGTTGGTCCACTGTGCTGTCCACTCAACGCAGCCGTCTACCAGGACATTTTCAGAGCACTTCATGCTTCCTTCAGCAGACAAGCTTTATGGAGATGCTGACTTCATTTTCCAGCAGGATTTGCACCTGTCCACACTGCCAAAAGAACCAAAACCTGGTTCAATGACCATGGTATCACTGTGTAATTACTGTGTGATTTCATGTAATATTCAAATTTTTTGAAATCCTGTTTTCGTGGGTTTTATGAGCTGGAAGCCTAAATTATGTACAAATAAACAACTAAATACTTGAAATCGTTTAAGTTGCGGGCCCTGAATCTATAATCTATGGAAGTTTAACGTTTTGAATGGAATTATGGAAATAAATAAACTTTTCCATGATATTCAAAATTTTTGGAAAGGGTCTGTATGATATTTTGATGTCACAAAAAGCCCACAGATGATTACCACTAAAAATAATTCTGACTCATCCTTCAAAATATACATTACCGCACTTAATGGAAGCATGCATTTTAAACCTGAGGGTTTGAAAACATAAGACTGCACAAAAATAAATAAAGTCATTCAAATCCTTGTCAGCTAGGATTATTTTTCTAAGTGGATGAATGTCTGGTTATGCGTTATCAACATAACTGTAAAAGCTCAGTACAGTAAAAACTGTGTATGGAGAGTTATAACATCCCTTCTATGACATCAATCTTAACATGTTACATTGCATTTTATAGTTATATTTTCAAAACAATGTGAGAGAATAAAAAATATTTAATATGTATACTATACATACTATTCTCATCCATTTCCATTGAAGTGCATTACTGCGTTTCATTTTTCTTACTATGCTGTAGTCGACAGAATGCCCAAATTTAACCTACAATATTAAGAAACACTTTTTGTCTATGTGCACATTAATTAAATACACATGTGCCATATTTAATCTCTGACAGAAGCACAACTGGTTTACATTTAAAGAAACTAATTTTCCTACAACTCACAATTACGGTAATTATCTAAACAGATGCTGTGTGTTAAGACTTGACTTGCTATTTGTAAAGCATGTCAAGAGGGAACTTGAATACAGGTTAAATGTGATACGTCTGTAAGATCCTCTTAGTTCTTTAGTTTGCATTCACAATGATGCTAACAAAGGAGATTCAACACAGTAATAATAACAGGTGAGTCTACAATGATTGTAATCAGTGTCCAGTAGATAGATAGGTAGAGAGATAGATAGAGAGAGAGAGATAGAGAGATAGATAGATAGATAGATAGATAGATAGATAGATAGATAGAACTAGCCATACTACAAGATTCTTCCACAAACATCAGTGCACATTCATCAAAAATAAAAGTCAAGTCAAAATACTTTACACTTTCTAAGCCTATGAAAATGAGGAAAAGAACCAGAAAATGTCAGATGTAAGCATTAAAAATGAAATCACACTTGTAAAACTTGTGCTCAGTGTTCTAGATGGAGCAATGAACCAAGCTGTAATGCTGAATTATATTAAAACTGTTCATCATAAAAGCTTAAACTCACCATGTTCTTTCCTGTGTGGATATCTGGCTCAGGAAAAAACTCTCTCAGCACTTTTTTATGAGAAAGTTTAACTCAAAAATGAATGTTCTGCCATTAATAAAACATATATTGTCCATCCAAAATGATCAGATAATAATGACTTAAATGTTCATCTGTTCCTCAAAAAAATGCGGTATAACTTTGGAAACAACAAAGTGCAAGTCACATGTGCTACTTTCAAGGTTTTTGATGTTTGACAGCTCCTCGTCACTATGAACTGTAGTTGAGCTTCAGAAACTCACAAATAATGCATACAGTTTTAGAACAACATGAGAGTGTGTAAATATTAACAGAATGTTATTTTTTGAGTGAACTATCCCTTTAAGGTTTAGGAGAGAAACTACACTTCCCTAAAGTATGTGCTGTAAAGGGTGTTTTAAAGGAGTCATATAATGCCATTTTTGTACAAGCTAATATGATTCTTTAGGGTCTAAATTAAAAGTTTGTAATATACTTTAATTAAAAATTCTCATTAGTATTGTAAGAAAACACTCATTTTACCTGGTCAAAAACAACTCTGTTTTCAGCACGCATGTGTCTTTAAATGATAATGAGCTTTGCTCACCCCGCCCCTCTGTTCTGTGCGTACACCGTTTGAAATAATAACACAATAACCATAACGCGTTGTTCATTATAAACGTGGGATTATGAATTATATTGAGAACGTCGTACATAGAAAACATGCCGTAACATGCATGCTGTACTCTGAGTGTAAAAATAGCTGCATTCATCGTGAAGCGTGCTAGCGATTTGCAAAGATTAATATAAATATTAATATAAAGGTTAATAAAACGTTACACTCACTTCTTCTTCTGGAGGTGCAGCAGGAACACGAATAGTTGGTACCGATCCTTTTTTCAGGAGCAGCTTCTTAGCAAAACCAGCTTTATACTGACCCTCGTTTGTAAAGCAGTCTGGTGAGAAATGATTCGTGCAAACATGAAAGCATTGACGTTGATCGTGGGGAATATTCCCTTCGAAAACAAACTTAGCCACTGCGTCTTCAGCGGTTCGGATTTAGGAACATCAAAATGACTGCTGTGTTCCTTATTACACCCAAGAACAGAACACCACAATCGCTTAGACGCCATTCTGCTCATAGACAGTGCTCCAGCGTATCAACAATGACGCGCGGACTATGATGACAGACAGGTCGCTCACAAGCGAGGGCGGGTCTGTGTTGAAACGCTGCTGTCAATCAACAATCGTGGGAGGGGCATCCGACCGTGTGACGTCACTGGGTCGAACGGCTTGATTTGAGAGAGGGGAAAACATATAAGGAGATTAAAAAAAAAAACACTGGATGGATTTTTATAATTTTATGATGGTTGTGTACAGGCACTGCCAACACACATTTCAGTACAATCAACTTGTAAAAGTGCACGTACCATTATATGATCCCTTTAACAGTTGGATGTTGTGAGATGGAGTTTGCGCTTTTTTTAATCAGTGTTGGGCAAAACACGCACAAAGCATGACTGCACAGAATTATTCAAATCTGACCTTCCCAAAACAAATATGCAGGTAGAAAGCAAACAGCAACAGAACCAGACATGAATATTTAACAGACAACGAAAATGAAAACCTCTGAGGGGAGATAAACAGAATGCAGTGTGTTCTTCAACGAGCTGGAGTGGGCGAACTACAGGAAAGAGATCATCGGAGAGATAAGTCTGACCTGTAACCAAACAATCAATGGCATTTAATGCTCAACATGTTAAGAATTCTGTAACTGAAATTTTATCGGTTTCATCATTCCATTCACTTAATTCATTTAGCAAGAACATAATGGTATAAATAAGAATGAAGGGAGAGGGAGGGAGAGAGAAAAAGAAATGAATATATCTGCATTATTAATTAACATTGCTGGCATATCTAATCATGCAGTCATTGGTCTGCCTGTGTAGATTGATGACCTACCGGAATATTCCCAGTTCATTAAAAAATAATTGAAATGGTTCTGTGACTAAAACCAAGTAGCGAATTTTTGTACTGTATACACCTTGGAATATTATTGCATATTAATTGCAAAAATAAACATGAATTAATATAAAAATATACACTTTATAATATGAATACATATAGAATAATTTTTTTAAAGAATGTATACATTATAAATACATTATATAAAGTGTACATTTTATGCAATTAATAGCAAATATAATACAAACACACACACACATATATATATATATATATATATATATATATTAGTGCTGTCAATTGATAAAAAAATTATATAATTAATTGCACAGTCTATTAAATATATTTCCCCTTAATCGTATTTATCGTATAATTAATAAATTGAAAGCCATTATTTTTAAATTTGGCTTTAAAAAATAAAACAACTTTTAATTTAAGTAAACTTAAAACAATCTTAAATTGTAAATTGTAAACACATACTATAAATTGTATATGCATAAACTATAAATTGTATATGCATAAACTATAAATTAAATATAAATTAACTCTTATTTTATCCTACAAAAGTTAGTCAGTGAGTTAGCAGTGAGTGAATTCTCTTTGTCTTTTGTTCTTTGATTTACATCAATAGCCGTGTTTCCAAAATTTCCAGAGAGGAATTTTTTTGACGTTTTAGCCGCATAACATCGGTTAATGGAAACGCCGTCATTTCCCAATAGTTTTTTGTCGACATAAAAAATAAATAAAAAACGCAAAAGTTTTGCGCAAATCTGTAATGGAAACACGCCTAATGACACACACTGCAGCAGGTTTATTAGGCTACTGTCACTTTAAAACCTGAGAAGCGGCTTTCTGTGCGCAGACAGACGTTTCACATACCTGTACCGAATTGAGTTCTCTTTTATTTCTTATGGCGCTTGATAGTGTGTTCATATAGCCTACTGTAACGCTAGCCAAAAGATGCCAGAAAAAAAACCAGATGCTGCGGTAATTTTGACAGCCCTGTTGACAGAAAATGACCCAAAATAAAACCCCAAATCAGGCATTGAAAACCTGCAGTAATTTCGTTCTTAAACTTCTGTGTCATTACATATACACCAATAACAACTATCCACTACCTTAAATTCAAGGGCACCACAAAGCCAAAGGACACAACTACAAAGCTCGACCGGACAAGCTAATTAACATCCAGCCAGTGCATGAATTATTGAGTTTTTAATCCCGTCAGCTCACAGTAGGGTCTCCACCGGGCAGGTCAGGTGACTTATTGTGGGGGGTTGCGGGGGAGACACTCATATTGAGTAACAAGCCCCCTAAACATGACAGCCTCTGCTCTTTGAGATTTGTAGGTCAGAGAAAACAAATACTCTCCAGGGCCTCCTTTGTGGAAGAATGACAGGATAAACAAAGCTTTGAAAAGAAAGGTTGGAGATATCTTTTTCAGGTGATTAATAACCCTACATGCACTGCCCAATAATACGCTGAATTTTAATTGATGAGCAATCTGCAAATAGCTGCATTTTAATAGAAACAAATATTTACACGTTAACCTGACAGAGAAAATAAAAGTCCGAAAAATCTAACTTTTTGTTTATTGAACCTTTAGACAAAATATAAAAAAAGTTTGACGTGTGTTTTGTTGAGTATCAAATTTGATACATCAGGCTTATGTTTCATTTAGTAAGATATAGGAGAATATGGAGCTCGTACTCGAGGAGGGGAAAAAGGCCTCAATTTTATTCAGAGGCCAAAACTAAGCAAAAATTTTGACATATTTACCCCATATGTAATTCTGATAGCTTCTAATGTAAATCAATGAGTTCAGAGAAAGAACAGAATAACAGACAACTTACATAAAATGAATTTAATGCACATGTATCAGTTGTCATTTATCGCCCAATAATGTCTTTGTAAGATGATATTTAAGTTTATGATCTTAATTTGATTTTTGATTTTATGAAGCTCTGTAGATTTTATTGTGGAAAACATATAATGCCATGCAATACAATGATGACTGAAAGATGTACAAATAAACATTCCTCAAAAGCCTGATGTATCATATTTGATACTCACATTAATATATATATATATATATATATATATATATGTGGATTTTTTTCTTTTTTTAAAACATGGATAATCAAAAAATATGGATAATTAAAGAAACCTAGGCTGCTTAAGTCCATTAACTATTCATCTTGAAATATTACTAACAATATAAAAGTTATTCTTATATTTAAGATTTCACAGCAAAAACACTTGTAATTTTACAATTATACTAAAAGGCCTTTTACTTTCTAAGAAGTATATACTATCAATCAGAGGACAGAAGCCATGTAGTAAATTGCAGATCATGTTGAAATTGTCATGCCTTACAAATTTGTGTATTAAATATGATACAGTTGGCTTTATAGGGTTAAAGGGATAATTCACCCAAAAAAGAAAATTTTAAATTAAATGTGGTAAGACATTTTTGCATTAACTTTACCTTTAATGCTACATTTAAATGATTTATATTTGAGCTTTAACTCCAATCACAGCTGGACTAAAGTGTTGCCCGACTGGCACCTGTCCAGCTCAAGTCTGAATGCTGTTTGCCAGCAGCCCTGTTTCCCTGCATTCCTGTAAGATCTCCCTCAATCTCGCTTTCATTCACTCAGTTCATTCTACTCAACGGAGCTGCACTCAACTGGAAAATTAGGTTTCTCCACTAAAATGAGCTCTGCCTGCTACAGACCTATCGGAGAGACGGCTGAAAGCTTGGCTAAAAGAGCAACGATAATCGAAAGAAAACTTGAGGCGCGCAGGCCGTTTGAACCAGATGAGAATGGGACGTCCACCTATGTACGCTCCCCCGAGCCCCGGCTAAAGATCGGAGGCGTGCAGAGGTCAAATCATCCATAAATCAAGAGAACCATCGGAGGCAGCTGATGTAAGGAGAAAAAGACACTCTCCTGAAAAAAAAAATCCTGCTGTGTGTCGCACCTCAGACGTAATGAGTTCATTCAGAGGAGATGAACCTCAGCCTGCTGTGTTACACATGAATTTGCTCCAGAGGAAAGAGGGATAAAGAGAAAGAGAAAGAGAGAGAGGGAAAGAATGGAGCGAGAAATGAATCCTCTCCTAACAGCATCATTAGAAAGAAAAAATGCATAGGTGCATGACTGCAGTCTGTTTTCCATGCAGGAGAAAATAGACAGATAGTTAAGAAAGAGTTGCAATAAACCATTATTTTGATAAGCAATAAATCTGTCAATCAGACTTGCATTGAAGGAAGAACCTGGGCTCTTTTGACTTTAGCCAGCAATCATCTAGCAACTACTGAGACCGCCCTAGCCACCTGAGCAACCACACAGCACCCATTCACAAAATCGTAGACAAAGGGAATGAATTTCACAAGGATTTTTCTACGGAATTGTCAACAACAAGCATCTGAAAA
This sequence comes from Rutilus rutilus, assembly GCF_951802725.1. Classification (NCBI taxonomy): domain Eukaryota; kingdom Metazoa; phylum Chordata; class Actinopteri; order Cypriniformes; family Leuciscidae; genus Rutilus; species Rutilus rutilus. Next base: position 7,681,548 of record NC_140228.1, read on the forward strand.
TGAAAAACATTCAGAATAATAATAAAAAAAAAATCTGAGCTCAAGAGATCTGAGCTTTCATATGACATATAAATGTCATAACTCCAAAAATAACTAGAATCAAGAACCAATTTATAGCCTTGGAGAAATTTCCAGGGTGTTCAACAATTCTCGACAGGTCGTGTAAAGGTGAATGTGTCTGTCATAGAGTAAAAGTCACCTCTTAGTAAATTAGAATAATAAATGCGGCTGACACTCCAATCTGTGAGGGTCACGCTGAATCAGTTCAACTCTTTAGTCATGCAATTTTCAGATAAGACTAATGGAAGAACAGCCCTGCCAATCTTAATGTCTTATCCTGGGGGGGGCAGGGGGCAGTTTGATATAAGATCATAATGGTCTTGTCCAATCACTCACTCAAAAGGTGCTCCATTGGTGCACATGCTCTCCTTGCCCTTTTAATTAAGTTCACGGCAACATTCTTTTTTCGTTCTTTGTTTACGGGTAAAAAGAAGTTTGAAATAGCATTTTAGCTGTACACTATTTGAAATGACATCACACCAGGTCATTCTTCGATTTCAAGTAATTTGGGGCCTTAAAAGTAGTCAATACAACTCGTGCACTGTATTCCAGGTTATCAATACTAACTCAAAAACCATTGAATCGAGACTATGGACTGAGTTTAACTTGAAAACCTAATCAATCTAATTTGTTTACTTAATCAACTGGTTTAGTTCAAAGAACTGCCTCAAAGGTTTAAAGGACAACATTTAAAAAAAGGTTATTCTGATTTCTATTTCTTCAGAGGACTTTGTCTATAGTGCGTGATTCTGTTAAAGTCCCCCTGTGGTGAAAATCAAGCTTTTAATGTTGTTTATATGTCAATGTGGTGGTGTTTTTAATATGCTTTAAGTCAAACCATGTGCAAATTCATAAGTCAACCAATCAGGTCAACGTGTGATCGTCAACAAGTGGATCTCTGAGCTGGTGTGAGTGAGTGGAGGCGGGGCTCATTTGCATATTCATAAAACCACGTATACTAAGGGCAAGGGTGTAGAGTTACATTCAAGCTATTTTAAGGCATGAAGAATTTTTTTCAAGGAAAGAAACGTTTAAACGTCATTTTGGTGATCAAAGATGAGTTTTATGGGCTAAAATGATTGACTACAGGGGGACTTTAAGACTACTTATTTCTTTGCACCAGTTCTTTTAAAACTTTAAATATGTGTGCTTGAATCAGGCTGATATGATTCTCGAAAAGACAAGATTATCAGTGAATTCGTTTTTGTGACAATTGTGGCCACTATGAACAGATATCATGTTTGGGTGAGCTATTTTTTTAATTCTTCATTTTGGTCATTCTCTATGTTCATCCATTGTATGCATCTCTCTGGTGAAGGGTTAAATTCTCTCTATGGGACATCTGATGACAAGGAGGTGGGCTTTGGCTTGGCAAATTGTGCTATCCCATCATGCCATGTTCAGACTGGTTACTTCTCAGCTGGAAGGGGAAACTCTCTCACCTGCAACCCATCACCCTACCTGCCAAATGTGCCTTCCCAAGCACCCCAAGTACACAATAACACACTAATAGAACATTAAGGATTCACTGGAGCACAGTTTTACAGTGGATATTTATAGCAGCCGATGCCTGGTGCTGACGTCAGGACTAATGCCATACGGTTCTCCCCTGCCTTCCTCTCACAGGGTGATTAATGAGGAGCTGCTCGCTACAGAACATCACAGTCCACTGGAGACTCCCTGTTTAACACAGCCGGTCGCACCAGCAGACAGCTGAGTCCACATATCACTCGGTTTCATCATTTATTTTCCTGTCATTCACTTTCAGAAGGCCACAATGACAGGATTTATGCGTCTGACGTCCGTGTGAAATCCGTTCGGGATACACTAGGATTGGAATGGATTAGGATTGTTTACTGAATTGCTGCGAAACGGGGGTTTACGGCATTGAAAAAAAAGGATAAAATTGTACATCATCCTTACGAACAAATGTAAAAAAATCTATATATGTGATTCAGATTTGTTTAAATAAAATAAAAAAGTATGGTCAAGAAGTACTTTTTCAAAAGTTTGGATACACCTACTCAATCATAATGTTTCAAAATTTCAGAATAATAAAATTCTAAAAATGTTACTCCTATTCTGGTAAAGGAGGTGAATTGGACTGATTGATTGATTGATTCACTCAGGCGTTAGTGAGGTGTGTGATTCCCTCCAAACCTTATGGCGGTCTTCTCCATGGCATCGGGACTGTCGACAGCGGGCAGGTCATCAGCTAGAATCTCCTCTGGACTCCGCGGGTCAATCAGGATACCCCGCTTGTCCTTGTCCTTGATCCCGATGCCTGCTGTGATGGCGTTCCACAAAGCATTCTGTGACTTGGAACCTAATGCAACAATCAGAGATCAAAAGCTCAGAGGGGTGTAGACGACAGAATGCAAGACCGGGGCAGAGTGAAAAGTAGACAGAGAGATAGAAAGATAGAGGAAGAAAAACAATTTCTTGTCATTTTTCTGTTCTGCCAACATGTAGTCGAGAGGTAAAGGTTTGGAAGGTTACTTTGGGTAGACAGTCCCTGCTGGTAGATGCTGTAACTGCACCATTAAGAGGGCAAACAATATATATTTATTCATTGACTGCAGGGTTGTGCACCAGAATTTTTTATTTAACTTCTGAATTTCAATTGAGGTAGTGAACAGGAGGCAGAACTGAAATTCTAATTTGAATGTAATAAATTAGAAGTAAAATGAATTTAAATTCAAAGAAGTTCATATTACTGTCATTTCTAACAAGAAAGGTAAAGTTTGTCAAGACGGATGGACGGATATATGGACAGACGGATGGATGGATGGATGGATGGATGGATGGATGGATGGATGGATGGATGGATGGATGGGTTTGTAGATGAATGGATCGATGGATTTATGGATGGATGGTTGGGTTTGTAAGTGGATGGATGGATGGATGGATGGTTGGATGGATGGGTATGTAGATGGGTGGATGGGTTTATGGATGGATGGTTGGTTGGGTTTGTAAGTGAATGGATGGATGGATGGATGGATGGATGGATGGATGGATGGATGGATGGATGGATGGATGGATGGATGGATGGATGGATGGATGGATGGATGGATGGATGGATGGATGGATGGATGGGTTTATGGGTGGATGGATAGACACTTAATATTATTATATATTATAATATTTTTATTAGACACAAACAGATAGTTAGACAGACAGACAGGTAGACAATAGAAATATTTGAAATAGATATACAGACTGACACAGATAATATGTTCAGGTGATTAGGTCAAACTGAGTGTCCATGAACAAACATGGCAGGATGCAGTACGCATATTTTCAGTGCCTAGCCTTCAGATGGCACACAGACAACATGAATATGATCACAGACCCTTGGGATTGTGAAGACTGTGAACTTTACTGTGTCACACTCATACCTGTTTCCTCGCTGTGCAGGAAACAATTCTAAAGTAAAATTGAAGCCAACAGCTTTCAATCATGTGTCTGATTGCACATACTCACGTGCGAAGCGTGCCAGAGGTCTTGAGCTGCTCTCTCCCGCTTCATTCGCCACTGTGGAGAGAAAGAACAAAACACAGACAGATGAGTGATGTAGACCTTTCTTCAACAATCATGATGACTCATCAGAAATCGCCACAAATTTCAAGTTTGCCACAACCACACTCAGTTTCCAGAAACAATCGTAAAGTACAGAAATTGATTTTCAGATGAAACAGAAAAGTAATGTTGTTGTTTGCTTATGTTGTTTACCTGATTCATATTACAGCATGCCTATAAATGAAGCTTAAATCACTTCAGTCAGTGTTATTTGCCTATAATTCATGAATATGCTAAAGATATGGTAATTTGATCTTGATATAGCAGTAGATGTTTTAATTTACTCAATACAAAAGTGAAATATTTTAGGATTTTGGCATTTCCCCCTTAGTGAGAGAGGCAGATGATTATGAGTCAAAAGAGGGAAAAGAGAAAAATCATAAATGAGATTTCTCCTAAACATAGCTAACTTAAATTTTGAAGTCTGCTGCTTCTCAAGTTTCTCCTGAGATATATGCAGTAAATATAGACACACCATTTCTCAACGCACAAATTAGCTAGCTATGCCAACCACATTCAATTCATCCCTGTATAACAACTGTGACTTCACCTCTTATTTTAGAATAAACATCTGGAAACAGTTGATACTTACATGAAACATGACTGTCCTCTGGACAGAACAGCAGAGAGAAAAAAGTTTTATGATGTTTTTAGACAAGAAATGGAGATTTATAGTCAAGAAGAATCCAAGGTCACAGATAAATGTGTGTGACATTGAAAATACCACAGTCCTCCTACATTTTCAATAAATGCAGACATAAATCCTGCTTTGGTTTAAACGCTATCGGCTGCTGAGGGGACATTATACATGTGCTTTTTATGTGTTTACTTTAAGAATTTCTGCTGGGAAAAAGTTCCCTGTTAAAATCTGTCGAGGCTTCCATGATTCTGAGCAATAAAACTGCCTCAGGATGGATGAGTAAAAGAAACCACATGAGGTCAAAGACAACACGCAGCTGTGTTGTTTACACAGAGGAATCGCTGCTGTAAAAACTGAACGGACAGCTCCTCTCGCAGGCCACCTAACCACACTGCACTGAACGACTTACATCATTAACAGTTGACCGCTGGAAGCACCGTTTACTGAAACCACAAGAGGTTTTGAAAAACTAAAAACTCATCAAAAGGTTACAGACATCCAGACTGAACCTGCGGAATAGTGGCGTCTGATTCATAACGTTAGCGAATCGTTTGTTTTTAATGATTCATTGAAACCGATTCGCGAAGCGAGTGTGAATCACTCCGATTAAAGATAAAAAACAAGGCGTTAAATACACAATAAAAATAAAAATAAAAATAAAATAAACATAGACTGTAAAAGAAGTTGCTGCATTACATTTTTAAGTAACTTCAACTTAAATTACATTAAACTGGCTTTAAAAATGAGTTGAATCTTGTATAACTTATTAAAAAAGATGAAAATTGCTTTACTTATTTTGATAAGTTAAAGCAATGTAAAAACATCATGTTGTCATAACTTATTGATCATATAATGTCTTACAGTGTATAACATGCATAAAAAAGGATCTTAATTTAGTTTCAACTTTTCTGTTGGTACCATAAGAATAGGCTATAGTTCAATCCCTTTACAAATGTATTTGAAATACATGAAATGTATGTAACTTATATAAACTTAACTCCCAATAAAATTAGGCTATATAAAATAAAATAAATGTTATTTGAAATAGAATACATTCCAATGAATAGCCTACCCTACATTATAAGTGTGAAATAATTGCTTCTTACTTCAAGTTATTTTCAATTTGTTGCCAATGCAATATTTCTCATTTTCATTTAGTTTACGTTTTTCAGTTGATATTGATATTTAATTTTATTTCAGATAAAATGTACTAAATTTACAAAAATGTTTAAAGAGTATTAGTTTTTGTCAACCTTGGGGGATTTCTAAAAAGTGAAACAAAAATAGCAACTTAAGCAAAAATGAAAGACAGAAAAATCATGAAACACTGAGAACAGGTGAATAAAGTGCTGAAAGAATGAGAAAGGCAGAGAGAGGGAGTCGTGAGGTTGTTAAGTGGGGACAGCCGGTCCGTGGGGGGGGGGGGGGGGGGGGGGGCACAGAGGTAATGAGAGGGAAATCAGAGAGAAGCCTTTAGCACAGTGAGTTTGTCAGTGTCCAACGAGTCAGTACTCAGGAGAAGAGGAAGGACTCTTCATTAGAGATAATGACTCCCCCTGGGCAGCTCACACGACTCCTCTAATGTGCTGACGACAGAACGGCCTCCAGCGAGGGGGCGCACGCCATCACCCACACCTCCCCTGACAGGTAACCAAAGACCCCTTTTTCCATTTAATGCCTTGGATCTCCATATCTACAAGTCTTCACATGTGTATGATGTATGAATGTATATAGTTCTTATTATTGTGATATATATTATTTTTCTATATTTTCTTTATTATTGTATTGTTCTTTAATTTTTGTTGTTAATATAAATTAAAACATATATTTATTATTTATATATTATATGTAATTGTAAATAATAATTATTCTATTATTAATTGTATATATATATATATAAATTGTATAATAATAATTATTATTATTAACATCATTAACATACAGATTTGGGGTCTCCTTAAGGGCTCCACACCTGACCCACTGCAGGTGCTTTAATGAGGCCCCATTGGCCATCCTGCCCAAGCACACACACACACACACACACACACACACATGCAGCTCTATGGGGACGGGATGGGTTGGGGTTGTTTGTCAGGCAGAGGCAAGAATCACTAGGTCGTGACATCACATCCTGCCTCCGCCGGTGACCATGGAGACGGTAATCGCAAAGGCAGCATGGGAGACCCACTGGAGAAAACTCTTATCATTGGCCCAGTGCATTTTAAAAGCGTGACTGTTTGTGTGGGCTTTGCTTTAATGATAAACACAGGTTCCCGTGAGAATTCATCCAATCAAACAGAAGTCGCAAAAGGACTCCAAATGATCACTTCTTTTCTTTTTTTCACCTGATCCCTTCGATTTGTGCACCGCTGTGGTTTCTCCATTTCTTCAGATTGTGGTCTGTTATATAAGCCCATGACCTTTTAAGAGTATAATTACCACCATCCAATGTTCTGCCACCACAACTGTCATGTCACATTGCTGTTCAAGCTCTCTTTGTTCTGTGCCTAAATCAGCTAACCCTGTCAGAAAAATCGACGTCCTGATATCGTAACCCACACCATCTGACAGGGCACCAATTCAGGCTTTCTGAACAACACAAAGCATTGTGAATCATTTTGTGCCAAAAAAAAAGTTGTTTCTTATGTAATCTAATTGTACTCAGGCGACTCAGAAACACCCAGAGACTGATTATAAGACACAATCACTTTGTTGCTTTCTTGTTACTATGACAGAACAGAAGACAGGGAATTTGCATGCAAACTCAAACTGTCTTCAACCAATTTACCAAACCTTTGTGCATGTGTTAAGATGGCGTTTTCTTGAGACATCTCTGAAGCCTTTTCTGAAACCTTCACGTATAAAAAACACCACTGTAACTATATACCCTCATGTCTGAGAGACACCATGACCCCTTTAAATAGCTCAAAACATATAAATACTGACATATCGGGTTGATACCTAATACTTTAACTTGTTAACACGCTTCAAATGTTCTTCATTTAAGAGTTTAAGAGACCCCCACAAATAAAATACGATTAAATGCCATGGATTTCACAAGCTAAGGTTTTGATTGGTCTATTTGTATTTTTTATTGCATTTTCTACAATGTGTTTTTGCTCAAACTGACCCAAAACAGACACAACATTTCTATACTGGATAGCAGTCAGTCATTGTTCTGAAAATGCGTAACTTTTTGGTTAAAATTATTATATTTCTACGCGGATTTGATATTAAATGAATTTAAAATAACAACAATATTAATAATAAATTTAAAATGATGATGATTCTTGTTTTATTATTGTTAAGAATTTAATATTTTTATAAATTATTATTAAGAAAGAATTTATAACAATAATAAGGATGATTACTGTTATCATGAATTAATAATAATAATCATTGCTATTCTTAATTTTATATTTCTGTTTATTATTATTAAGAAAGAAATGATTATTCATAATATTAATATAACAACTATAATAATTATAATAATTGGTATTTTATTGATCGATTGATTTTTATTATTCATATACAGCATTGAGATCTCTGGGACCATTAAACATAAACAATGTGAAGTTAACCCTCATGTTCTGTTGAGATTGACATCTGTTTGACGTGGACCTAAAAAATTAGTTCTCTCAAACTAAACGGGCTAATTTATGGTTTTAAAATGCCAAAGGCACTTGTAGCAGCTCCATGCTCGCTCACACAGAAAAAAAAAATCAGTGCTGGCCATCGAAACACACACACACACACACACATCCACCCACACACACATATCTGATCAACTGTTCTTACCAATAGTGAAGCTGTAGCCATCAATGCTGAAAGTGGCACTCCGGCATTTTTTAAATCCTTGTTTTTTGGAGCTCAGCTCTGACATCTTCTCTAGTTTACTCGGTCCGTCTGCGAGAGGAGAGAAACTCTGGAAACAGACTCCTCAGGTGGGAAAAGCGTACTCTGAGCAGGGAACGTCAAAGATCAGAGAGGATCATTAGAAAAGGAAGTCACAGGGTTGGCATCTCCTGCAGGGACCGCATCCCATCTGTAAAAATCCCTATTGCGCTCATCATTCAGGCCTGTTTCTCTGTTGCGTGCCTTTCTTACACTGTAAAGAGAATAAACACACAGATGGGAGATGTTTCTCTCTCTCTCTCTCTCTCTCTCTCGCTCTCCCCTGCCGCTCACACTGTGACCCTTCCCACTGCTAAACTGTGCTTGATTATAGGCTCTCTCTCTCATTCACTGTTAAACTCACTCGCCCATTTACTTGAGCGCTAAGCATATATGCATTCACTGATCTGAGCCAGTGATACGTGCTGATGTTTATTCGTGTGCCTTCTTCAAACCTGTGTGGTTACTGTACGTGTGGGTGTGGGCGTGTGTGTGTACAGGTGAATGTGTGTCATGTGCTATTGCAAAAGGGCGACCTTTTTATGATGTTCAAACAAAACACTTTGTCAGATTTGCTGGCTGGATGAGATTAAAAGAAGGTTATAGAAGGCCGTGGTGTCAAAAACAAAGCAAGTCTCAGAATCCATACAGGACCCATTCTGAATTACTTGATTTTCGTTTATGAAAAATGTGTCATCATTTATTCCAAACCTGGATGACTTTTTTGTCAGTATAACAGTTTTTTTTCTGGATCTAAGACAATTCTTGAAAGCTCAGTTTCACCACACTGTAAAAAATTTCTAACCCTCCCAAATCAAAAATTTCAAGTGACCGATAACATCTAAATTTTCCAATTGGCCCAAGTGAAAATCTGTAAATTTAATTTTATAATTTACAGAATTTCACTTGGGCCAATTGAAAAATTTAGATGTTATTGGTCACTTGAAATTTTTGATTTGGGAGGGTTAGAATTTTTTTACATTGCAGTCATTGTGTTTTGTAAGAGTAAAGCCCAATTTATACTTCTGCATCGAACCATGGTTCGAATTACGTGGGAGCTGAGCTCCCATAGTGAGAGGATGAGCTCCCATGAAAGCAGTAAAATCATACACCTGTGGGGGTCTCTAAAAATCATCAGCACCATTATTTTAAATGACAAATAAAGCACTTTTTCATTCAGACTACTGTAGCGTGACTTTAAAGATAGGACAAGATGCCAAACACATGGATCTCGCGGGATCTCGGATCGTCATCACACTACATCCTTATGCTTCGCTTTCTGCTAGGACTTTTACTGACTTTTCTCAACTCACAGAAGTGACGTCAACGTCCGATCTAGCAGTAGCATAACCCATCAGGCAAGTGTTATTTTAACATAGGCGTAATTTGCGGGTGGGACACGTCCCCACCACTTTTTGCTAAGGTCGATATTGTCCCCACCACTTTTGAAACATCTCGCGGCACAAATATAGGCCTACCAATACAAATAAATAAAACATCTTCAGTTAAACTAGCAGAGCAGTCATTTAGTTCGTTTGTTAAATAAGAGGCGATCTAGCGCTGAAATGTTTTGTTTTTGAAATCAAGTGATCAAAGTGCTCGTTGCCGCTGCGATCAGTGGCGCGGATACTGTGTTCTGTTGTGGCTCGCGCACAGTCTTCACTCGGACGCGCGCTTCAATCCGTTGTGGAGACTCTCTATTCGTTCCGGTGAAATTACAAAACAAAATGCACACAAACGTGTCCTTGCCTGATATACAACCACTGATAAACATAATAGGTTTTGGTGAAAAAAAAAAAAAAAAACTATACGAGTGCAGATTAGAACCCAGAACCTCTGACACGCCTGGCGAAAGTTCTGCCACTGGACCATTTAAATACACACTTAAAACACCACTAACAACATATATTAGACCTCATTAAACGACAAATTAAACCAAATGTACTATTTAAATTGAATTGTGTTAGCAACGCTTTTTTATTAAACATTTTTATTTATTTACATTAAACTACACTGCTCCTGCTCATAGGCTACTTTTTTTTCTTCTTTTTTTAAAGAGACCCCCACAAAGACGAAATCATAATTCGAACACGGTCGAACTCACGCCGTAGCTACGTCGTAGGCTGTGTGTAGCGCGCGTACCCTAACGTGCACCTCTCCAAAAATGTAACAATGTGTCAACTCTACGCGGACGCAAGCGCTGTGATTGTTCTGCTAGGACCGCTCCCTCGGGTTTCACATGTTCCCTCTTCAAGTGTAATTGCGCGTCAACGCGGACAACGACGCAGAAGTATTAATGAAAACCAACGCGTTGCCTACAGCGTAGAGGCTCCGGCGTAGGTCCGACGCAGAAGTATAAATCAGCCTTAAGAATGCGAATTATAGTGCAACTCATTGCCACTAGGGGCGCTATAACAGGCATATGAGTGTAACCTGTCTTCTTCTACAGTCAGTTTTCTACATGTCCCCTTAAGGAACATGGTGGTGTAAAAAAAAACGTCTGCATCCGAAAACTTTCAGCATGATCAACAGCGTTTGTGCACTAAGGTACCTCACGAAACTGATTTCCGACAGACTAAGGCAGCATAACAGTTTAATGATCTACATCAAAATAGAGTGAGCTTTGGTGAGAACTAAACAAACATTTAATTACTACAGTAGCAGTTTCTCACTAGAAATCACATCAGAAGCGGAAAACATCAAAAACTTACATTTACACAAAAACTGACCAGCAACCGCAACTTTGAGACGCCATCTTTCTTTTTCTAGCTCAACTGCTGTCATCAAATGGAATGCACAGGATTGTGGGATTTCAAAGGCCGCAAAAAGATAAATCTACGCAGCCTTCAAAAATCGATCAGATGAAGGTATCTTCAGCTAACATTGGATTTGGACGTGCCTTGATGCCTTGGAATGTGTCCTTCGAAGGCAGCATTTATAAGATTTCGGATGCAGCCAATATGAGATGGGAGGCAAAATAATAGGCCAATGCTTTTGCGTTCTTTCGCAAATGTTTTGCGTTCCCCCAAGAAACTTTGTGTTCACTCGAAGCACGCAAAACCTTTTGAGCTCTTTGCGAGTGAACGTAAAGTTCCACGGGGGAACGCAAAAGCATTGGCAAATAATTTTTCCACCATCTCATATTTTTTTCCTTCACCGTGTCTCTTTAGGTCCTCCGTAGTTTTCTCTTTCTGGCCAACTACTATCTTAGCGGAGCATCAAGCCAGTTTGTAAAACTGTCAACATATTTATAGCTACCTGAATCATAACACATTTGGTTTAATGGCACAGATATTTGAATGTGACTATCGCCCCCTAGAGTACGGATGTCTGTTTCCTCCACAGTCACAGTAACAGGAAGTATTCAACAGGACGGTGCATTTAGTATGTGCAAAACCAAGAATTAGTGTTAGTGTACTTGATATGTTTCTGTTCCACTTACTGCTGAAATAACACTAGATATCTAGCATTGTACGAAAAGCACACATTTCTTACTATATCTTTCCAAACATCTCTTTTAAACAGGACTTTAAGCTCATTTGAGTGATGCAGCCATTCACTGGTGTTATGTTACAACCCTGTGGCACTTCAATTCACTCACTGATTAGACATCGTGATCTGAAAACCGCACGTACACGAACTCAAGCATCATCCATGCTCTCTGTTTCTCTCTTTTAAGTATTGAATTACATCTTCAAGGCGCATTTGCTTTCATAAATGCATCTAATATCTGGAGATCTAGTATTTGCCCTGTAGCTTTTGGTGCTGTAGATCTGATTGTACAATACAAATCTAAAAACTGGTAAATTAGTTATTAGCCACTGCTTAGAGAAATTGAACAAGCAAAAAAAAAAAAAAAAAATGCAATAAATAAATAAATAATTAAAATAGATTCAAAAGCTTTTAACACTTTTGGATAGAGATCCCATATGAATTTACTGCAAAATAATAACAATTTTGGCAGACACTGTGGTTTCCATGGTATTGTTGCTTGGGGGGGGGGGGGGGGGGTCTCCACAATAATAATAAAAAAACATAAAAATGTTTCCATCCACAGCATGTTCCCCAACACAACAGGTGAAATAAAAACGTAACAAATACATTTCTGTCGTGGTATATGAGAGTAGACCATTCACCTGAAGGCTACAACCCAATTTCGGTGTCACTTAGCAACCACAAAAATATGTGTCCTTTATATTTGAGTCTTATTGCTGTGATCTGTTTTCACTAGGATTCTGTACGGTGTCAGCAGGTGTGGGATCTAAATCAGATGAGTACGTTTAAGTGAAAATGATTGTTGTCTGGATATATGTTGTCGTAAAGGAGAGGTGAAGGGGTTGTGCCATGTGTCTTGTGTTCATATACAGCGGTTGTCTCATGGTGATAATTAAACTGTCATATTAGTTCAAGCCAATAGAGTTCTGACCCATTCACGCTGTATTAAAACACATAGCACCTGTTAAATTGCTGTGTGGATGTATGCGTGACACTCCCACATGACTGCGATGTGATCTCACACACACAAGCTGAGTGGACCGTTCCCATCCAGCTGTGTTTTTGAGCACCTGTTTTCCAGATCCCCCCTCACCCACCTGCAGAGAAAACAGAGACCAAAGTACAGCGTGATTATACCCAGAAACACCTGCTGTAAAACTGCTGAGATTCAAATCTGAGAGTGATGATTCTGCATGTAGCTCTCTCTCTCTTTCTCACAATGCTCTTCACCTGATGAGTGTTTACACCCCTGCTCTATTTATAGATTCACACACGTGTGTGAAAATTGATCCACTCTTAGTTTATCCAAAACTATTAAACTTTAGTCACCCTGCTAGATTCCCAGCAGAACACAAACAAAAAGTTTAGCAGGATGTTAATGCTACTCTTTTCTATAAATTAAGTTACAAAAATAAAAAAAACTCCACAGAAGTGGCCCATGCAAATTTTACATTTTTTAATATATAGTATTGAATATATATTGGTTTTCACTGGAAAACTTCCTTTCCGCTGTATTCTTACATCTTGCTCATATGATATCAATAGCAAACGTCAATGATCCAACGATCCAACCAATTCCCACTGGACAAAACCCAAAAAGTCCCACAAAAGTCCCGCCCATGTTTTCTATAAGCCATTTCACTTCGATATACACTGTAAAAAATGTATTTAATGATGTACACATTTACACATAATCACAACATTTTTTCTTTTGTCAAATCAACAAATTTTCAACTAACTAATTTCTAATAATCAACTCATTTATGTGGTTCAGATAACATTAAATTTTGAGTTTCTATTGATTAAACCAAATCAAATCTTCATTGTATTAACTCAATTTTTTTATTTAACGAACTTAAAATTTTAAGGCAACCAGGTTATACTTACTTTTTTAAGTTAAACCAACAATAATTTTTTTATTTTTTAATTTTCACTATTATTTACAGTATCATCACAATAGGGAAGAAAATACTATCACAACTTAATAATAATAATAATAATATTTATGGTTGTCATGGCAGAAAACCACAGTGAGCCCATAAAGCCTCTCTTTTGTTGACAACACACTAATAAGTCACTAATAAGTCACATCATTTTATTTCTTTTAAATGTGCAGCCATATCACAGAAAAATGAGATTTAATTCTGAGAATAACAGTATATATTTCCTTCGGTTTCTTATAAAGCTTTTGTATTGCGTTCATGCGTTGAAATAAAATGCGCCTTGTCTATTTACTTTTATGATGTTATACCTCAACCGTAACGGTCCCCATTCACGGTCATTGTATAATCTGTACAATCTGTTCATCATATAAAACGATCGAGTCTCTTCAGAAAATTTGGACTAAACCACTTGATTCATATGGGTTAGTTTTACGATCTCTTTATGAACTTTTTGAAGCGTCAAAGTGGTAGTTGCGTAGCTGTTAATGGAGGGACAGAAAACTCTCAGATTTAATCAAAAATATCTTCATTTGTGTTCTGAAGATGAACAAATGTCTTACGGGTTTGGAACAACATGAGGGTGAGTAATTTCATTTTTGGGTGAACTATCCCTTTAAGAGATCTACAGAAGAAAGAAAAAGCATACTGTTAGGACCAACATCTGGATTAGTAAATGAAGAAGACGTTTTAGCTTTTAAGGTTATACTGTATATGGTGATCTCAACATTTTATTGTAATATCATCATACAAACAGATGGCTATACCTCACACGGCTATATAGAAAGCAATGGTGTTTTTCTACATAAGTGCTGCATATTTCGTCCAAGGCCAGTCATAAATTTACTCAAACAATGCAACAAGTGAAATAAAAACCCAGGGTCAGCCCAGACTGGCACTCTGACAGCATGCCAGAGAGAAAGATATGAAACTCAAGGACGTCGAGAGCAGAATGAAGCAGGTTAACTTCTCCATCTCTGACTCTGAGTGGGAGTAGCAAGATAAAAGCTTGGTTTATCTGATTCTGAAAAGACCATAGTCCACAAAACCCCACCCAGGACTCTCAGCTCACAGGTTTCCATGGCAACCACACACAGCTCACAGGTTAAAAAAGTGCCTTTTGTGGTTTCACAACATGCGTGAAACATTTAGCAGATTTATGGCTCTTCGAACCCCAGTCGGAGCTTGTGTGGCCGGTTAAACTGTTTCACTTATAAAGCAATGAGGGCTGTGGTTATTAACCTGGTTTAAATGTTTTAAAAATAAAAAATACTAAATATATATTTAATATATATTTCAAATAATTCAAATAAATATGCTAAAAAATGTGTAACGTGTAATAAAAGTTATTTATTATTATTTTAGTCATCGCCTTAGACATCACCATTCTGTATTTTAACTTGTTTTTTTAACAGTAAACTAATAAAATAATTTAATATAAAATATATTCTATATTTTTTTAAAATAAATATATCAATTGTACATTTAATATATAATTAAAAAAAATGTTTTTAGCATATTTTAGCATAAGTTATTTATTATTATTTTAATAATCACCTTAAACATCACCTTTTTGTATTTTATCTTGTCCCATCAACAATTTTTGTTTTTATTGTAGAACATATGCATTTCTCTTAAACTTCAGGTCAGGAAATTATTTGCATTTAATTGTTTTTTTTTATTGACAGTAGTTTTCCCTAGTTTCTGTTCTAGAAAAACTAAATTATATTTGTCAAGCAACAGAAATATTTTAGTGAGGGCTTCAAATATTTTCTGGGACAATGTTGGGCCTTGAAGTCAATAGGATTGAATGTACTGCTCTAGAGTAGCAGGGATCTCAATAATGGCTCACACTGTACTCAGATTTGAGTCTGCAATGAAAAGTCTGATCTCAATATGAAATTAAGCATTTCTCATCAAACGCTTCCAAATGATCTGATACTGTATATAACCACATTCATGTCATAACTCTATATTCTTATTGTGCTATGTCAACAACTGTCTCATTTTTGTCAATTTGTATTTCTCTGAATCAATTGTTGGAGAAACATCTGATAAAGCTGCTGGTTAAAGGGGACCTATTATGCAAAATAAATGTTTTTCGTGGTGTTTGAACATAAATGTGTGTCGGCAGTGTGTACAATCACCCTATAATGATAAAAAATTCACCTTTGTTTTAATCCCCATAAATCGTAAAGTGTCTCAGAACAAGCCGTTTGCAGATTCTAGCAAAGTATGTTACAGACTTCTTAAATCAGTCAGGAGACCTATATAATTTCACTGAATTTGTTAATAATTTTGGGACATATGGTTCTTCAAAAGAATATTTAAAACTAATTCATTGTATTTCCCCGAAACTACTTAACCTTATCAAAATTGAAAAGATGTATAATCCTGTAATTGGTTCTCTTCCGACTCTCACTGTTGGAGTCCTTTCTATTAAGAATAATTTTTTTTATAATATTTATATTCAAAAAATATTAATTACAGAAAAAAAGTGTTTCACCTACGGCATTGGTGAAATGGGAACAGGATTTTCATTCCCTTTTTTTTTTCAGAATCTGTGGTCAGATATTAATAAATATGTAATTCCTAATAAAGTCAAAGAAACTCACTTTAAAATAATAAACAGATATTATCCATGTAATGATTTTATCAGTAAGTTTAAAGAAGGGGTTTCTCCATTAATTTGTTTTTGTAAAGAGGAAACAGAAACAATTGTACATTTATTTTTTAGTTGTAAGTATACCAAATTATTTTGGTCCAAAGTTTCTATGTTTGTTTTTGAGGTGTTTTACAAATTTAAATGTATGTAAATGTAATAAATAAATAAATAAATGTAAATGTAAATTTGTCACGATAACTGATATAATGGTCTTGTTTATGGATTATGATACCGGTTTATGGGAAATAGATAATAAAACAAAAAATGTAATTTTATTTGGGAAATATCATATACATAAAGCAAAATATATGTTAATTGTACCAAATGCTAGACTATTTTCTACTGAGTTAAAGTTTTTTTTACGATTCTCTGACTTCAATACTGAACAATTGTAAAGCTGTTAAGACATCTCAGTTGTTGAAAAGGATAATTTATGTATTAGATGTTTGATTGATTTTCTGATGCAAGATGTAGAGTTGTGAATTTGGTTTTGAAAAAAAGTGTTTTGTATGTCTCTGTATTCCCCTATTGTTATTGTTATTGCAATAAAAAATTAATAAAAAAACGTTCTAGCAAAGTGATGTCACGTTGCACAGGCCCCGCCCACAACTGCCGACCGACTCTGGGTGCTTCTCAATATCCCTCCTCGTCTCCTCTCTCCTCCGTCCTCCATCCTATGACCCGGAAACCGATCGAGCACAGCCATCTTGAAGGACATCTCAATTCTCTAATTGCACCGCGAGGAGTCGAGGATCGAGGAGTGAGGAGGCTTCCTGAGGAGTCATGAGCGAGGATACACAGGTGTATCCTATGCGGAAGAGTTTTATCGACTAAAACGTGACGCACGTATAAATTCTCCTCCCCCTTCACATCGGTCACAATAATTTTGATTTATACTTTACTTTTGCAGTTTATATAAACCACACACCTCACATATTTCAACAGGGTATCTTTCTTTATTATTATTTATTATGAATTTCTTAAATAAACAAATTTCAACAACATGAGGGCAGATCCTCTGAGCGCTGCTGATGACGCGATGAAGTGACGCTCGAGTGATCAAGGATTCCAATGTATAAAAAAAGCTTTCATTTGATCCCTCCGTCCTCGCGTCTTTTCCTTGCAGAATTCCCTCGCATCCTACAGGGGGCGGAGCTGAGATGCGAGGAAAGGAAGCGAGGAGAGGAAACGAGGATGCACAAATAAGAATTGAGAAGCACCCTCTGTTATTAGCATAGACCCCATCCTGAGTGAACCGTCAACCGCCATGTTTATCTCCATGTTTTTATGTATTCTTATTAAGGCTAAAGTTATTCAGTCAAGAGCAGTGAGCGATTTTCTGTTTATCTTTTGTTGTTTGATTCATATTAACAGCATGTATAGCAGTAGGTACTGTATATTACGCTGCTTTTCGCTTTAATACACAGATCTAATATACATATGAAATTTACTTGCTGTTTATGTTCGAAGACAAAACCGACATGTGTTTTTGACATAACCTTGTGTGTATTTGACAGTTTAAGCACAATAACATGCGAAAGAGAACTTAGTTTAATACTCACGGGACTCTTCGGATGTGTGCGCTCAGAAAACCATATCAGAAGTTTAGACTGATATGGCTTTAAAACGCAGGCAGATAATACATATTCATGATGACAAACAACTGCAATGTCACGTGAGCGTGACCACGATAGAGATGATAATCCAAACCAAACTGATGTTTTGTTAGTTTCTGACAGAGTATCCCAGACAGGAGCTTTACAGGCTCCGCCCTCTTCTGGAAAGCGGGGTGGAGCAGCAGCTCATTTGCATTTAAAGATACAGTACATACACGGAAACAGCATGTTTTTCCTACCACTCAAAAATTACCATAACAACATGGTATAATAAATTATCTGTGTTGTTTTTTGAGCTGAAACACCCTGTTTCAGGGACACCCTGAGACTTAAATTAGGCTACATCTTGTAAAAAGGGGCATAATAGGTCCCCTTTAAAGGAAGCAAGTGAGAAGTCCACAGAGTCTCTTGTGCAAACTCTGAGCAACACAATCTCCTCTGGGAGGCTCCAATTTAGACTTCTGAAGACCTTACAATTATCACTGTTGAAGTACTGGCGTATCACAGCTGTCTGAACTTTGAACGGCTAAATCACCTGTAAGTGCAATACAAAAGTCACGTGTAAAACAATCCGCTGTTTTCATTTAAGATCACAAAAAGGAGCCTGAGGAGTTTTCTATCGTACTCATGAATGTTTGAGGAGCTCCCAGGCCTTATTCCGAGGTGGAGAGAGAGAATAAGATGCTTTACGCTCCATCGGTTTAGCTCCGATTACTCGCTCATCCCAGTGAGAGCAGCAAACACTTGTAAGAAACACTATCGCTCCAACAACAGGCCTGATAAACCAATACACTTCTGTTACAGCTTCTGACACACTAGGCTGCGCTTGTGGCATCAGATGTCTTGTTCGAGAGTTTGTATGATTGAGCTGCTAAAAGCCTCGTGTTAGGTTCAGGCAGACTATCTATCTGGTTTAATGAGAAGAGTGCATCCGTGGGTCTATCCTGCCCACCTCAGCACTCTCAGACACCTCCACATCTCAGATGATGCAGATTTTAATGCTTCATTTAAATATCTTTCTCACTTGCGCATACAATTAATGTTGCCTTAATGTCATGTTGGAATAATCATATTTGATGAACCCACCTGAACGCCCCCGCAATGTTGAAACTACCAATGGGATGTTTACAGACTTTCAGAGTTGGGGATGTTTAAGACAATTAATGGCTTTTAATATAGAAGCGAACTAAGTTTTTACAAAATACACATCTCTGCACCAATAAAACAGGCAAAACCTTGTTTTACTGCCAAATTAAATGCAATATCTTTTGTATATTTTATAGCAATATATTTCTTATTATATTACGTAGATGTTCAGCATTTCCCAGAAAATGTTTTACCAGTTGCTAATTCTTTTCTGTCGGCTCTTAAAAGCATAAATGATAACATCTGCACTGGCATTAACATCAGCAAGCAGCATCATCCAACCAAGTCTGTTATTGCCTTTGTCCGAGAAAGACCCAAGGGGGCCTGCTCGCAACAGCGAGAGACTGGCACCTCCTGGTGGACCTAGGGAGACAATTGAGGTTTCCAGACACCATTGCAGTCACATCACTCCGACCGGACATGGTCTTGATGGCAGGTGGTGTTACTTGAACTAACTGTCCCCTGGGAAGATCGAATGGAGGAAGCCCAGGAATTGAAGAGGGCCAAGTACGCTGATCTGGTAGCTGAGTGTCGGAGGAACGGGTGGAAGGCCCGCTGTGAGCTTGTTGAAGTGGGCTGCAGGGGCTTCACAGGCCAGTCTCTACACCGGGTCCTGGGACTCTTAAGGATTTGCGGACTGCACAGGCAAAGAGCCATCAAGAACATCCTGGAAGCTGCTGAGAAGGCTGCACGGTGGCTCTGGTTAAGGAGGGGGGACGCGTGGCGTAGGGCGCTACCTGGACTGATCACCCCCGGCTGGGTCGCCCGGGTAAGGGTGTCTGATGTAAGACCCGAAACACCCTATGACCCCAGGAGCATCACTGACGATGTGTTCAGGTTGCACCACAAGGTGTATTCAAGTACTAATAACACCTAGCTGTCTCTCGTCTTTAGTCTGAACCTTAAAAATTAAACTTTTAACAGTCATCTGTTGTTGATGATACAGAGGAATTTGAAAGTGAACACATGCAAAGATTTTTCTACCCTGGAAATGAACGACTCTGAAGGCAATGTAATCACAGTTCATCGGCTGCATCCGAAATCACATACTTCCCTATTATATAGTAGGCGAAAAACAGTGTATGTGACAAAAGAAGTATGTCCGAATTCACAGTACTTCTTTAGGCAAAAAGTACCTGATGATGACCTTCTACTTCCAACGAGATTCTGAAGTGTGGATATGGACACTTCACTATCCCATGAGGCCATGTTTAAGTATTCTGCCCAATCTCTGGTCACAATGCAGCACTGTGTATCTGTGGCTAATATTACTGGCTTATAAAAGGATGGAGAAAATGCTTTAGTTTCCACATGTTTAGTTGATGACTCACACAATATTTTGGCACACATTCATGTGTCACCTGTTAAAAGCTTGCCAAATTAGGCAGATGGTAACACAGACCAGTCATGTGACAAACCCACATCCTCAAAAACCAGCAATATTTGCTTCCAGTGTTTAATTTTAAAGACATTTTTGTTTACTTTTGAACAATGATGTGTATTTCAATTCATTTCCAGTGTCATGAAGTCCTGAAGCAAAATAAGTTGAGATGCACTTTGCTAACTGCCAGACAATGTCTACGACAACTCAGTATCAAATTAAGTTTGTGTAACTCATTATATAGATATACCGAAAGTGTTGTTTACCATATCTTTATGTACACAATAATAATCCTTTACATTGTAATCCTTTTAATTTTAATATTTGGCATGTTTATGTGCTGCTGTGCATCCCTGTGTGTTTAATAAGCAGAATGCGCTGTGGACCCACCTTATAGACGCACATTACTAATGCGCTCTTTAAATAAAAAAAATAAAAAAATAAAAATACTCAATGGCGCAGTCTATTTCAGTTGCCTCAAAATAGCAACGGTCCAACAATGCGCCTGAACACACCTCATTTTCAGACCAGCACGCCCATGGGCGCAAATGCATTTGCTATTTAAACAACGTGGCGCAGGACGTGAAAATGATAACTGCGTCGGGCTGAAACTAGCAAAGGATACTTGCATTGCGCCGGGTGTAAGATAGGGCCCTTGAATGCATGTTGTTTTCAACTAATCTTAAGCAAGCTATTAATGGGTAACATTTGCCAAGCAATAAAAAACATTTTCAGTTTCTGGAATCAATAAGACAGTAGCGATTCGAAATGATGTAAACCTCTAATTTAGTGAACTCAAAGCATGCTTCTTCTTTTCTCTGTAAAGTGCGTTCTGAAGCAGACAGCTATCTTTTGTGTTATTATATCTGACACCAGAACTTAGTTATAATGCTTCTCTGATTACTTTGCCCCTCTTGAACACTGCAATTAATTCTGGTCTCATAGCTGAGAGTTAAACAAGAAAACGAGTGTTTCATCAAGGTCTATGATAATTAAAGCCTCATCCCTAGCAATTAGCCCTTGTCTCACGCAGAGGAAGAAGTTGCTCAGAAACGCTCATCATTATTAAGGCCACCGCATGTCAAACACGAATAAAGCTCCATTGAGCTCTTCTGTGCCTCGTCAGCCAATGCTGAAATGTCTAGAATGTGTCTTTGTAGGCCTACTTTAATATTAACATAATGTTATGCTATGTATATAGCTTGCAGAAAGTTTTATTTTTGTCAGAATATAAGTCAATGTACAAACATTTGCTCACAAAATGGTCTAGTTACGGTGCCGTGCAAAACCCCAAGAGGTAGCCGTTTCTGATGGATCTGTTCAAACTGTAATACATTTGTGCAGTATTTTCTACATGTTCATAATAGCTGATATCTGGTTAAACTAAATCTGTTTCCCAATGGAGAAAATGAATGGGATTTTTACTTTTGGAACACAACTGTGCTCTTTAACAAATGTTTCATTTAACCTTTCATAGCTTTATTTGGGTATGTCATTTAAAAGACGTTCATCAGCTTTTATTAATGATTAAGGCTAAATGCACCATATACAGTGATTTTCTATCATTTCTAATGAAGTATGTTGTTCCAAATTCAGACAATGTCTGCTCAAGGCTCCTTTAACCTTTGACCTTCCTTCCTTCCCACTAATTTGACTTATGACTTTGGCTAGAAGCAGTTGACCTTGATGGCCTTTTCATTTGGTTGGTGGCTAGCAGCAGTTAAGCTGGTTTTGAAAACAGCATTCATACGTGCCACTGACCACAGGCTTTAGCAGTGAAGTCTCTTTTCTCTGCCCCAAAACCTTGACCTCTTAACTGTAATGTCACATTACAGATTCATACAGACTCGACAGCAGTGAGTGCATGAATTAGCCACAAAAGGCACAGAACACAGAACATGTACGGTGCCTGAGGTTATTAAACCCATCTGGGCACAAACTCTCTCAAAGTTCACTCTGAGCCAGTTATAATCACAATATATCTGTAGAATAAAGTAAAAAAGACCTTATCAGTCCTTTGGTGACCAGAATGATAACACTCTTTACAGTATTTAACTTGCTTTCACATTAAAAAACTAGATGTTTTATAAGATATAAATGTAATTATCGTTCTTTCAGCCTCACAAAAATATATTTATTTGTGAGGCATGGTTTTTGTCGCCTTTTTTTTTCTTCCGAAAATGTGTTTTGTACACAAAATACATGCAATTAAAGTAATAATCCATTCAGATCAGCTGTTCATTATAATGCTTCTTATGTGGCTACCAAATAATAGTACAAAAATTGATGTATTATTCATATTATGTTATATTAAAATTGTTATATTATGTGAGAAGAAAGTAACCACAGAGCGGTAGAAAATACATGAACTAGCACTATAGAAAATCAGTTGCTCAGGGCAACAGACAGTTTAGCTGTCATTATATAAAATATTTGTCAACAGAATGTTGAGTCAGCTAATAAAAAAGTATTGCAGTTGCAATTCTCAGCCACTTTTTTTCTGTTCTGCAAAACAATAAAAAATTCCAAAGTAACTTAAAAGTTGACATATAGTGGGCAAAAGTGATGTCCCTAGGGTGCATATTTGTTTTAATGACCATACAACACTGTAAAAAGTGAACAGTTGGATCAACTTTAAAAAATTACTTCAATTGGCACCTAAAGAAATAAAGTTTTCTCAACTTAAATTATCACGTTTTTCACGATAAAACGTGATAATTTAAGTTGAGAAAACTTAATTTCTTTAGGTGTTACCAATTGAAGTAATTTTTTTAAGTTGATCCAACTGTTCACTTTTTACAGTGAAGTTTGATTAAACCATCAAAATGTGAGAAAAATATTTTATATTTTTTTATTATTTTTAATATGAGGGAAGAGCAAAACATTAAACTTGGTTAAGGCATTTATCTGACAAACTTATTTTGCAAAAAAAGGGAAAACTACTACGGAAGCGTATTGCATTCACTTGAGGAAAAATAATCTACTCTGTTTTTCTGAATTAACGAGTTAATTATCTCAGAATTACGAGATAATTTTTCATGAATAAAAAGTTTTTGCTCTGTTTTTCTGAATTAATGACTTAATTATCTCAAAATTATGAGATCATTTTTCTTGAAATAAAATGTATTTGCTCTGTTTTTCAGAATTATTGAGTTAATTATCTCAGAATTATGAGATCATTTTTCATAAAAAAATATTTTGTTCTGTTTTTCTGAATTAACGAGTTAATTATCTCAGAATTATGAGGTAATTTTTAATGAATAAAAGTTTTTGCTCTGTTTTTCTGAATTATTGAGTTAATTATCTCAGAATTATGAGATAATTAAGTCATTAATTCAGAAAAACAGAGCAAATACATTTTATTTCAAGAAAAATGTATCTCATAATTTTGAGATAATTAACTCGTTAATTCAGAAAAACAGAGCAAAAACTTTTTTCATGAAAAATTATCTCGTAATTCTGAGATAATTAACTCGTTAATTCAGAAAAACAGAGTAGAATATTTTTCCTCAAGTGAATGCAATACGCTTCCGTAAACTACAGCTACTGTACAGGTTTTATGATAAAAATAACCTAAAAGCTCACAGGAACATGCATTGACTACAACATATTCAGTTATTGTTTTTAATTTTTTAGTTCTTTGTTGTTTTTGCATATGCACAATTTCTTTGTATGACCATAATAATAAATAATAAACCAATTGACTCCAAGCAAAGCTACGCAATATGCTTACACAATCTTGAACAAAAACATTTGAATAAAGGGTGAAGATGTCAATTTTCCTGTATTGGACATCATTTTTGGCCTCTGTATCCGTATAAAGTTTTAAGAACACATTGAAATCTTAATTCAGATAGAATTATGAGTACCTGCGCTGCCATGAATGTTCATGAGCTTGTTTTGTAGATTCATTATCGCATTTGTTGGTTTGTAAAAAGCAATATTCTCTGTTTTGACAGACGTCTCTCTAGAGACCATCCCAATGCTCCCTCTCTTTCGTGTATCTCTCTTGATTCCCCTAAATCCCTGCTGGTGACACAGATTGCCCTTCACAGTGTTTCTGGAGGAGATAATGAAATCTGTAATGGAACAGCAGGTCCGTCTGAGATGTGTGTCCCTGCAGCTGCTATAGACCTGGAATTACTGAATCTGAACAACACCAGTCAGACACTACCATACTGGAGTTTGTTAAACACAGTTTAAAAGGCTGAATTGTCCATGTCATGTTCCAGTTTTACGGTAAGAGACACACGCACGGATACATTTTCAATTTAAGGAAAAATCTTCTGAGTTTCTTTCTTCTTTCGCTGCTTCTTGTGGCCTTTCTGTCTTTGTCAATCATCACTTTTTCAATTATACTATTAGTGATTAAAGACGCAGCAATTTCTTCTCATCAGACCCAGTGTCTTCATGATTGTAATCAAGCCCAGATCAATCCTTCCTGCCTTCCACTTAATAAAACAGTGTAAAAAGGGAGAAACAGTACAGTTTCATTAATCAAGATGCATCTTCATATCAGACGTTTGAGATAGAAGAGCTAAGAAGAACTACAAATGTATGTACAGTAGGTCCAAAAAGTATTCTGATGCCTAAACCACTCATACATGAATGTCATTGCATTGCAAACAACATATCAACATTTGTTTTCACGTTTTGAATAATGTGCTTGTCCTCAATCAGTTTTTATTCCAAGTGGTGCACAATGGGAAGTGAGTTTCTGCCATTTTTCTGAAAAGAAATAATAATAAAGGTATTTGCGTTATTTCTCACACAATTCTGACTTTATTTCTCACAATTTCTAGGATATTTCTTCCAGTTTTGAGTTAACACCTCGCAATTCTGACATACAAACTCGCAATTTGAGTCAAAAACTCAAAATTTTAAATGTAAAATAATTTTTTTTTTCTAAATGTATTAAATCTTTTGGAATATATATATTTTTTATTCCAAGGGTTCTGACTTTATTTCTCACAATGTCTAGTATATTTCTTCCAATTTTGAGTTAACACCTCGCAATTCTGTCATACAAACTCGCAATTTGAGTCAAAAACTAAAAAAATTAAATTTACAATTTTTTTTCCCTAAATTAATAAAAAATTTGGAATATTTTTTTTATTTATTCCAAGGGTTCTGACTTTATTTCTCGCAATTTTGACTTTTTTTTCTTGCAATTCTGAGTTTACATCACACAATTTTAACTTCTTTTCTTGAAATTGTTAGTTTACAATTCAGCCTTTTTTTCTTTTTTTTTAAATTGCGTGTATTTTTTCCCTCAGTTCTGAGATTACATATCACAATTCCGATTTCTTGAAATTGCGAGTTTATACACTATCTCGAAAATGTTTTCCTCTAAATTCTCAGCCCATTATGAAATTATGGTGCTCTTGGATTGATTCTGACAAAAAAATGGATTTTAAAATTTTAAAATTTAATTTGGATTAATAACCTAAAAAAAATATTAAAAGAATAGGCCTACT
This sequence comes from Rutilus rutilus, assembly GCF_951802725.1. Classification (NCBI taxonomy): domain Eukaryota; kingdom Metazoa; phylum Chordata; class Actinopteri; order Cypriniformes; family Leuciscidae; genus Rutilus; species Rutilus rutilus. Next base: position 7,707,441 of record NC_140228.1, read on the forward strand.
GCAAGTTATTTCATTCATGAACGCAGCTGTCACGGTCATGTTCTGTTTCTTTGTCTTGTTTAGTTTCTAGTCGTAGTTTTTCTTGTCACTGTTTTGCCCGAGTTCTTCATTAGTTGTCATGGTTTCTTATTAGTTACACACCTGTTCCCTGTTCCATTGATTATCATGCTCAGTGTATTTAAGACCTCTGTTTCTTTTCTTCCTGGTCTTATGCTAAAGTTACGCTTCTGTGTGTAGTGCTTTCTGGTTCCTCTTTATTGAAAGGTATTATAATTGTTCATTCTGCTATATGCTAATTCTTGGTTTTCACCATACATGCACCACCAGACAGCTACATTTCCCCCGGTATCACATGCAGACAAGCCATAGTCCCAGACTAAAATGCATGTCTGAGCTGTCTTAACTGAAAGTAACTTGCACTGACATATCTTAAAATATGTTAGTGCCATTGTTTTGTCTCAAGATGCACACCAGTAAAGTTTTTCTTTTCTTTTCTATGGCATGCTTATAAAAGCTACTTGCATGTCCTTAATTGAACTAAGGCCTAATCCTGGCTTAATCTAAACCCTGTCTGTGAAACCCGGTCTTTTATTATAGTATATCCTTATACGTTCTCCACCCACGTGCAATTGAAACCAATGTCCACTAGAGGGCAGACGAGTAAAAGACTTGGACTAGAAATGGAACAGGATGTGGAACGGTGCCATTTACATACTAATGACTTCATTAGGCGATGTAAACAGCATGTTTTAATTACCTTAACCCTGTAAATATTATATAGGAATAAGCATAATTGAATTAAAACATGAAGTATTCCAATTTTAATTCGATTATTCCATGCAGGATGTTCATCTGACAGAATGTCTGGATTTCCTCAGTCTAAAATAATTATTCAAATGTGATTTTATTTAGGTGAAGGCAACAGAAAAAAAAGAGATATTGGTTTAATTTCAACAGAGTTTTTTTTTTAATATATTGATCCTGCATATCAATGCCAATGTGCAAAATCCTTCTTTAAGATTGTCATCATTTGCCTGGTTTTTGCCCTTTCCTTTCACCCTCAAGAAGAAATGGATTTGGGTTTTCAAGGTAAGCATTTAGTGAAATTCATATGATAACATGATGACAATTTTTTTTAAATCCACTCTAAAAAAGAATGTGGATGTCTTGCAACTGGGTATTGATATTCAGCTAGTTAAGCACGCAGAGAACTAATCACTAAAGGAGATGATCTCATTTGGACTAATGATTGTGTCCAACAAACTACCTTTAATTAAATCATAGAAATGTTGTGTTGCTCGTTGCCTGGATAGATCCTGCTAATCTGTTTATTTTTATGACAGGGAAGGTTTTTACTGCACAACAGAGAAGCATTTGAAAAAGCCCCTCAAAGTTCAGTTCATTTTGCACATCGAAAATGGAAGACAAATACTGTTTATAAAAGAATGAATCTGATTGTACTTTAAAAGGTTTATTGAATTTGTGTAAATTTGTTGACAGTTTGGTCTTATGGTGAAAGAGACACAAGTTCATCAAGTTTTTGGTCATTTGCAATAATTATACACAACAGAAAAAGTTGAAGCAGTGTATAGCTGTGGTCTTCAACAGTGTAAACTACAGACTTTGTGGTAAACATAAACCTGGTTAAAGCTGGTTTACTCAGTGGCCTATGTTGCCTTTTCAGCTCTAGTACAGCTCTATTAACATACCGCTCTAATCTGGCAATGCAAAAAAAAGGCACTTAAAGCTGTTTTTCTTTTTTACTCTTAACAGAAACAACAAAAGAAACTTCATTCTCTTCCTCTTCTACTCCAGCGTGGATCTTCAGCTCTCTAGTGCCCCTACTGGTCACAGGTACACATGCGGTTCATTCATCATCCTCGTTTTGGGTAGACTCGTTAATTATCTGTGATGATCGAAAGGTCAAAAGGTTATCATTTTCATATAAAAACGTAATATCTTTTATAAAAAACTCTTTGCATGCCACTCACATGTCCATCTCTTGTCTCGATAGTCTTTATCACCACTTTCTTTGACTGGTGGTCTATCTTAGGTCTGATTTCGCTCATGGACTCTGCAGGCAGAATATCAATCCAAATATAGTCATTTCATCATAAAAGTGTGATTGTGCTTCAAAGGGTAATAAGCCCAAAAATATGCAAAGCTATTCACTTGGGCTCAATAGGAAAATGTACCATTTTGATTTCTAAATTAATGTTGAATTTCAATGGTTTTATACTCAAACCATGTTTATTCCGACTGCATGTAAACATGTATTTGATTTGATATGATTGGATGCAATTTTAACACAATATATGGGACATGTGAAGCATCTTCTTGGCTGTTTTAAAAGTTGATAAGCCTATTCATTTTACTATAGTATAATAATTCTGCATGTTTTTTAGTTAGTTGTCATACATTATTTACATTCAGCATTGTTTTCCCTAACGTTCACGACATTCATAAGGATGATCTGAAGCATACTGTACCTCGAAGGGTTAATGATGTGATGTTGGGAAATGGTGTGGTGATCCTTGAGAGAAATAAAGAGAGAAATGATGTGTAAAAACCAATGTCAAGTCAAAAACATCAAGTCTTAAATTTCCACTCAGTATTTTTTCCCCATTAAAAAGTTTTAGCCCTAAAGAACTAAATAGTACTTTTGAAAGATATATTTATATATTTATTTACATTATAGGCCACTTTAAGAGCTGACATGTTGAGATCAAGTGACCAGCTGAATACTATTCACTTTTTCTTTTGCTCACAGAATATTAATTTTAATTATAATAAAATTGTCTAGTTAACAGGGTTAAAAATGCTTTCATTAGTTCTAGTTTTAGTTAATGATAATGTCAACTGAAACTAAAACTGATAAAAACATTTTTTGTCAATTGAAATAAAATAAGTATTAATGAAAAACGTAAACTAAAAGGACAATTAGAAATGTTTAGAAACTAAAACTGAACTGAAATTATAACTGGAAAAAATTAAACCTAAATAGTAATATTTTAAAAACGAATAAAAATGACAAAAACATTTATCAAAATTACTAATAATTTAATTAAAATTAAAAAGAAAACTGAAAATATATATAAAAAAGCTCATTCACAATATTAATACAACGTATATAAATAGTAAATGTTTTTATTTTATTAATTTGAATGTATTATTTTAAAAAACAATGGTTTGAATGAATGATTCAATGACTCACTCATAAAGACTACTGGATGAATCAGAGTTTTTGAATCAGCTATTGTTTTCTTGATGCTGCATTTATTCCACTAAGTGTCATTATGTAAGTCCATGTTGAGTGCACCTTTAAAGAGAACATACTATAAACATGCACAAGCAAGAATTCACCTGCTTTCTTCCCCTTCCAGCAGCTTCCTGTAGGTGGCGATCTCAATATCCAGGGCCATTTTAACATTCAGCAGATCCTGGTATTCACGTAGATGACGCGCCATCTCATCCTTCATGTTACGGATATCCTCCTCTAGATGGCCGATGCTGTCCTGGTAACCGGATGCCTCCATGGAAAAGTTATCTTCCATCTCTCTCATCTGACGCTCCATGGACTCATTCTGAAATTATGGATCCGATAATTTGACATTTAAGCAGCCATAATATAAAGCACTTTAATAAATGCTAATCAGGGTTATTATAGTTAACTAAAACCATAAAATAAAATAAAAAACACATTTTTGTCATTTAATAATAAATAAAATAGTGCTGTCAAATTGATTAATCGCGATTAATCGCATCTAACATAAAAGTTTGTGCTTATATAATATATGTGTACACACACAGACATATACTGTATATATATATATATATATATATATATATATATATATACAGTGCAATGCATAAGTTAATACACCCATGCTAAAGTTGACTAAAAAGAGGAATAAAAAATCATATTTTGGAAATTGAACTTAATGCCTTAATTAAATAAATTAGGAAAAATCCAACCTTTAAGGACACCAATTTTCTTTGTGAATGAATAATGTATCGTAAATAAATAAATGTTCTTCCTTAAAATACAGGGTGCATAAGTTAGTGAAAGTGAAAGAAAGTGAAAGTGACACGTGACGGCCAAGTATGGTAACCCATACTTGGAATTTGACCTCTGCATTTAACCCATCCAAGTTAATGCACACACATTAGGAGCAGAGTAGTGAGTAGTTAACACACACACACTGCAAACGTGGATACACACACCCAGAGCAGCGGGCAGCCTTTGTGTGGCGCCCGGGGAGCGATTAGGGGTTAGGTGCCTTGCTCAAGGGCACCTCAGTCATTTCCCACCAGTTCTGGAATCGAACCAGCAACCTTTGGGTTACCAGTCCAACTCCCTAACCACTAGTCCTTGACTGCCCACTGCCCACTTAGTACACCCCTATGTTAAATTCCCATAGAGGCAGGCAGATTTTTATTTTTAAAGGCCAGTTACTTCATGGATCCAGGATACTATGCATCCTGATAAAGTTCCCTTGGCCTTTGGAATTAAAATAGCCCCACATCATCACATAGCCTTCACCATACCTAGAGATTGGCATGGTTTTATTTCAGTTAGCCTAAAAGCTAGTTTGATTTGCATTGCTCTCAATGCAAATCAAACTAGCTTTTAGGCTAACTGAAATAAAACCATGCCAATGCCAAAAACCATGCCTGGATCCATGAAGTAACTGGCCTTTAAAAATAAAAATCTGCCTGCCTCTATGGGAATTTAACATAGGGGTGTACTAACTTATGCACCCTGTATTTTAAGGAAGAACATTTATTTATTTACGATACATTATTCATTCACAAAGAAAATTGGTGTCCTTAAAGGTTGGATTTTTCCAATTTTTTTTAATTAAGGCATTAAGTTCAATTTCCAAAAGATGATTTTTTATTCCTCTTTTTAGTCAACTTTAGCATGGGTGTATTAACTTATGCATTGCACTGTATATATATATATACACACACAGACACACAAATATATATAATATATATATAAGTATAATAATATATATACACAAACTTTTATGTTAGATGCTATTAATCGCATATATATATTATATATATATATCCCAGCTAACAAAGATATGTTCTAAGCCCATTTTGCTAATATTCTCATAAAGTTTGCCATTATGTTTTTATGTATTTAATTTCACTTATTTCTATTTGCTTTTAATGTACAGTACCAGTCAAAAGTTTGGAAACATTACTATTTTTAATGCTTTTGAAAGAAGTCTCTTATGCTCATCAAGCCTGCAGTTAAAAAAAAAAAAAAAAAAAAAAAAAAAACAGTAATATTATGAAATATTATTACAATTTAAAATAATGGTTCTCTTTTTTAATATACTTTAAAATGTAATTTATTTTTGTGATGCAAAGCTGAATTTTCATCAGAAAGTACTCCAGTCTTTGGTGTCTTATGATCCTTCAGAAATCATTCTAATATGCTGATTTATGATCAATGTTGGAAACAGTTGTGCTGCTTAATATTTTTTTATAACCTGAGATACTTTTTTCAGGATTATTTGATGAATAAAAAGTTAAAAAGAACTGTATTTATTTAGAATAGAAATCTTTTGTAACAATATACACTACCGTTCAAACGTTTGGGAACAATAACTTTTTTTTTTTAAAGAAATTAGTACTTTAATTCAACAAGGATGCGTTAAATTGATAAAAGGTGATGGTAACGATTTATATTGTTAGAAATGTTTTTATTTTGAATAAATGCTGTTTTTATGAATAAATGCTGTTAACGTTTTACTCATCAATGAATCCTGAAAAAAGTATTCCAAAAAAATATATTAAACAGCACAACTGTTTCCATCATTGATAATAACTGAGTATCAAATTATCATATTAGAATGATTTCTGAAGGATCATAAGACACCAAAGACTGGAGTACTTGCTGATGAAAATTCAGCTTTGCATCACAAAAATAAATTACATTTTAAAGTATATTAAAAAAGAGAACCATTATTTTAAATTGTAATAATATTTCATAATATTACTGTTTTTTTTTTTTTTTTTTTTTTTTAACTGCAGGCTTGATGAGCATAAGAGACTTCTTGCAAAAGCATTAAAAATAGTAGTGTTTCCAAACTTTTGACTGGTACTGTATGTTGTTTTGTATGTAGAGACTTTGCACGTTGTCCAAGACAAATTTCCCAGTGATGGGACTAATAAAGTATAAAAGTAAAAAGAAAGTAAAGTAAGTAAAGTTATGAACGTTCAAATATGTTTTAAACATTTTTTCTTGGTTATGCGAATGTTAAAGGAACATTCCGTTTGATCTTTCTTCAAACATTATGGAAGTGTTACTTTTGAATGTTCTCTGAACATTCCGAAACAAGTAGTCACATGTAAAAAATGTTAGACAAACGTCTAACTAAAATATTTCAGTAAGAAACGCTCCATGAACTATTTATAAATAATGTTTTTGTGACGTTTTGAGAACATTATTAAAGACCAGATAACTTTTAACTAACATTCTATTAATGTTACTGGAACGTTACTATGGCGTTCTGAGAACGTTCCCTGTTAGCTTGTATATTATCTCAATGATCCTAAAATAACACTGATGTTAATATAATCTTCTCCAGCACTCACAGTTCCCTTAAGAGCTTCTAAGTCGCAGGTGAGAGACTGAAGCTGGCGACGGTAGTCATTGGCCTCCTGCTTGGCCAGACGCATCGCGTCGTTGTTGCGGGCAGCAGCTTCTGACAGGTCAGCAAACTACAAAGAAAGAGAAAGTCCAAGATTAGGATAAAGATAAAGCTCCATCTGCCTCTCTCTTTTGTTTTCTGTTTACCACTGAATGACACTGATTGTGCTAGTTTCAAGTTTGAAGATCTAGGCTAATAGATCAATAGGTCCATTAGGAAGATCAATACTGTGACACAAGAGCAGATGGTCTCGAAATCCTCTACGTCGACCATCTGCCACGTCTGAGTCGATACTTACTCATTCCTTAAACATCTCACACTGTCTTACAAGATCAGCAGCACTTCCACTCACAATAATGCTAAATGATCCTTTGTTTTATTGTTTCATTGTTCATTTGTTGTTCTTTAGTATCTCAGGAGATTTAATAGATGTTCATCAACTTTTTATTTGGAGAAATATAAATACACATACAGTAACAGAGCTATAAAATTTGCATAGCAGCTCAGACTCTTCAAATCTAAATGTTTTGTAAGGCCTGGTTTCACAGACAGGGCTTAGATTAAACCAGGATTAGGCTTTAGTTCAATTAAAGTAGCTTTAATAAACATGTCTTAGACAAAAACATTACTGGTGTGCATCTTGAGACAAAACAATGGCACTGAAATATTTTTAGATGTGACAGTGCAAGTTGCTTTTACAGTAGTCTCAAACATGCATTTAAGCCTTGTCTGTGAAACGTATGGTAAATGTAGTAGTGTATCTGAAATACACAGGCCTAACAACATGTGGTTGGGACAAAACATGTTTATTCTTGCTGATCTGATTTGAAATTGGTTGCACAACTTTAGATATAGAGAAAGATAATGGAATATGGGAAAGTTTTTTCCTTATTATAAAAATGAATTTTATAATGCATGATTGTTTATTGTTGTGATGGAAAAACGATTAGCTGAGATACTGACCTTGGATTTGTACCATTCCTCAGATTCCTGGATGTTCCTGGAAGCCAGAGTCTCGTACTGCTGCCGAACGTCTTTCAGGGCAGCGGTGAGGTCAGGTTTGGACACTTCCATATCAATCTGCACATGCTGCTCCTGCATCTGGATCTGGATTTCGGCAAGTTCCTGAGGAGATGTCGGAAAAACACAGTTTGTACCGTTCAAAGGTTTGGGGTCTGAAAAGAAGTCACCAAGGCTGCATTTAGTTGATCAAAAATACAGTAAAAACAATAATATTGTGAAATATTTTTCATATTTAATGTTTTAATTTTATTGCTGTAATGGAAAAGCTGAAATTTCAGCATAATTACTCCAGTCTTCAGTGTCACATGATCCTTCAGAAATCATTCTTACATGCTGATTTGATGCTCAAGAATTATTTCTTATTATTATAAATATTGAAAACACTTTATGTGGAAACTGTGATGCACTTTTTTCAGGATTCTTTGATGAACAGAGGTCAAAAGAACAGCCGATAACATTAAAAATGTCTTTACTGTCACTTTTTTATCAATTTAATGCATCATTGCAGAATAAAGTATTAAAAAAAGAATAATAATACCTTACTGATCCCAAACTTTTTAGTGTAGATGTCATTTTTAGTTTTTGATTTGAATGCAAACAGAACAAATATGGCTGAAATAAAGTAGCGATAGTTTATTAGCCCTGAACTAATGTACTGTGTACGTCCTGATCCTGAAACAATGTCTCAGCTTTATTCTCTTGGAATTACTCCCGTTTCCACAACCCATTTAATCACTATGGCAGCCGGTCACACATGCCTGACAATCCCCTGATATTAACAAGCCCAACAAAAGAGTCAGTCGGCCAGAAAACCAGGACTGTGAGCAGAAGAGTTGAATTCCCAGAGGAAATTCAATTCATTTTATTTGATCTTTTAATAGCTCAGGAGATTCTGAGTTGTTTCTTTTAAGTGTCAGCTTTGTCTCAGATGCTTCTCCTTCTAAATCTATAAACATAATGTGGATAGTATTGCTCAGATAATCTGAGACATGACTGATATCTATTCTGAGACGCATATGCGATTATTGGGGTCTTTTTGTCAGGAGCAAAATCTGTGAAAATTGTCATTTGCATTTAATGTTATTGTCATCAATGAGAAACAAGTGAGATATTAAAGGGGTGGTTGATCATGATTTCACTTTTCTTACTTTAGTTAGTGTGTAATGTTGCTGTTTGAGCATAACGAACAACTGCAAAGTTACAAAGCTCAAAGTTCAAAGCAAAGGGAGATATTTGCTTTTAAAGAAATCGCTTTTTAAGGACTACAACAAATGGCTGGTAGGGACTACACGACATTCCTCCCGGGTTAGTGACATAACCAACCCTAGAATTTACATAAACCCCACCCCCTGAACACGATTTATAGATTATCAAGACAGAATATGCTAATCAATGACTAGAAGATAACTACACATAAGCTACATAAATTCATCAACTAACCATTCAGAAATGTCCTGTTGCTTCTATATGTTGTCACTTCTTCTTGAGTCTCTCCATCATTGTCTGAATCCGGTTTGAACATAAAATGCTTAAAGTTTTTGAAATTTTCAGTGCATGTCTTTGTGAGTGCAAGCTGATGAAGCTCCGCCCTCTGTGCCGGAAGCAGCAGCTCATTTGCATTTAAAGGGACACACACAACGGTGCGTTTTTGCTCACTCTCAAAAAGTGACAATTTTAACATGCTATATAAAAATATCTGTGGGGTATTTTGAGCTAAAACTTCACATACACACATCTGGGGACATCTAAGACTTATTTTACATCTTGTGAAAAGGGCGTTATACCACCCCTTTAAAGAGATCTCATTTTTGATGTTTCTGTCTCCAGGTGGTTCAGTACCTCATCGTGAAGCTTCCTCAAGAAAGCGATCTCTTCTATCAAGGACTCCACCTTTCTCTCCAGGTCCAGTCGGGCCAGGGAGGCGTTATCAACATCCTGTGGGCATAACACATGTAAAATATATCAATTATGTGCCAACCTAGGAGACATCTCTCCTAAAAATATTGGGTTACACTTTGTTTTAAGGTGTCCGTGACTCCGTGCTACAGTGTAATTATACATTTAATTACTGAGTAATACTACATGTACTTACTATAGGGTTAGGGTTAATAATAGGGGTTGGTTTAGGGTTAGTTGCATGTAATTGTGCATAATTTCTAGTTATTACTACAGTAACTACATGTAACAAGGACGCTGTAAATCAAATGTTGTTTTGAACTTGTGCTTCCTTGACTTCATCTGAATTCCACACAGTTCCTTTTTTCATTCTTCTATTTCTCTGCACTAAAAGAATCACATTATACACTACCGGTCAAAAGATTAGTTTTTTTTTTTTTAAGGTCTCACCATATGGGCAGCCACTACTCTGGTCTTCAATGTCACATGATCCTTCAGAAATCATTCTAATATGCTGATTTGCTGCTCAAGAAACATTTCTTATTTTTATCAATGCTGAAAACAGTTGTGCTGCTTAATATTTTCGAGGAAACCATGATACGTTTTTTTTCAGGATTCTTTGATGAATAGAAAGTTCAAAAGAAAAACATTTATTTGAAATAGATACAATTTTGTCACTTTTGATCAATTTAATGCATCCTTTCAGAATAAAAGTATTTAATTTCTTTCAAAATGAAAAATCTCACTGACCCGAGACTTCTAACCATTCCTGAATGAATTAAGTAACAATAGCTCGCCTGCTGCTAATTGTTTGTAGAGCTGCAGCTGGTGGTGGCAGACACCCTTTAAAGCGCGCACACACACACACACACACACATCCTCTTCTCTGCGACCATAAGTCACCAATGTCCCCTGGTAAATACTGGCTCCTCCCACTCGTACAACAGTTTGCATTGTCATGAACGCCCAGCCTGCTCTCAGACAAAGCTCTCTTTTCAATTGTGTGTCTGAATCTGATGCCGGATAAGAGGGCAGCTTGACCAGGCCCTGCACTGACCCTTTTATTGTGAGGAGGCTGGCAAACACTGACTGGAACGCTAACTGATCACATGCAACTGGTGCTGGCGCTCAATTAAACATCAGGCCCAATAATATGCCTAAAAAGTGGTTGTTAGTGGATACCTGTCTGAAGCTCCGAAGGCTGTTCTCAGCATCCTCTTTCAGAACCATCTCTTCTTGAAGTCTGAAAATGATATGAATATTTGAGCAAAGCCACACCCTCATAACACAGCCAAACCCACTCAAGCAACTCATGCACTGGAGCATCTCACAAACGAAATATGTTCACCAGATAAAGCCTTTGATATCAAACTTAAATCAATTTCTTTTCATTTGATGATGGGTAGGTCTTAATCTGGTAAAGAAAAAATCAAAGAGCTTTGTTCTTATGCAGAATCAACTTGCACTGTAAAAATGTTGTAACATTTAACTGCTTTTATTAAGGTCATAAATATGATTTAATTTGACTGAATTAACTTTTAGTCATTTAAAAGTCAGGTCAGGGAGAAATAGATCCTCAGCAAATCAGATTTTAAAAGAAATATTTCATAGGATTATAAAATCTTTCTATATTTTCTTACTAACCCACGGTTTATACAGTTTTTTTTTTAATCACATTTCATATTCTGGAGATATGAAATATGAAACTTTAGACAACATTTTGGTTTTATTTGACCTGGTAAAGAAAAAAACTCTGCCTATAAGGAAGAGCTTCATCCTGAGTGAATTAATCATATTACACGTCCAAAAAAAAAAAAAAAAAAAAAGGCAATAAAAGGGGAACATATATTTATGTAGGTGAAAATATGTTATTAAACATGACTGAATCAACCTGACTGTCTTATGCACAAATCATTTTAAAGAAAACTCCGCCTATAAGGAAGAGCTTTGTCCCGAGCGAAATAAACAGCATAATACACTGACAATAAAAATAAATGGGGTAATATATAATTCTGTTGTTAAAAAAAGAATTTTTTATTAACCATGATTTAATCAATCTGACTATCTTATGTTACACAGCAAAAAATAATAATAATAATAATAATAATTTAAGGATCACCAGGTAGAAATAGCTCCTTAAAATGTACAGCTATTATCACTTTTTACAGTGACAGTGAAAGAAAATTTAAAGATTATACAGGCTATATTCTTTTAGGATTTTAAACAACATTGGACCGTCTACTCCAAAATGCATAGCCTTCCATGTTTTGTTGTATAAATGCAACATTTAAAAAATGATATTATAGCTTATATATTTTATGAATGCATTTTTGTTAGCCTATTTATTATTAATTTATGTTAAATGCGAAATGACAATAATCTGATTTAGACTAAACCCAAAATCTAGTTTGCAAAAACTGCCTTTATAAAAGTATGAACGTGCACCTGCCACATGTAGCCTATTTTTTATTATTATTTACTTATTTCTTTTACTTTGATGAGTTTTTGTCAGTTGGACATACTTCTCTTTGAGGCGCTGGATGTCCTCTCCCATATTGTCCCGGTCCACCTCCACTCTGGCCTTGTCGTTGGTGAGCTGATCCACTTGTCTCCGCAGTTCCCTCATCTCATCCTCGTACAGATCCCCGATCCGGGTCGCGCCTTTGCCCCTCATCTGCTCCAGCTCCGCCGTCAAGATCTTATTCTGCTGCTCCAGAAACCTCACTTTCTCTATGTAACTGGCAAACCTGTCGTTGAGATGTTGCATCTGCGCTTTCTCATTGGTTCGGTTGGTTTTGAACTCGATGTTGATGGCGTCGGCGAGCCCGAAATCCAGTTTATCGGTGGCGAGCCTGGGCAGGGGCGCGCTGGAGCGCGTCCTCACGCCCCTGCTCATGTAGACGGACGAGGAGGACGCGCCGCCGCCGTAGGACACGCGTGGGGTTGTGCGCACCGGGCTGCTGTACTGCCGACTCGAAAAATTGGACCGGGACATCGCTTCTCGCTCCCCACCGAACATCCTTTTATAAGAAGAGGTGCTTGTTCGGTTGGCCATTGTAATCCTTTAGTTCTGGGTTGTTGTTGAAGTCTGCGTCTACTTTCACCCTGTCCGGACCAACCGAGACCACTGCAGAGGTTCGGCTTGCATTTATAGTCCACTCCCTATGCTAATGACATAACGGCGCAGGGAGGTTTAGTGACGTAGAGGTGTCGGGGCGGAGGAGCAGATGTGCCCCTCTATTAATGAAAGAGCTTGACCATGGCAAACACTACAGGGAAATTATATAGCTGTAAAACGAGATGTAGGCCTAGATATAGCCTGTTTACGGTACAGTTTATGTGTGTAACAAATGCAGGTTACCACGTTTTATAATATTAATATTTCAAAATAATGTAAACATAAATAAATATAATGTTATTTCAAATATTACTACGAAAATAAATACATAAATACAAAATATTTATATATTCAAATTATACACTATATTATTAATTTATTTGGCAATAGGCAATTTTTACTGTATTTGATAGGCTATATATATTAATGTATTTAGTAGAATATATTAGCCTATATAATATTGTATTTAGTAGAAAATTATATTAATATTAAAAAGAATGTAAACATAAATAAAAAATAATATAATGACAAATTAAATAGGCCTACTTATTATTAATCTTTTATATCATATAATATATTATTATTAAAACAATAATAATATAATAATTTAATTAATTATATATATATAGGCTATATATACAGTACAGGCCAAAAGTTTGGAAACATTACTATTTTTAATGTTTTTGAAAGAAGTTTCTTCTGCTCATCAAGGCTGCATTTATTTGATCAAAAATACAGAAAAAAGTGTAATATTGTGATATATTATTACAATTTACAATTGATTATTGCTTATTGATTTATTTCAAAAAAAGAAAGAAAAAAAATTACTGACCCCAAATTACTGACCAGTAGTGTATATTGTTGTTACAAAAGATTTCTATTTTTAAAACATTTGCTTCTTTTTTTTACTTTTTTTTTTTTTTTTTTACTTTTTATTCATCAAAGTATCCTAAAAAAGTATCACAGGTTATGAAAAAATATTAAGCAGCAGAACTGTTTCCAACTTTGATAATGAATCATCATATTAGAATGATTTCTAAAGGATCATGTGATAGACTGGAGTAATGATCCTGAAAATTCAGCTTTGCATCACAAAAATAAATGATAATTTAAAGTATAATAAATTGAAAACCAATTATTTTAAATTGTAATAATATATCACAATATTAAAAAAAAAATCTGTATTTTTGATCAAATAAATGCAGGCTTGATGAGCAGAAGAAACTTCTTTCAAAAACATTAAAAATAGTAATGTTTTCAAACTTTTGGCCTGTACTGTATATTAATGTATTTAGCAGAAAATTATATTAATATTAAAAAGGAATGTAAACCTAAAACAATATTATTTTAAATAATTACTACTACGAAAATAAATAGGCTACATACACCATATTTATATATTCAAATTATATAGTTTATTATTTATTTATTATATATTATTATCAAAAAAGTTTATCATTTTTGAAGAATGCGTATTGCATTCACTTGAGGAAAAAATAATCTACTCTGTTTTTATGAATTAACGAGTTAATTATCTCAGAATTACGAGATAATTTTTCATGAAATAAAACGTTTTTGCTCTGTTTTTCTGAATTAACGAGTTAATTATCTCAGAATTACGAGATAATTTTTCATGAATAAAACGTATTTGTTCTGTTTTTCTGAATTATTGAGTTAATTAACTCAATAATTCAGAAAAACAGAGCAAAAACTTTTTATTCATGAAAAATTATCTCGTAATTCTGAGATAATTAACTCTTAATTCAGAAAAACGATTATTTTTCCACAAGTGAATGCAATACGCTTCCGTAATAACGTAATCTACTTGTACTGTAACAATTTAAAGCCCAAATGACATTTTAATGTAAAATTATTATTATTATTATTATTAAGAAGAAGAAAAATAGAAGAGGAAGAAATAAAAAAAGCGGAACGATTCGCGTATGGATTTGTTTCTAGACGGTCATGTATTCGGGATTGCACATGCGGCATGTCTGAGACCCTGTCAAAATATTACAAACATCATCCAGCAGTGAAGAATGGACAACATGGACCGACTCCGTGTTTTGGAATTATACAGCGGAATAGGCGGGATGCATTATGCTTTACAGGGTAACGTTCACAGTCTATGGTAACGTTACGTGATTTTGTTTAAATCCGGAGCGATTATTGAAACACATGACTGACACAGGATCAGTTGCAAAGGCTCTGTCTCTGTCAAGTTATTGGCACGCTGGTAAAGTGTCTGTTGTCTGATCCCCACAGGTGTCACTGTTCCCTTACTGTACTGTACATTGTTCTTTATAAACAAAATATAAAACAGATTCACTGGAGTTGTTTAGACTAGCTAAAACTCTCAGTAACTTTAGTTGAATTAATTTGCGTTTCTTTCAGAGAGCTCAGTTCCAGCTGAAGTTGTGGCTGCTGTGGATGTCAACACAACAGCCAATGACATCTACAAACACAACTTCCCCAGTACCCCACTCTTGCCCAAAACTATCGAGGTCAGTCCATGCCCACTTGAATCTAATTTGATTATGTAAATATTAGACACATTTTGTTTGGACGCATACACATAACACGAAATGGCTCCCATAAGCAGTTTTGTATGAATCAGTCTCTTCTTTATGCCGATTAACACAGGCAAACAATATGCATAATTAGTACTTGATTACAAGTAAGATTATTACCACTGACTTGCATAGATTTATGTCACTGTAATCACTGTATTATGTATGCTTGTGCGTATTCAACTGATTTATTGCACTCATAACTACATATCGCTTTTGTAACATCCTTAAAATGACGTTTTTGGAAGTCCTACCAGCACACAGTCCCATGACAGGGCTTTTAAAAGCAATAGGAGGTAAAAGTGTAACTGAGTGGTTTTTGTGGTGGTTAAAGGTTCTGTGCTTTGTCAGCATGTAATAATGTACCTGCCACTGGCCTCAGTTCAGAAGAATATACAACAATGGATGGAGATTTTAAAAAGTGATAAAGAATATGGATTAGCTATTCAAATGGTAGTATTGTGGAGTAAATTAGTATGTTTATGTTCAGGACTTAAAGCATAAATAACTTAATAATCATAAATATTTTTTTTACTTTATATCATCTTTATATGTGGATTGTTATAGGATAAGCTTGTGTTTTTGTCATTTTATTAGTTTTTTCTTAAAAAGTTGTTTAATGCTGTCTCTTTTGGTTTTGTGTGTAAGGGAATGACGTTACAGGATTTTGACAAGCTGAACTTTGACATGATTTTGATGAGTCCACCATGTCAACCATTCACCAGGTGATCTGCGTTTTTCTCTTGTTCATTGAAGAAATAATTCACACACAATTAAAATTCAGATTTTATTTTCTCATGCACATGTTGTGTCAAATTATATGCCTTTCTTTCTTTTGTGGAACGCAACAGGAGAAATCTTGAGTATACCGTGATGGTCGTTTTGTTCCGTGCAATGCAGTAAATGGAGACTGGAGCTTTCAATCTTGGAAAGGGATCATAAAAGCATCATAGATGTGTCTCATACAGTTTTCTGAATCCAAATGATAGCTTTTTGTGAGAAACAGACTGAAGTTTAAGCCTCTTATGATCCTTTATAGTGCTTTTGCATGTTTTTACAAGATTGTTTGCCTCAGTTCCCATATATTGAGATTGCATGGAAAAGAGTGACTGATACAAATCTTTAAAATTGTTCCACAATAGAAAGAAAGCCATACAGGTTTGGAACAACATGAGGGTGAGTAAATAAAATAATATCATTTCTGGGCTGAACTATTCTTTCATAATATTAACATCTCCACCTTTTTCCTAACAAGTCAGCTGTGTTTTAGATTATGGGAGGCACTTCCGGTTTGTTTGGAGAAGTTCCACTCAAAAAGACCGAAACAATCATTTACAATCATAAGGTTTCGCTACAAATAATCCTTATCTGTCGTTTTGACTGAATGAGCTGTAAAATGTCCTTCATATTATATTTTCAGACGTCATGAGAATAACGTGGTATTTTAATGCGACAAGAACGTCTGTCTATGACGAGCTCTTTTCAGTCGCTGCATTCTTTAACTCCTGATCATTCTCTTGTTTTCCCTTTGTATTTCGCTGTAACGGTATGAAAAAAGACAACATATAGTCCGTGTTTGTAGTCTGCTCTCTAGATTTAATATATATCCCATGGATAATTCAGTGGAATGCATTAAGAATCTTGTTTTTCTCCCCAAATCCTCACGCCTCTTTCAAGGTTTGTTTTCACATGGATGCTTTAAAATGTAATTGTCTCCCCTTTTCGCTTCTAATCCCTATAGCAGTGTTTACTGGAATGTTTCTAAAGCAGGTAAATACAATATTTTTTGTCTGTCAAAATGACGAAAATCACTTTGAAATATTATCACGTAACGTTCCAGTTAATTAACATTTTTATTAAGGCAATGCATGTTGCATAATACATGCATGTATTACAACATTGATATTTAACATGTAATATTGTTGTGGAAATAATCAAGCTTATTCATAGTCTGTTTTAGTCATTTAACGGAAGTCACTCTCATGATTTGTGCAAAGCGTAATGGCGCATGCCATGGCGCGTAGGAAAAAGGTGGATACTGTTAAAAAGTTTAGGGTCAGTAAGGCTTTTTATTATTTGTTTTTGTTTTTTGAAAGAAATAAATGAATACTTTATTCAGTGACACTGAAGACTGGAGTAATGATGCTGAAAATTCAGCTTTGCATCACACAGAAATGGTTATTTTAAATTACAATAATATTTCACAATATTACTGTTTTTACTGCATTTTTGATCAGACAAATGCAGCAATCCTAAACTTTTGACCGGTTGTGTATTACTGCTGTATAGGCTAATGTATATCTGTAATGTGAAAAAGGCTGCTAAATTGGTTGACTAAAGCTAACGTGTGTTTCTCAATAGGATTGGTTTGCAGGGAGATGTTGCTGACCCCAGAACAAAGAGCTTCCTTTATATCCTGGACCTTCTGCCAAGGTCAGACTGATCAATCTGAGCTCTTTTGAACGCCTGCTACAGACTGTGCCATTTCAGCAATCCTATAAGATCATTACAAATCACACTGTCCGACATGGATCTTGTAAACTTGGGGACGACACGTGTGTAGACTGTACGATGATGACGCCGTCGCCTATTGAATCATAGGCGACCCAAGCTAGTATAGAACAATAAAAACGCTATCAGCATGCGCTAGTTGTAATTGTGCACTTAGACAATTGTGTTTTTTATGTGCGTTAATGCCTGGTTCAGATTACACGATTTTTTTTGTCTGTTATGATAGTCACTGTGTCAGATTACACGATTTTGACACCTAAAAATCTTGTCATGTCGTGGACAAGAAACATGTCAGACTACACGTTGTTTTCCGACCAGTCATCGCGAGCCGTCTCACACACTCATTCACTCCCACATATACACACGCTCACTCACATAGCCTACACGCACTCACACATGCACTCACTTTCTCTCTCTCTCTCTCACACACACACACACACACACACATGCTCTCTCACTCACACACTCACTCTCGCGCACACACAGTCACACACACTCGCTCACTCACTCGCGAACACACACTCTCACTCACTCTCCCTCACTCACTCACTCGTGCGCCGTCGTCGTGGAGGACCGTTAAAAAATTAAACATGCTGGTCTTTCTGTCGTGATGTCGTGAAGCATCGCAGACGCAACGTAGGTTGTCGCCCACTATGACACATTATACGAGATGAAACGATCGAATCTTGCGTCCCGACGCCCGTTGTCATTTGCGAATCCCCACGACCCTACGTCAAACGGATCGTGCCAAAATCGGCCTAAAATCGTGTAATCTGAACCAGGCATTATTAAACAAAAGAGGAGGAAGCGAAAGAGGAGAATATGAACACGGTCAATGCTAGGGAAGAGAGGCCAACTTGGCATGACAATTTTGTAAGTAGGTTTAAGTTTTAGCGCAATGTCGCATTGATCAATACACCATTTCATGTTGCATTTTTATTGGCTAGTCAGTAGGTGTATTTCGTAGTTGAAAACACACTGAGATGATCATGCTAAATTTCAGTAAATTATCACATGCTATCTTTGGTCACAAGACCGTGACAACCGCCGTCTTTGAACATCTCTCGCTGTAAGACGTAGGACCATCGTTTAGTCGCAACGACCACAGAAATCGGCACAATTGGTCATCTTTCGTATGGGACAGCCCAAAATCGCACAATGGGTACTGGGCATAAGTCACTGAAACGGTTCTCTGATATTGATTTCCAAATTTGAGTTAGATTTCTCTCTCTCTCTCTCTCTCTTTCTCTCTCTCTCTCTCTCGCTCTCTCTCTCTCTCAATACTTCTTCCTATGAACAAAGCCAAATTTCCTGGCAACGTTCATTCTACAGTATTTTTGCACTTCTCACATTATTAATTCATGTTTAATAAAGGAATAAATAATTGCTTCCTCTCTCTCCCTCTCCATTTGCCCTTTCTCAAGTCTATTGTGTTATTCCCGAACTCAGCCAAGGTGTTTTTTTTCCCAGAGTGTGTTTGTGAAAGAATGTGCCTCTCTTTGTCCCTGCAGGCTCAGCGAGCGGCCGCGATTCATTCTGCTGGAGAATGTGAAGGGCTTTGAGACTTCTGCTGCAAGGTAACCAGGGCGCCACAGTGGCTTTGAGATCACCATGGTTATGTGGCTATGAGCCAATGGGGTCATGGGTTTCCCCTCTGTGTTACTGTCATGTATTGTGTTAATAAGAATCTTATACAGTAGTTGTCTGCGCATTAAACTGAGATGGATGAAAGTATTTTAATATTGAAAAAGTACACACTTTGCCTTAAAGTGGTCTTATCAATGTTTTATATTGTCTAAATATATATTAGATGTTCTGTTTTTTTAATTGACAGGGATGCTTTGCTTAAGACACTGAGAGAGTGTGACTACATCTTTCAGGAGTTTCTGATCTCACCAACATCTGTGAGTATGTCTCGTCCTTTGACATCCTTGAAAATGTCGCTTAAAAACCTCAGAAAGTTAATGCCAGTCTTGTTTTTGTGATGGTTATTATGGTCACAGCTTGGAATACCAAACTCTAGGCTCAGATACTTCCTCATTGCAAAGAGACCACCAGGATCCTTCTCATTCCCAACATCAGCAGAGGTACTTTTCTGGTTAGACCTATTCTAACTAAGATACCACAATACAGTAACTATTGAATACTAAAGCTTTCTATCTACTGGCAGATTATAGAGGGTTTCCCCATGTCTGAATCCCCAGACAGCCTCGCTGTTCCACACGATCATCCTACACCTTCTGAATCTGAGAGAGTAAAGACTGGGACGATCATTTTTAAGCTGGAGACTGAACGAGAGTTAGAAAAGAAGAGGAATCAGGACAAACAGGAGACTGTCCAGAGGCTGCAGGACTTTCTGCAGAAGGAGGAGGAGGACATGGACCGGTATCTGCTGCCTCCCAAAACCCTGCTCAGATACGCTCTACTGATGGATATAGTTCAGCCCAGTAGCAGGAGATCAGTTTGCTTTACTAAAGGGTGTGTATATTATTAATATTATTATATTTTATTATAATTAAATTATAATTATTATAAATATAAAAATTATAATGAATGATAAACGAATTAAAATATATGTTTATATACTGTGTACATAATATATACATAAATTGTGTGTGTGTTTATTTATATATATATATATATATATATATATATACACACATAGTTAACATATTTAATTATTTCTCATTAATATTTTTATATTTTAATTATATTTATATATTTATTACATATATATTTATTACATTTTTATTACATACATATATATATATATATATATACACACAGTTAACATGATATTTAATTATTTCTTATTAATATTTTTATATTTTAATTATATTATTTATTACGTTTTTATTATATATATATATATATATATATATTTATATATAAAACAAACACCAAAATATGACAATTTAATTTGTTTTTCTTCCTCATAACCTTTTATAATGTAAAAAAAATCCTCTCAAAATTTTTTTTTACATGTTTTCCTCATTATAATAGCATTTTTAATATTAAAAGTATCATTATTAATATATATAAACTGTTGATTTTCTCTGTGTAGTTATGGTCACTATGTGGAGGGCACGGGCTCCGTCCTGCAGTCCTGTGTGGATGTGGAGCTAGAGAGTGTGTTCAAGAGCCTGGAGCTGCTTTCTGAAGAGGACAAACTGAAGCAGCTTCTCCAGTTAAAGCTGAGATACTTCACACCCAGAGAGATCGCCAACCTCATGGGCTTTCCTGCAGACTTCTGTAAGACGTTCACCAGACACCAAACAGCGGCATCACACACATTCACCAACACAGCACTGAAGAAAAACACACAAGTTAACAGAAATCTTCCTAACTTAATATTATATGCATAGACATGGTATTATGGTATTATATTTCAGACCATAAGCTTTAAAGTCCAGTATGTCATTCCACTGGCGTGTGAAAAGGTTAATGAATAGCTTTCCATTATTTACTTTTGGCTTCCATTTAGATAATTAACTGTTTCAGGATTCATAATTTGTTTTTTGCAAGAATGCTTTACAGACAAAGCAAAGGTGAAGACAGAGAAAAAGAAGATTAGAGAGATTTCTCCCTCTCTGTACAATTTTAAAACACTTTCACTCATATTTTCTGAGAACTCAGACCCATTCATACTCATAAGAAACAGCAATGTGAAAATGCAATAATATTGTCGTTCAATTACATTTATTTTGTGTTTCAGCATTTCCAAAGCACATTTCCATTAAGCAGCAGTACCGTGTGCTGGGGAACAGCCTGAACGTCCATGTGGTTTCACATCTTATACGTCTCATGATCTCATAATAAAACATTGGGAAATTAGATGTTATATATATATAATCATTCATTTTTCTGTAAAGTTGTATATTGTTGAATAAAATATTTTTTTTATACAGTCCATTTGCTTCGTTATTACTGCCTTCTCTCATTTGATCACACAATACAAACCAGTTACGCTATATCATTTTAATGGTTATATCAGCTGCCGGTGATTTACTGTGAAGCTATTCACACTCAGAGGGAAAATTAGCCCTAAGCTGCAGGTTCACTGCTTTAACTTTGGTTACTGATCTCCAAAACACATGTGACAGCCCCTGACACACACACACACAATAAAGTCAAATTACGAGTTAAATGCCCTCTAGACTCTTACATATTCTTTATAAATGATTTTGGGAAATGCAGCGGTGTTAGGACTTCTCAGGGCCAAAGTGCATCTCTGGCTGGTTGGGCTTTAGGCAGATCTTGGTGTGAAGGTTCAGTACAGTGTCTGATGAGCGTCCTGGGACGAGCTCTCTCAGCATGGCTTGGACACTGAGCTTCTCCTGGCCCTTCATCTTTCTCATCTTCCTCTCTGGACTGCAGTGTGACAGTGGCGGTCAACCCCACAACAGACAAAAACGAGACATCAGCAGTGACCAGTAAGTATCTTTTTTTAAATAAGTTTTTGCTTGAAAGATGCTGGAAAAGACTAAAATATTACGCCTTTGGTTTGAGACCACCTAAAGTTTGAATTGTTCATTTGAATGCGAGTTAGAAATTAAATGAGGACGTGCCTTCCAAAGTTACCTGGTAATTGATTTGCAGGCCTCGTATGATATCAGAGAACGGTCACCTCACATTCTCTGCTGGCTACAACAAAGACATTCGCTTCACAACCTCAGGGACGGGAAGTTTGAAGGTGGGAGCAGAAGACCTCGTCCAGCAGATTAATCAGGTGAGTTTGACTGAAACATCAGATATTGTCTGTTAGAGTAAAATTATGGCTAATAATAGAGGAGCTAATAATTGCAAGATACAAGTGAATATTTCTGTTGGTCAAGCATGTTGTGATGCTATAGTGATGTCAGTATCACTCACATAATCTGAAATTAGATTTTGATAAAAATAAAAAAACATCCCAAAATGCCTTTGAAAATGAATTGATTTTGGGTAACACAGTGTCCTTGTTACATATGTTACATGTACTTACCGTAGTAGTAACAGTAAATTATGCATAATTACATGCAACTAACCCTCAACCAAATCCTAATCCTACCCTAACCCTATAGTAAGTACATGTAGTTGCTTAATAGTACTCAGTACTTAAATATATAATTACAAT
Source organism: Rutilus rutilus (assembly GCF_951802725.1). Taxonomy (NCBI): domain Eukaryota; kingdom Metazoa; phylum Chordata; class Actinopteri; order Cypriniformes; family Leuciscidae; genus Rutilus; species Rutilus rutilus. The sequence continues at coordinate 7,730,346 of NC_140228.1, forward strand.
ATATATCATATTTTAATGACACCTTAAAATAAAGTGTAACCTAATTCTGTATTGCTTATTTTGTTTTGTTTCAGTTTGTTTTGTTTTGTTGTTCGTGTAATATGTAATTAGTTTAAATGTAATGGTTTTTGTTTAGATTTTTTGTTTTATATATGTTTTTTTTTGTATTTTAGTTTGATTTGATTTTGTTTTGGTTTTATTTTTTGTTTATATTTAATTGTGTTTGTTGTCTTGCTTGTTTCATTTTGTTTTAATGTTTTTATTTTTTTGACTTGTATTCCGTTTCATTGTTTGTTTTTTTTGTATGCGTGGGCATTTTGTTTTGTTTAATTTCGTTTCATTCCATTAACATTCAATTTTCTTCATTCTAGTCTGCGCAGATCAATCATTTTGTGTATGTTATTGAAGCACTTTGCGCCCCCGGGAAAAGTTGTAATAAAGCCTAATCAAGTGCAACTCTGTTCCAGATCAAAATTAACAAAGATGACATCAATACCATAAAGAACAGCGGCCCGTCTCAGGAAGTGACAAACCAGCTCAATCAGCTCAACACCAGAGTGACTACACTTGAGTCAAAAGTTCAGACAATAGAACAGGTATTGCTGTAATCATCAAATTCACTCGAGGCTTATTGCTGCTTATGTGATTACAGGCCTTCCATTTCAGCCTTTACGATTTCATTTCGGTTTTATGATATTCTGTATTTCATAGACAGTCCAGCGGAAGACATGCAGCAGCAATCCATGTCAGAACACAGGAACCTGCTTGAACTTGTTGGACGCCTTTCACTGTCTCTGTCCTGATAACTGGCAGGTCAGTCTCTCAGATATACGTCTGTGCTTCTGTCCTGTTCATATGTGATTCTGACTGACACTTGGATCATGGTCTCTTCAGGGTCCCACGTGTGCTGTAGATGTGAATGAGTGTCAGGTGTTAGCAGGAACTCCTCTGGGCTGTCAGAACGGGGCCACATGTGTGAATACACCCGGATCTTACACGTAATCCTCCGTTGTATGTCTTGTTTGGGGGTTTTAGTGTTTTTTGAGACTTATATATTCATATTTTTCTTTTCTGTTGTTTACCAGTTGTACCTGTACTCCAGAATGGTACGGTCCACACTGTACATCTCGCTATGATGACTGTGCAGGCGGAAGTCAGGATCTGTGTGTCCACGGCTTGTGCATTGATTCAGACAGAGTCAATCCCAATGAGGTGATTCGAAATGATGTGTATTTATTCATTCTTAGTACTCTTCAGTTCATTTTTGGACAGAGAAAGACAATGGCTCACCCCAAAATAAAGGAATTCAGTCATCATGTACTCCCCCCTCATGTCGTACCTGTAAGAGTTTATCATAAAAAGACTGTCATGAGGGTGCCATACAACTTGTGTGCTGTATTCCAAGTCTCCTGAAGTCATACAATAGTTTTGTGTGATGTAAATGCCAAAATTTAAGGCACTGACAGTTTAACAGGATGATCATGTTACCCTTTTCCAATTCCAGTCTCCAAAAATGTCAAAGAGCACCATAAAATTAGTTTATTTGACTATTATAATAGCTTTAATTGGAAGAATAGACTAACATTTCAGTCTGTTCTTCAGAAAAAAGTTATCATACGAGCTACTATTCAAAAGTTTATGGTCGGTATTAATGTTTTTCAAAGAAGTCTGTTATGCTCAACAAGGCTGCAAACATTTCTTGATATTATCAATATTATTATCAAAAAAAAGTTGTCCTGCTTAATGTTTTTGTGGAAACATACATTTTTGCAGGATTCTTTGACGAATAGAAAGTTCAAAAGAACAACATTTATTGGAAATAGAAATCTTTTAAATAAATGTCTCTACTATTATGATAATAATAACATTTTACTGACTCCAAACATAGTGTCATGTATGTGACTTAGGAATCCTGCACACGAGTCATATAAACAGTACACAGAGTTTTGTTGTTGTTTTTTAGTTTTCTTTAGCATTTTGGTCTCCATTCACTTCCATTAGACGTATGCTAAAGAGCAGTGTGAACATCCTGCTTAATATCTCCTTCTACATAACGAAGTCATATGGCCCTTTTTTGCCTCTTTTCAGCCCAAGTATAAGTGCATCTGTGATGCTGGTTGGATGTCTCCACCCGGGGTGTCCGCGTGCACAGCTGATATTGATGAGTGCAGTCTCCAGAACAAGCCCTGCTCCACAAACCCCCCTGTGCAGTGCTTCAACACTCTGGGCTCGTTCTACTGCGGCACCTGCCCTGCAGGTTAGACCACTCAGCTGAGCCACATCACATATGATTATTACAATGATGTCAATATCCATGATGCCAATTACTTATGCCTTTTTTTTTATTTTTGATAGTTTATGTAAAAGATTATGAATGCATTTACATTTGAAGGCAGATTTTTATCAAGAACATCTTTTCATGAAGTTCATTTTTTTGTGTCCCCCAGGATGGCAGGGTAACGGTTACAGCTGCCAGGATGTCGATGAATGTGCCACAAACAATGGAGGCTGTTCCAGTTCCCCTTTGGTGCCTTGTCTCAACACCATGGGTTCCTTCCACTGCGGACAGTGTCCTCCAGGTTTAGCTCACATCCTCATTCTCATGCATTTTAAAATAAGACCTGTTTTCGAAACGAGAATAGTTCACCCAAAAATGAAAATTCGTCCACTACTGTTCAAAAGTTTGGGGTCGGTATGATCTCTCAATGTTTCTGAAAATCTCTTCTGCTGATCAAGGCTGCATTTGTTTGATCAAAAATACTGTAAAAACAGAAAATCAAGATAAATCAACATAACTGTTTTTTATTTGAATATATTCTAAAATGTAATTTATTATTGTGATTCAAAAGCTGAATTTTCAGCATCATTACGTCACATGATCCTTCAGAAATCATTCTAATATGATGATTTGCTGCCCAAGAAACATTTCTTATTTTTATCAATGTTGAAAACAGGACTGCATTTTATTTCTTGTAATAGTCACTCAATTTAATACACACACACACACACACAAAAAAGCTTAATTTCTGACCCCAAACTTTTGATTGGCGTTATGTTGTTTGAAACCCGTTTCTGTGGAACACAAAAGGTGCTTTTTTGTTTTGTTTTTTTGAGAACTGGGCGTTACTCTTAAAGAAAATTCATCATAAAATTTGAAAACTTGTGCACTTTATTTGCAAGTGTTCTGAGGCCATATAATGGCTTTATGTGAGAAACGTTTTTGGTGAACTTTGCATTTAATATCTAAATCTTTAGAATCAAACTTTTGAGGTTGTTCTGTTGGTCTTGACTTTTTTTTTAAAATTCACTTTTGCTTCATAATATCCCACTAGAGATGGCTGGGAAAATGAAACATGCCTATTTTTAGTACATTTCATATGTTTGTTGTTCCTCTGTCCTGCTTACAGCACAGGCTGGCTTGTAAAATCCTGCTGAATCATGTTTTTTTGCTCACTGTAGTACGTTTCAAATAAGAGACAGATGCTTGCTTGAGCTGAAATTTCATTATATTCCCTCTGGGAGAGATGGAGATGGACAGCTAGAGGTGGAGAGGTGCATTTACTGGGTTCATTGAGGACAGTACTGTCTGCTAGTCCTGCTAATACATTCAGCTTTACAAGTCTCAATTGACTGCTAGATTGCAGAGAAAGACCAGACACACCGAAATGATCGAGCTAAAATAGCCATTAAATGTAAGATGAGACTGCTGACCCCCGTGTGTGTGTCCTCAGGCTATGAGGGAGACGGGAAGACTTGCACTCAAGCCAACATCTGCTCCTCCAACAATGGAGGATGTTACCCTCTGGCCACCTGTGCTTCCACTCCAGGTACACATGCATACAAACACAAATCCACTACTTTACTGCAGTTATCCTTTATAGCAGCGCATGACCAGTAGCATTTATGTTATAACAGGAGTAATAAAAAGGGTGTTAAACTTTGTGTTGCAATGTCACCTCCTGATATAAAAGACATTATTGCTATCTCTGTCCGATTTTACTGGGTTTTTTGTTTTCGTTTTATATCTTGCCATATTTATTAATTTTAGTAAATTTTACTCTGAGTAAAATGACTTTTCATTTTAGTAGATAACATTATTTTTTGACAAAAAGTGCAAAATTAGGTTACACTTTATTTTGACTCCACTTTAGACATTCTGCTAACTACTTTGCAACTACATGTCAACTAACTCTCATTACTTGCAAAGTTACTTATAAACAGTAAAATGTCAAAATAAAACCATTGTCATTTAACTTTATTATTTCAAAATGTTAATCAATCACAGAATCAAATCATAAAATACAAAACTAACACGTAAAAATAAACTAATTACTAACTACTTTTTTTAACATCAACATTTATCAAAACCAACATTATCATGACCCCAAAAACGTTATCATGTTCACTATTTTAATAGAATTCTTATGAATTCTTTGTTTTAGAGTTTATTCATTGTTCACGTTTTAGTGCATTATGTATTCATCACAACATCACATATACTGTACATTCTGTCTAGTACATTACGTTCAAGTTCACTGTGCGCCATTTTGTTTTGTGAAATCTGACACATTTTAATTCTACATTTGTTGTACATCTCATATTGTATTGTTTAAAATGATCATATTCTTTCTATTTTTTCTTCTTCAAAAACATATGTTGTGTAATATATTGTAATGTTTTCTCCTAATATTCTCGTCAGCCATATATTTATATGGTCAGGATGCACATTTCTTTTGTCTCATCTTCTCTATCATTGGCAAAATCAATCTTTTCCACATATTGCTGCAAAATAAATTTGAGTAGAAGAATAATTTCTGATTTGGATCATAAATGGGTTAATTTTTGGTCTCCTTCCAGGAAGTATTATCCCATCATGCACCTGTCCTCCTGGTTACGTGGGTAATGGTTATGGACCTACGGGTTGTACTCAGATCAGCGACATTTGTGGCACTAGTAATCCTTGTGTAAATGGCCAGTGCGAGGTTAGTGTTCATCTCTAGCAATCTCTTATAACTTCCCAAAATGCAGTAGCCGGCATGTTTTTTTTTTTTGTCTTGATCTCCCAAGAATACAGCCAGTAGCTACATCTGTCGCTGTGACCCGGGCTGGGCGGGTCAGAATTGCGATCAGAACGTGAACGAGTGCTCTAGCAATCCCTGCCAAAACGGAGGAACCTGCACTGATGGCATCAACGGCTACACCTGTACCTGCACCTCCCAATGGACGGGCCCGCAGTGCCAAACTCCACAGCAAGGTGTGTTTGTTACACAAGTGAGTTAGTAAGTGATGGTATATGTTTTTTCATATGGTGACATCATGACCTTTTATGTGCATTAGAGTGTGGAGGAGTTTTGGAAAGTCCCGCTGGCACTTTCAGTTACCCTACAAATCCTGGAACGGGTGATTATGACCACCTGGTCAGCTGTGCATGGGTCATCAGAACCGACCCTAGCAAGGTTAGTAAAGTTATCAGTGAACATTTTCAAAACCCGGGCTACTTGGTTTTGTGCTTGTGGTCAGTATTCTGTTGTTCTTCCCAGATTCTGCGGATTACCTTCCCGTTCTTCAACATCGAGAACAGCGCCTCCTGCAACTTCGATTTCCTGCAGGTCCACGATGGCGAGACTGCCTCAGCTTACATGATTGGGAAATACTGCGGCACTGGCGCCCCAGCCGAACTCTTCAGCTCTCATAATTCTCTGTACTTCTGGTTCCGCTCCGATCATTCAGTCAGTGGACGCGGCTTCACCGTCGCCTGGCAATCCCAGGCACCAGGTAAACAAAGAATGCCCTTAAAGAGGCCATATCTTTTACAAAGTCTTGATTTTGTTTTTAGGGTATAGTAGAATAGGTTTTCATTCTTGAAAGTAAAAAAAACAAACATTATTTTTCACATATTCGACATTGTTGCAGCACTTCTCTTCCGAGTCTGCAAATAACACTCAGGTGTGCGTTTACCAAAAGCATCGTTAGCCGGTTGACCAATCACAACACACTGGTCCAGTCGACCAATCAGAGCACACTGTTCTATTCCGAAGGAGGGCTGACAGAAACTAAATAAGGATGCGTTTCCCAAAGCCAGCTATGGACGCAAGTTCTTTTGAGTTGTGTTGGTATTGATGGAACTTGCGACCATAGTTGGGTTAGGGAAACGCATCCCTATTTCGTTTCTGTTTTCTTTCCGGAAAATAACTCAAGACTACAATCAAGGTGTTTCAGGGAGTTCAGAAACAGTGCGCACTGATGTGAAGAGTAGTTCCTTTTGGAGTGGACTTGTGCTTTGTAACTTTGCAGACTTGAGAATGTAAAAAAACAATAGGTCCTTGAAAATGTGCGATTTTTTTGCTAGATTTTTGCCGTTCTGTCACCAGTCAACTGTCAGTAATGTAGTAATTGAATGAAGCACAGCTCAGACAGAAGGCACTTTCAAACCAAGCAGCTTTCTGTCAGTCAACATGGTGAATCTAGGTTTTCAGCTTGATCCCGTTGTGAAATATGCATAGGGAAATTTTTCGTCTTTATGCAAAATCCCCAATCACATGGTTTTCTATTAAAATGACTGGAACAAATTCGCAGAACAATGGTAAATATGACCACAACTGATTGGTGCAAATGATTTCCAACCTTGGGATAATAGCAAATATTTGCATTAGCATGAATCGGATCTCATTCCACTACTCCTTTTTTTTTTTCTCCAGTGTGCGGTGGGGAGTTGACCAATACATATGGTGACATCAAATCACCCGGTTACCCAGGTAACTATCCACCTAACCGGGACTGTTATTGGACAGTGAATGTGAACCCTGGTCTGCTCATCACATTCGCTTTTGGCACCCTCAGTCTGGAGCACCATAATGACTGTAACTTTGACTACCTGGAGGTACGCAAAGCTTGTTGCATCCTGGATCTACATGAAAATTTGAACTGTTTTCTGTGCGTATGTGTTAAAATTCTTCAGTTTCCTGCTTTATTTTACAGATCAGAGATGGACTGCTTCCAGAGGACACAGCTCTGGGAAAATACTGCAGTACAGCGTCGCCACCACCTCTACAGACGACGGGACCATCTGCTTGGATCCACTTTCACTCTGATTTCAGCATCAGTGATCGGGGTTTTCATATTACATACACTACCTCACCATGTAAGTAAAGTCCATTCCATCAAAACACAAGACAATGTGTTTTGATTGTCAGACAATTTACGCAGGATAATACACCTGTATGCTACCATTTAAAAGTTTGGATTTGGCAAAGCTGGCAAAATATATGAATTTTCAGCTTCATTACTCCAGTCTTCAGTGTCACGTGATCCTTCAGAAATAATTTTTATATGATGATTTGATGCTCAAGAAACATTTCTTATTATTATCAATGTTGAAAACAGTTGTGCTGCTTAATATTTTTGTGAAAACCGTGATTTTGTCAGGATTCTTCGATAAATAGAAACAGCATTCATTTGAAATGGAAATATTTGGTAACATTATCAATATCTTTACTCTCGCAGCATTTAATGTGTCCTTGTTGAATAAAAGTATTGATCCCAAACTTTTGAACGGGACCCACAGTTGAATTTTACGCCACTATTTTCTTGTTTGCATTTACTTCTTTCAGTATGTAAATGATGTGTTGTATTTGTAATGCATTAGAGGTAATTCCAGTAACTGAGTTATGGTTCATTTTAACAGATCCATCAGTAGAATACTGTCCTTTTAAATGCTCATAAAGCAGTTTATTGACGTTATATAGATAGTAAAAGTCAGGAGTCACATTCTAAATGTTGTAAACTCAGAGTGGAACATGATCCTAGGTCCAATGCTAGGTTCAAATGGGCAAAGCCAACTGTCTTGCAATATTGGGACAAATTGCTTGAGTGTAATTCAATTTACTCTGTGTGCCATCAGCTGACCCAGGCTGTGGAGGCGTCTTTACAGACACAGAAGGCATCATCATCTCTCCAAACTGGCCTAATAACTATGCTCACAATAAGCAGTGCATTTATATCATCAGACAGCCACGCAGTGAATTGGTGGCGCTCAACTTCACCCACATGGACCTGGAGAATCATAGTGGCTGTCTTTTTGATTTTGTGGAGGTATGATTTGTGTAATTAATGTGGATGAGAGGAACAGTAAGTAGCATTTTGATCTTATCATGTCGCCTTATCTATCAAATCTCTCAGGTTCGAGACGGGACGGGTGAAACCGGCCCACTCATTGGGAAGTACTGTGGAAGTACCCTGCCAGCACCAATATTGTCCATCACTAATGGACTCTGGATCCGTTTCAAGTCTGACAGCTCTGTGTCCCGTGCTGGCTTCAGGGCCATGTATGAAATTGGTGAGACAATGAAACATCCTTTTTATGTAAAGCTTATGACGCCCACTGTCATTTTTCTGAAATGTTAAGGAAAAGAGTAAAAACAGTATGGCCAGAAACATACTCTATGCAAGCAAACACATGAATGCTTTGCTAACACATTGCAAGCATGCAGTCCCATATTAAATTTATAATGTTTGTGCCATTAAAGTCACAATGAAATGGAAGTAGTGACAGATCTTTGCTTACGTATTGTGACGCACATTTGAGTGTAACGGATTATCCTTTTTTTTTTTTTGTTCTATTATTCAGTTTTTAATTGGTGTTTGAAATGTGCGCATTGCACTCAAAACTGAAGGTAGATGAACGTTTAAGTGCACAACATTTTTGGAGTAATCCTGCATACGTCACCAGAGCGAAGTCTGTCGTTTTCACTGGAAGGTCCAGTTATGACATTCTGGTTAAACGTTACAAGATCAAAACTTAAAGATCAATAACATGCATTTAGCTAAACTGATGCTTCACCATTTTGGTATGCTAATGTCTTCAAAATATTGTTGAGATGCTCAATATATGCATACTTGTGTTACACTAAGAATTCTGTTTACGCAATGACAATTGCACAATTTGGTTTCACTTGTTACATGTGTCACATGTAGTTACTATAATAATAACTATAAATTATGCATAATTACATGCAACTAACCCAAAACCAAACCCTAATCCAACCAAAACCTTATAGTAAGTACATGTAGTTAATTAATATTACTCAGTACTTAAATGTATAATTACACTGTAACAAGGACACCTTAAAATAAAGAGTAACCCACAATTTGATGGTGTCCATGTTACAGTGTGATTATACATTTAAGTACTGAGTAATAATTAACTACATACATGTACTATAGGGTTAGAATTAAGGTGCGGTTTAAGTTAGTTGCATGTAATTATGTACAATTTATAGTAATTACATAGTAACTACATGTAAACAAAAACATGAAAACATGAAAACACACTTCCTAGCAGTTTACTTTACTTACTGTGTCCTGTCTAGTCTAGAATTGGGTTTGAAATGTTAAAGTCAATGAATATGCTTCTGCTTTAGCTTTAACTGTCATAAATATTTAAATATAAAAAATGTACCCCGTCCAGTATAGACATGATCTCAGAGTTGAACTGTTTTTGCTAGCTTGCGGAGGAACGCTCTCTGGAACCGGTCAGATCCGCACTCCCATGCACCCTGACCCATACCCCCACAACAAAGTGTGTGAGTGGGTCATTAACCAACCCGAGGGCTTTGTGGTCACTCTCAACTTCCTCACCTTTGACGTCGAGGGAAGCAGCACATGCGCCTACGATTATGTGGAGGTACAATGTTAGCGTCGTGCTAATCCTATTCAGTCAAAATACAGATTTCACTGTGCATTTCTTCTGAAACTTCACTCTCTGCTCACTCAGGTGAGAGATGGTCCTAGTGCTAGCTCCCCTCTGATTGGTCGATATTGTGGAATTAACACGCCTCCCATGCTGGAGTCCACCCAGAAGTCCATGTTCATCCAATTCAAAACCGATTCAAGTGTCTCCAACCATGGTTTCACTGCTGAGTTTGCGTCCGCAGAGCAAGGTAAACTATAGTTTTGTTCTTTTGAATAAAGATTGTATATTAAATATATTGTATATACTATCTAATGAGTAGCCTATCTAGACTAAGCAGGCATGTTCTCAAAATTCACCATAAACAATGTGGTGGCAATGTTTACAGTATTACGGGATGCCTGTATATTTTACTCCTTTACCGTATATGTATTAAGTGACAATATTAATATATCAGGTGGGACAATAGAAAGCCAAACAATGAATCAGAGTTAATCGGAGTTAAATGACAATATTCATATACCTCTACAGTATAGATGGTGCACATGGTCATACACAAAAAGACTATCAGGGTAACACAGATTACACTAAAAAACACAAAACACCTTAATGTACATTACTAATAACAAAAATAAGAGGAAACAACACAATAAAAAAATAAAAAAAAGTATGTGATGGGTAATGCAGAAAGTCCTTTTACTGTTTTTCACCATAAAGTATATGGTAATTAATAATTTTGATAGTATTTTATAGTAAAATTACATATAATGCAATTATAAAATTTTTCACTGAATATGATAATGTTCAATATGGTAATTTTATTGTACCATTGTTACAGTATTGTATTTTTTTTACAGTATAGGCAATATTATGCTGCCTTCTGAAATGCTTTTTTGGCATGTATCCTTTGCATATGATTGGAGGCAATCCCAGAAGTCAAAAAGTTAGTCAAAAAGTTAATCCAAGATGGCAGATGTCTCTATTATAAATATGCTTATATTTCGTTCAATAGTGAAAAGTGGTTCAATCTAACTAAAAAAGTTGACTCTCATTGTGCTAACTTGTATTTAGCTGTTAGATTAGCAACATGCTAATCAACTGTGAGTTGAGTTTACTGTCTTTATGCTTATGTTTGGCAGTAGAACAGGAAACCGAAAGGTTGTGGGTTTGATTCTCATAAAAATTTTTTATGGGAACCATTTTGAAATTAATTGATAATTTTCACAGGTTGTGGAGAGACTCTCACTGAACCGACGGGTTCATTCACCAGCCCAGGTCATCCCACGGCCTACCCTCATGGAGCCAATTGTACCTGGTACATCTCCGTTCCGCCCGGCAACATCATCCGTCTGTCATTCACAACCTTCAACCTGGAGTTTCACACTAACTGCGCATATGACTATGTGGATGTCTATGATAATGGCACAGCGCTGACTGGCACTCTTCTAGGCAGGTCAGAATCCAAAAAGCTTGACGTTTGAGGACACTTAATTAAAGATGTGTAAATGAATATGCTGGAAAATGTTGGTTATTTTGTGCTCAGGTTCTGTGGGCGGTCAGTTCCTCCATCTCTAACCAGCACTGATAGTCTGATGACCGTCCTGCTGGTCTCTGACTCCAGTCTGTCTGCGGAAGGCTTTTCTGCCGACTATGTCTCCATCGATGCGAGCACAGGTATAATTTTATTGCAGTAACTGGATATGAAAATCCAATTTGAAAATCCGTGAAAGTACTGGTCTCATTGGGAAGCTTGGGTTTAGATGGCCTTTTTAAGTCAAGTCAAGTGAGCTTTATTGTGATTCTGCTGCATGTAGAGACTAAAGCCTCATTCAGACTATCAGTCCAAATCAGATTTTTGTGCATATGCGATTGGTATCCGATCATATTTAGCAAGTGTGAATGGCAAAAAATCACATGAAATGCCATTTTTACGAATCTGTTTTGAGCTACATTCAGCAATGTGAACATTTGCGTTTCTGGAAATCCGTTTCAGTCCGACCAATCTGATTGGATTTTGCATGGTTTTATGTCACTTTCTCGCTCCATGTACTAGGTATAGGAATATATGCTGAAAGTCACTGCAGAAACAAGTCTCTGTTGTTGCAAAATAATCCAATTTGGACTGACATAGGCTAAATGTCGTGCCTCACAGGACCACGGTGTTACATATATTTAAGATTTTATTGTTATATTATATGCTACATATGTAAAATATTTCATTTCATTGTCATTAAATCTATGTTTTTGCCCATGCAGATTGCAGTGAGGTGTTTAGGTCACCCACCGGGGAGTTCAGCTCACCAAACTACCCTGACAATTACCCCACCAGTCGGGAGTGTGTCTATAGAATCATAGTGGAAGTCAACATGCAGATCATGCTTAACATCACAGACTTCGAGCTGGAGGGATTCAGTTCCTGCGGTTTTGACTATTTAGAGATCAGGTGAGGGACTCTTCCAGTGTCTTGGGTCAATGATTTGGTCACTTTATGGTTTTAAAACACTTTTCTTTCTTTTACAGAGATGGAGGCTATGAAACATCCCCCCTGATTGGTCATTATTGTGGAACAAATGGTCCACCCATAATTGTATCCCATAGCAACAGGCTGTGGCTAAAATTCCGATCCGACCATACGCTCACCTATAGGGGGTTTAAAGCCCACTGGGATGGCACACAGACAGGTAATTATTTATTTAGAATAATTAATAATATTGAATATTTTACAATATTTATAATGCAATATTTTTTATAATTTTTGTACTTTAACCTATTTTCAGTTAGTGCCAAGACATTTGTAATTTTTGTTTAAAGTTTTTAATCTACTATTTTAATTTTATTTCAGCTTTATTTCAATAAAGAAAACGATTTTTAATAGTTTTAGTATTTTTGTTATGTGCTTTTGTAATTTTTATGTGTTTTTTTTTATATTTCTATTTGGCTTTTTTTTTTTGTCATTTAGAATATTTAATAATATTTATAATATAATATTTGTAACTTTTTTGTGGATCCGTGTAAACGGGGATCATTTTAAAAATGTTGTCGTCTGTACACGAACATTTTTAGTACATCACTGTCGTGTAAACATTAAGTTAACAATAGCAACACTGTTCCAAAAGTATAAGTAATGATAGTCTTGAAGTAAAAAAAAAAATCTGAATATCTTTAAAATATTTTATGGAATAAACCTTGCAAACCCAGCATATATTTCTTCCTCATATCAAGCACTAATATCAACCTGCTTACCTGGTACACACAATTTTGACTGATTAAAAACCCAGAAATCGCATAGCAATTTGATTGGAACATAAGGTTTGCGTTCCAGTTTTATGTGTGATATGCACCAGATGGTAAGTGGACTATATTATGCCATCTCTGTCATAGGTTGTGGTGGGACATTGACCACAAGCGTCGGAGGTTTCACCTCCCCCAACTACCCCCTGCCCTATCACGCCAACGCTGAATGCTACTGGCACATCAAAACCAGTGCTGGAAGCAGAGTCGTGCTCAGCTTTGGAGACTTTCACCTGGAGAACTCTATCAACTGCTTCTATGACTACTTGGCGGTTAGAGAACAATGAATTAGACAATTTACTACACAGTTGTAGTTCTCTATACAAGATATTAAGTTTAAATCCATCCCTGATGTGTATGTTTTACCAGGTGTATGATGGCAACAACACCAATGCTGTTCAGCTTGCCAAGCTGTGTGGAAATCAGATTCCACCTCCCATAGATTCCTCCAGAGAGAACATGTATGTGAAACTACGTACAGACAGCATCGTCCACACAGGAGGATTTCTGGCTAACTACCAAACCAGTGAGTGACACCCGAACACCTGGGCCCATAAGCCCAGAAAACCCAAGCAGCGGCCTGACTTTGTTGCAGAAGTCTCTTACAAAACTCTTACAAAAGAAGTGTTATGGCAGTACCATGGTAGAGAGATGTTTTTAATGTATTTATACTTTGGAACAAACACTAATGAGCCAAAACTTTATTATAACTAGTCACAGGTGAAGTGAATCTTGTTGATCATCTACTAACAGGGCAACATATTAAGGTCTGGGTAGATTTGATGGTAAACAAGACAAACATACTGAATGAGAATATAATTTTTGCAATGGATTCCATGTTTTTTATAATTATACTTCGAATACCTTGGTATTACTATGGTGCATTCCCAAAAACTTGTTTTTTTTTTGTAAATGAATAATTAAAGATTACTGCAGTGCTGCGGTTTTGGTTTTAAATCCATGAATAATACACTTGCTCCTGTGTTTGTACTTGGCGGTTAAGTTCACCCAGAGGACACTGACTTTTTTTGGATCTCTGTTTTTTTGTCTTTTTTTAATTATGTTTGTGGAGGTGAAATGTCACAGTTTAGAGCTCAGCACAGCGCTATTTATCTTGTTTTGTGCATTCTCTTAGTCGTTTGCCTTTTCTTAGGCTGTCAGTGGTCACATGCCACTGTGTTTCCCAGACTCTAAAACTTTACTGCAGGGTCAAATCAAGCTCTAGGCCTTATGGCAAGATGCCACCGGTTTTAACGTATTCCTGCCTTAAAACTGCACTTATTGGTGTTTAAAATATTCTCCAAGTTCTTGATATTACATAATTCTTCCCGTCTCATATTATTAATATGATATTATTAAAATGAGGACTGGCTTTTCTCCTGTAGTTTGCCAGGGTGTGCTGATTGCCAATCGGAGCCGGGGAAGGATTGAGAGTGTGAACTTCCCCAATAACTACCCATCTCGTGCCAACTGCAGCTGGACCATCCAGGCCTCCATGGGCAACACCATCAACTACACTTTTATAACCTTTGAGCTGGAACAAACCTTCGGATGTTCCTATGACTATGTGAAGGTCAGCACATGCTTTATCAAGCCTAAAAACACAGTTCATGGTTAGGCCACATCTTAAAATATACTGGTACTCAACATTGATACTTAAAGTCAACTTGGAAATCAAAATGGACTTTACTGACAATCTTAGTGAACTTTGTTACTCTACATGGTATGTAAGCATGTTATCCTAACAAAAAAAAAAAAAGTTTATCTTTGTAACCTATCATCAAAATAAATTAATAATTTGCTCTGCCTCTGAAGGACCAATACCAATAACCAAATAGTATCGTTTTCAGGCTGATTCTTGTCTAAAATTATAGATTTGAAAAAGAAAAGGATGTGTTGAGATGCTTTCGATCGTGAATTTGACCTTCGGCCTTTGGTCCAGCTCTATTTTGATATGAAACGCTCACTACTCATGATCCAATCAATTCCTGATGGATAGAATCAATCTTGCAAAAGGCAAAAAAAGTCAATCTTGTTTTGCTTTGAAATATGTGACTTTGTGTAAATGAAATGGGTTGTGAATGCTGGTTCTTGTTATCCTTGTTGAAACCTTTCTTCACTATTGTGACGTACATCCGAACAAGAAAGAATGTAGGACGGGACTTGATTTTGTACATCGAGAATTGGTTGAATCATCATTTGCCATCATTAGCGACTGCAATATTCCATAAAAAAAAATAAGAATTGTCTTAAATTGGGGACTTTAAGAGATCTCTTTCGAGTTTGTTTTTCTGACTCAAGGATAGTATACATGTCTTTTCAAGCTTGTATTATCTTATTATTTCTCTGTGAATGGGGTCGAGTAGTATAATTCATGCTAGACAGTTTGCCATTCAATTACACTACACTGATTTACTGGCAGAGCCTTTGCAAATGTACAATGGGCCTTTGAGTTCCTCTTAGTTCCTCTTAGTTCACTCATCACCATGGCAATCCAAACAGTGATGACATCATGGGGCCTTTTGTTGAGATGGAGTTATTTTCTGAGCTCAGAGCCTACACTCTGTTTTCATAAAACCTCATTCCATAGATGGGCTTTTATCCTGTGGGTAAATACATAGACAGTTGTGTTGGATATTTTGAAATGTGATGATGGCTACTTTATGGAATGTGATATTTTGTGTGCAAGCCAACAATAGCTCAGCACACATTTGTTCTGAAGGCAGTAGAACAGATGGTCTGAATTACTGATGGTTAGTTATTGGTTGCATTTCCTGTGAAAGGTCACTACTAAATATATATGTGTGTTATTTCCAAATATAAATTCCAAAATAAGCCAGATACAAAAATAATGTGCCATTCACATACACACACAATATATACAGTGTATATATATACACATATATATAGATAGATGGATAGATGGATAGATGGATGAATGGAGTATGCAGTATGTATAATATGAAAATTAACAGGCTTTTACTGTAAAGTAGATATTATTGTATAAATAATCTCTATTCCTGTTCCCGTCTAGCTATATGATGGTCCAAACGAACAGTCTCCTCTGATTGGTACATTCTGTGGGAACACACCTCCTCCAGCCAATACCACCACCAGTACCAGCCTTCACATTGTGTTCCGGTCCGACATGTCAGTTTCATACAGAGGCTTCCAAATGGACTGGTACCAGAATGGTGAGATCCAATACAAAGCTGACTGGCCACTTTTTTTGAATAGAGTACAAAATAGTGCTTAACCTTCATGGGATTTGTGCCATTTCTGCATTCATAAAAAGTACCACATTTATTACCTGTGTCAGCCTCAAAGCATTGTGTGAAACATCTAGACGTGTATGACAGTGGAAAGGCAGATGAGGTTCTCACAATAGAAGGAAATAACATATGCGGAGACGCTGCTGGGCAGCCAGGGGTCAGCGACCTGTAGTCTCTTGAGTAATGATGACACTGAATCTGTAAGGAAAAATACCAGTCCTAATGGGCAAACCAGTGACATCACTCAGGAAGGCTTCACTCTGATTGGCCAGCAGGGAAAGAGCTGATTGCCAGCGATGAATGAATCCAGCAAAGAAAGAAAGGACAGATTAAGTGTAGCCACTGCTGATGCTGTAGAATTTCAGGATTTGGAGTGGATTTTATGCACATGTATTAGTTTATATCCTGTAAAAATCTTTTCCAGAATGACAGTGTGGAAAACAAGGCTACAAGCTTTTCTAGAGGGGGCGGATCTCTGTCTTGGGAGACGACCCTGTTTAGCTCTGGCTGTGTCACACTTAAAGTCAACACAAATTAATCATTCGCAATAAGAGAATACATTTCATTTAATCTCAAACCTTTCATTTAATCCATATCCTAATCGTATATCGCAAAAGAATGACCAAGACATACATTTCTGAGATGTATATTTGTGTGCAGCCATGTATGTTTCTCTGTCTTTGTGCTTGTGGGACTTCGAGTCACATTGCTGAAGGGTGTGGACTGTTAGGATCAGAGTGAGAAAGAGAGGTACACTCTGAAATCATATGGAACTTTTTAATCATTTATGCACCCCTGTCTGTGATGATGTCATTATTTGGAAGGAAATGATCTTGGTTTCCATGGACACAATGTGTAGAGAATGAACACTGCAATGTGCACTGTTCTGCAGCTGTAAAAACCTTCCTGAGGGAGAGAAAAATGACAAACGAAGAGTAAAAACGGATACGAAAGACATCCCTATCATATAAGAGAAAGTAATTTGATGGATAAATCATGCCAGTGCTGTGGAAATTCCTCAATTCATCAAAGTATTTAATGGCCCACAAGCCAATTGATCCATTTTGAAAATGTAAAAAGTAGCTCCACCCTTCCTTTGTCCTCTCACAGACATGTGGACGCTGCTGAGATTTATCTTATTGATTAAGACAGTGGGGGGTGGAGAGAATGAAACCGTTCTGACCGATCTTCGGTGAATATCACATTACACTGAGCGCATTTTAGTCTTGTTGCTACTGCTTTGCTTGTGGTGAGGGTCAATATGGTTTCATATTTCCTCTGATAAGCTTGATGTGAGACATTTTTCCTGTCTGGACACTGTAATGCAACTGTCTCTGTCCTCTGTCTTCAGCATCTCAGACCACATTTACAGAGTGTCTTTAACTAAAAAAGTTGCAAAGTAGTGCAGACACTGCCAGACTTCCCTTAGAAAATATACTGTTGTGATGTCAGATGGAAATAACAGGGTAGTGTGATTATAATCATGATGCAAGTAAAAAAAAAAAAAAAAATGTTAGTGCCATATTTGCTCTTTGGTTGCCTTCTATTGAGATTGCAATTTATACAAAAGATTGTGTTACATGTTCTGTTTTGCAAATATTGAACTTTAATGCGTATCCCTGATCAAAAACAGGGAAAGAAAAAGTCAAAGTACCTCACTGTCACCCCCTGCAGGTTGTGGTGGAGAACTCTTCGGGCCGGCTGGTGCCTTCAACAGCCCAGGCTATCCTGACAAATACCCAGCTAACCGTGAATGCATCTGGCACATCCATACCAGCCCTGGTAGTAGCATCTCCATCACCATCCTTGAGTTTGACGTGGAGTATCATCCTGACTGCAATTATGACAAGCTGGAGGTATGCAAAAAAAAATAATAATCCTAGTATGCAATCACATTTACACTGAGGGCACTTTATGATATACTGCATCCCACAATGCAGTACACTCGGCTACCTTTAGTTTCCAGTTTGATGAAAAACTGAAATCAATATCAAGTATCTAAAATTCAGTGTAGTCTAAGATACTGCTGTGCTTCTAGAATAGTTGCTGCATAAAAAAGCAATTGACATTCCACAGTATATACTGCCCTGTAAGTAGTATGCTAAAGTATTTTAAGTATTAAAGTATTTTAAAAATGATTTGTAATTTACTTTCTGAAATATTATTATCTTTAAATATTAGGTGATGCGTATTAGGTTATTATGTCCCCTGTGTGTTTATGTGGGTGTGTGCCTGCTCATGCCCCGTTGGCATCTGCTGGGCTGTGTGGGTGTACTGTATGTTTTGTAGCGTAGACCTGTGGAATGCTGACCTCCACTGTAGCACTGAATAGAGCCAACAGGGCAGAAATTAACTGGAAATCAGAGCTTAGAAAGAGGGCTTAGAGACAGTCTCACATGCGCACACACACACACACATACACACACGCACACGCACACAAACACACACACATCACACACACTTTCTGTGCCACACAGATGCCTGTTAAAAACCAGACATTGGTTTAGGCAGTGATTCTTAGTGGCCTATAGGTCATTACATCACTGGTCATCACAAACTTTTTGATAGTGTCTGCAAATGCAGTTTTCATCAATACTTTAACATTTAAGCAGCAGTTAGAAATCTAAGTATGACTGTTTTAAAAGGAAAGGGTAGAAAGCAATTGTCATGCAAACATTTCACAATATAAAACAATTGATATATGACACTGCTCAAAACTTTGATCCAATTTGATATTTTGACACTTTCTGGTAGTTAGAAAGTAAGTGGAAAATGTCCATAGCCAAATAATAATTGAATTATATACAACTTTGGGACTAGTTGGTGAAAGCAATCAAAGAACAGTCAAGTTTGATAAAAGGGTCTAAGGAAAGCTCTACTATCATTTGATTTTTGAACCCACTTGGTTTGGTATTTTGCTATCTAATGCAGTAGCATTTAGATATTTTTAAATTACCTTTGTCTTGTAAATGACCAGTCTGTAAGTATCCCCTCACCTTTGACCTTTGTTCAGGTGTATGGAGGGCCTGACATCTCCGCCCCACGATTGGCCCAGCTTTGCACCACACGCCCTCCCAATAACCCCCTACAGGTGGCCAGTACAGGTAATGCGATCACCGTCCGATTCACATCTGATGCAGTCGTGAGTGGCAGAGGCTTCAACGCAACCTGGGTAGAGGTCCCGGGAGGTTAGTTATCTGTCTGTTACAGAATTCTTGTATCTGTAGTTGAATACTATGCAATTATATTATTTGAGTTTCCTGCTAATGAACTTCTTAAAATCTTCCCTTTGAAAATGCAGGATGTGGAGGGATTGTCACAGCCCCCAGTGGAGAGATCCACTCTCCGCAGTATCCCAACCACTATCCTGACAATGTGGACTGCTCCTGGGTCATCACAGTGGATGTAGGGCATCGGGTCTTCTTCAACTTCACTGATCTGGATATAGAAAATCAGAGCGCATGTACTTTTGACTACGTGGTTGTGAGTAACTGACCTTTCTGTCGTCGTGTGATCCATTTCATGCCCAACATTTGTGATTTCTTGATGTTATAGACCAGTGTATCACAGAAAATCATGTTCATCTCTCTAGATCCATGATGGTCCGCATGACTCATCTCCACTCCTGGCTAAAGTCTGTGGAGTATCCAGGCCTCCTCCCGTTACATCCTCAACAAACGTCATCTATGTTCGCTTCAGGTCAGATCACACTCAGAACCGTAAAGGCTTCAGTGCCCAGTTCTCAGAAGGTGAGTCCCATCTTCATTCATGAGCCCAAGTGATTTTGTCACGGTTTTGTTTCATTGTTAAGCTTAATTGATTACTCTTATGATTTCTAGCATGTGGATCCAATATAATAGCTGATGATGTGGGAGGGGAGATTGCATCTCCTCGCTATCCATACTCTTACCCACCTAATCAGAACTGTAGTTGGATCATATGGGCACAGGAGCCATGTAAGTTATCCATGCTCTCAAAGTCAAAGCCCAAACCTTGTGTACCTAACTTTAATTTGTGAAACTTCATCTACCATCCTATATTTCCTTCAGTCAACCACGTGACTCTCTCCTTCACTGACTTCGAGGTAGAAATGGTGTACAGTAACTGCTCTCATGATAGTGTGGAGATCCTGGATGGAGACAATTATCAAGCCCCATCTGTCGGTAAAGACTACATCTGTTCATCATGGAACCATCAGTGACATACTTTTAGGGGATTATCACACAAATTAGATATTATAAATGAGACCTTTTATGAAAGAAATGGCTTTTATTGCTTGACACTTTATTGCATTATGCTCGGTTAGGGACACGCAAATGTTTAAAAAATGTAAATGCTTCAAATAGTACTGATGTAATAATAGTTAGTGGTAACTTTTTTCCAGGTCGTTACTGTGGGAATGAGTTGCCGCACCCAGTCACTTCATTCAGCAATGCCCTTGTGGTAAACTTCGTCTCAGATGCCTCAGTAGGAAAGAAAGGTTTTAGAGCAACCTACATGGCCTCAACCTCAGGTTAGATTTTAGTATTTAGTTCAAAATACATATACATTTTTCTCCAAACTTAGGCTCCAATTTAACACTAGTCTGTTACCTGTTTTTCCAGGCTGTGGTGGACATCTGTATATGGAGTCAGGTGCTTTTAACAGTCCAAACTATCCTGATGTATACCCACCTAATTTGGAGTGTGTGTGGACCATCACCAGTTCCCCCGGGAATCGTCTACAACTGTCCTTCATGTAAGCAGATCAGGATGTTACATGGATCTCACAAATGTAATGGATTCATCAAAACAAACAACTCTGTACTTTTTGTGATGCAGAATGTTTCAGCTGCAACAAAGTTCAGATTGCAGTAATGACTACCTGGAGATTCGTGAAGGACACTCCAATGGCACTCTGGTTGATCGTTTCTG
This sequence comes from Rutilus rutilus, assembly GCF_951802725.1. Classification (NCBI taxonomy): domain Eukaryota; kingdom Metazoa; phylum Chordata; class Actinopteri; order Cypriniformes; family Leuciscidae; genus Rutilus; species Rutilus rutilus. The sequence goes on from NC_140228.1 coordinate 7,751,510, forward strand.
TGGTGACTCCCTTCCTTCCAACTACACCTCTATAACGGGCCACATTCTCTGGATTAAGTTTATCTCTGACTCCTCAGTCAGCGGATCTGGATTCAGAGCAGTATTCTCTCACTGTAAGTCAGGGCGATTGATGTGGACCCTACTGAAAAGACCAGCTAACACTATCCTGAATTTTCATGCTGATACAGGGGGTTAAGTTGATTAATGCTGGTTTGTTGGAGCTAAATAGTCATTCTGTTGAGCAAAAACCTTTGCTCTGGTTGTACAAGGAAGTCTTGCTGGTTAAAATCTTCTGAAGTTAGAAAATCTGGCATGGTTCTCAGTGAATATCTGTACTCTTTTTCTGCCTTCTCAGTGTATGGGAATGAGATCACAGGCAGTTCAGGACAGATAGCCTCCCCTCTTTACCCACGCACCTACCCAAACAACGCAGATTACCGCTGGACCATCACAGTGAATTCCGATTCTCACGTAGAGATACACTTCCTGGACATCGACATTGAGGACTTGCTCAGTTGCTATTATGACAAGCTCAAGGTCTGCACTCTTATCTAAAATATAGTCATTAAATACAATAATGGTTTAATAGAAAATAAGTGTATGCAGGTATATGATGTAGATTAAGTGGAAGTGGATGTTTTCCTTTCCCTAGATATATGATGGTCCGAGCACCAGTGCTTTACTTCTGGGTGAGTTCTGCGGTCTGACTCTGCCCAACCCAGTAAGAAGTTCAGGCAGCACTATAACTCTTGAGTTTAAATCTGATACTATGATTGGAGGGAAAGGCTTTCTCATCGAGTGGATGGCCGTTCAGGGCTCTGGTCCCTTGCCGACTATAGAACCAGGTTAGTTCCCCAAGGATTCTTCCTTTGAGATCTTGCTCAAATTTAGTAAAAACCTTACTGTATGATCTCAATTCACAATTGGTCACTATTTGTATCTTTTCAGGAGCATGTGGAGGAGCATTGATGACAGGAGACACTCCCAAGTTCTTATTCTCTCCTGGTTGGCCCGAGCTGTATCAGCATAACCTTGAGTGTTCATGGGTAATCCGGTCTCCCAGCTCTATCGTTGAGTTTAATCTGCTCTCTCTGGACGTGGAAGATGAGGTTTCATGTCTCCATGACAGTCTGGTCATCAGAGATGGTAATGCTTTTGTCAAATGAAGTCACTTCAACATAAATCTCAACTTGAAGCTGACTTTAAATACTGAATCAAAGGTTTGTTTTTCTCCTAAGGTGACACCAACTTGTCTCCACTGATTGCAAGGGTTTGTGGGCGACAACTGCCTGGCTCTTTGCATTCTACTGGTGATGCCATGTTCCTGCGATTCAGCTCTGATGGAAGCATTAATGGCAGGGGGTTCAATGCATCCTTTTCCAGAGGTGAGCAGCATGTCCATTAACAAAATCAAAATATGTTGGATGTGCATAATACATTTTGTTGTACATTGAGCTATTTCTCTCTTGCCTTCTCCGTCAGGTTGTGGTGGTTTCCTCCATACAGACAGAGGAGTTCTAAGTTCTCCTCAGTATCCACAGACCTACAAGCCCAACCTGAATTGCAACTGGCAAATAATGGTCACCCCAGGGTTTAGAGTGTCCGTAACTTTCCAAAGTCCCTTCCAAATACAGGGTTTTGGTAATCAGTGCAGCACAGGTGACTACTTGGAGGTGAGTGACTATAGGAGAAGGTGTAATATGGGCACTTTTCCAAACAGAATCAGTACATTAAATAGTTTGATTATTTTGTATTAGTTACGGAATGGACCTGATGGCAACTCACCGACTCTATCAGGGCGTCTCTGCGGGTCCAATGCTCCATCCACATTTCAGACCACAGACAATGGCCTATATGCCCACTTTGTTTCTGATGCTTCCAATGAGGGGAATGGCTTTAAATTGATATTCGAGGCCCACAGTTCAGGTAAATACTTTAGCTGATATCTATAATATACCAATTATTTTAGATTAATTTGATAATGTATGGAAATTATGAAAATAATAAGAGTAAATCCTGATGTTTTTTTCCAGCTTGTGGTGGTCACCTTGTGCTTACTGATGGAGATCCACCAGGATACATCACATCTCCTAACTATCCATCAAACTACCCCACAAATATTGACTGTGTGTGGATAATCACTGTTCCCAATGGGGAGGCTGTACAACTCGACTTTGAGGATAATTTCTACATTGAGTCTCATACAGGGTATGTTCCATATGTTTTGAACAATTACATTTTTGGTACATATAACCATTTAACCATTTGAAGTGATTACAATCTTCTCTCCTAGATGTTTGTTTGACTACATTGAGATCCGTGATGGTCCCACATCAGACGCTGCTTTGATGGGCAGACTTTGTGGCAACACCCGCCCATCTACTCAGCATTCATCTGGCACTACCATGTATATACGATTCCGAACTGATGGCAGCGTCACACATATCGGTTTCAAAGCCAAGTACTCCATTGGTAATCCATTCTGAATCCCCATAACATTCCAACCATTTTCCTGATCTCAGTGTTTCAATGACTCAGAGTATTCTTTCTCTTTTTAGCTACATGTGGAGGTACCTACTTCGGTCAGAGCGGTGTCATCAGAAGCCCCGGTTATCCGGACTCCAATTATCCAGACAATTCTAACTGCGAATGGTACTTGGAAGGTCCCACTGGACACTACCTGAGCCTTACCTACACTGCCTTTGACCTGCAGAGCTCCTCAGATTGTAACAATGACTATGTGGAAATACGTGAATACAATGCTTCAGGTTTGGGTTCTCCTTACACAAATGAGAGTTGAGGGTTTTTTTAATGTTATGTTTTTTATGAAGGTAGTAATCTAACTTTTTCTTTTCACCAGGTCGCCTGTTGGGGAAACACTGTGGAAACAGCCTTCCATCTCCCCTGGATACTGGAGACAGTTTTGCCTATGTAAAGTTTGTCAGTGATGGTAGTGGGAATGCTGCTGGGTTTAGTTTATCGTTTGAAGCCAGTGTTGAAGGCAAGTGTGTTTAAATCCTTACAGTGTCTGCTTAGGGTCATATAGTTTAGTGGTTGAAGATCAGGACTGGTTACCGGAATGTTGCTGGTTCAATCCCTAGAAGGTGAAATCTATGAAAAAAAAACGTGACCTTGAGCAAGACGCTTAACCCTCATGTTCCACCAGAGGAATTGTGCTTGCAAAAATGTTAAATAAGTTGTTTTGGATAAAAGATGATTACTTACAAAGTTATGCTGTTGGTTATGGAGCAGTTCCATGGGTAACTGGTGACATTGTTCCTCTTGTAGAGTGTGGAGGGGATCTGAACGCACCATTTGGGACCATATCATCTCCCAACTACCCCAATCTGTACCCCCACAGCCGAATTTGCCGCTGGAGAATCACTGTTCCTCAAGGTCGTAGGGTCACTCTTACAATCAATGACCTGAGGCTGGAGGACCATGGGACCTGTTATTTTGACTTTGTGGAGGTGAGGCAATGTGTATGTTTTAGAGGTGCCAAAGTTGGATCATGCATAATGGCACAGTGGAGTTTATGCACATTGTTTTTTAATTAGTCATTCATACCGTAGATTGCTTTCTCTGAATATTGTTAATTTCAGTGCTGTAACACGCTGTTTTGACTCTTGGGTTGATAGGTCCTAAATGGTCTGACACCCAGTGCCCCACATTTGGGTCGTTTATGTGGTACAGTCCCAGCTGGTACCCAGCTGAAATCTTCTGGGAATACTATGACTGTAATTTTCAGCACTGATTCATCTGTATCTAATGGTGGATTCACAGCAGATTACTCCTCAGAGGAGGCAGCAGGTGAGAGAGAAGAACTGTTTTTATTTTTTTATTGTTTTGGTGACCTAATTTGATTGGTGTATATTTGCCCTTCTGGTAGTGTGTGGTGGGATACTGAGTGAGCCTGGAAACTTCACCTCACCTGACTTTGGCAATGGAAACTACAGCAACAACCTGAACTGTGAATGGCTGATCCAGAACCCGCATCATATGAATTCCTCCATTGTGGTTATTATAGACGAGCTCCATCTAGAGCATCACCAAACCTGTGAGTGGGACTACTTGGAGTTCAGATTGGGTAAGATTTTCCAAATACACAAAGAGAGACACAACACTCTATACAATGTCCAATGTACCATTAACAGTAGTTTGACTCTTTAAGCTGCTGCTGATAAGCAAACATGTATGCCATGTTTTCCTCTAATGCAGGAGGTGCAAATGGAGAGCTTTTGACTCGTTTATGTGGTCAGTCACCTCCTACAGTCCCCATAGTAGTGTCCACCACTGAACTCTGGGTTAACTTCCTGTCGGATGAAGCTGTGGGTGATCTGGGCTTCAAAGCCACGTATTACTTTTCAGGTATCATCCATCAATCAGTGGCACTTAAACAGATGGATCTCGACTCTTTAAAATTCTGCATAAGCTCAGCTGACTTTGACTTTTCTCAGAATGTGGAGGGTCACAAAGTGGAGAGGAGGGTGCCATCTCTAGCCCTGGATATCCCAACAACTACCCCAGCCCGAGCCGATGTACTTGGCTTCTCGAGGCTCCGGTGGGCCACACTATCATTGTGAGTCACGATTGCTTCTTGAGTCTGTTTTTTTTTTAAACCCTAACACTGGATTTCCTCATTCATATAACATAATTTCCATATATTCTTGTCTAGCTCACTTTTGCATACTTTGAAGTGGAGGAGCATAGCCAGTGCACCTGGGACTCAGTAACAATCTTCAATGGAGCCTCTTCAGGATCCCCCATTATTGGTCAATACTGTGGCCACAACTCTCCAGGAACTATCCAATCAGGCTCCAACAAATTAGTTGTGGTGTTCCTTGCTGATCATACAGTGTCCAAGGGAGGATTTACTGCCACCTGGTCAACAGACTCATCAGGTATACAGTACAAAAAGATATCCCGTGTGTACTTTCTGTAAACGTGTTACATTTTATCCTGAAATTTCTTTCTCTTCTTCAGGATGTGGAGGAATCATCCATGCTGATGCAGGCACCATCAAATCTCCCAATTATCCTCAGAATTTCCCAGCCAATATTGAATGTTCCTGGACCATCATCGCCCATGATGGAAACCATCTGGAAATGGGTTTTGCCAGTGACTTCCAGATCCCAGACTCAAGTGGACAGTGTCAAAACAGTTATGTCAAGGTAACAAGATGCCATTTTAATAAGAAATCTTCTCTGATGTTGTATTTCATAAGAGCCATTTGGATCTGGTGGTTTATTTATTTTTTTGTATTCTGCCTATGTTTATCTGACAGATGTGGTCTGACAACATACAGAATGATGAGAATCTCTTGGCCACTGGTTGTGGTACTACAGCCCCTGCTGTAGTCATTGCACCCCGAAATGTTATTACGACTCGTTTCCAGTCCTCAGAAACACCTGGCAAAGGCTTCTCTGCTGCATTCTACATTAGTGTGTATCATATGCTTAGTTTGGTCTCTACAGTTTTACTTCCCCTGTCCAAAATTCAAGTAATGTAATGTATCTACTTCACATCATCTTTTAGGTTGTGGGGCCAATTTCACAGCCCCAACTGGTCGTGTAGTTTCTCCAAATTACCCAGACCACTACCCTCCAGGCTCCAATTGTAATTACATCATTGATGCTGGAGATCAGACTGTGACTGTGCTCACTTTTAAAACTTTCCAGTTAGAGGGTATGCACTTCTTCAAAAGACACAAATTGTGTCATACATCTTAACATAAGGGATCTAACAATAACTTAAAGAAAACAGTAGTTTCATAAGCTGAACAATCATGCCTTTCCATCTCCTCTAGCACACTCCACATGTACTTACGATGGTGTGAAGATCTACACAGGCACGACCACCAGTGGCACTCCATTGGCTACTCTTTGTGGAAATACTATCCCAGGTGTCTTCACCACATTTGGACCAATGCTCATCAACTTCTACTCTGATTTTGTAATCAATGACAATGGCTTCCTGGCTGAATACAGAACCATACGTAAGCTTCAACCTTGAAATAAGCTGTACATTTAATGCAATACTTTTTGGTTCTCTATATACTAAACTATCAGTAGTAAGAATTCATTTTTGAATGGTTGTGGTGTAGGTGTGTTATAGTGTAGTTTGAATGTAACTCTGCTGATGTGGGTGTGGCTTAGTTGGAGGTGTGGGTGGTGTGGGTGTGGCTTGGATGTAGGTGCTAGATTAAGTTTGAATTGTTTATCACGGCAGTAATGCAGATCTGATTCACTGAGCCCAGAAATGTGGAATGAGAGGACGCTGGAATGACTGGAATGAGAGGACGCTGCACTTTTCAAACAATATGCGGGGATTTGGGAGAATATGCAAATATGCAAAAGAATTCCATTGCAGATTCCACTGTTACTTCCACAAACAAACTCATTCACCATAAATGGTGCACAATAGAAATGCACAGTCATGCTCTTTGACTTGGTGCTATATAGGAAGACAGCCCATATTCCTCAAAGGAAACAGTTGTCCACCTCCAACACAAGAAAAAGGCATTTTACTTAATATACAGTAGGGCTTTTCGTACAAATTTCAGCCCCACATGTTGGTTTGCATGATTCCTGTGTATATGGTACATATATCAATATGTGTATTTATGTGTTTTCAACAGCATGTGGTGGTGTGTTTAATGGTACTGCAGGGACAATCAGCAGTCCATCTCATTCTATCACCGACTACCATCACAACATCAACTGCACATACCACATTTATGTCCGTGACAACCGTGTCATCGATCTCAAGTGAGTTTGAACTACTTCCTGTTAATAATGCAGACTATGAAAACATAAGTTCAGAACAAAAAAAACTTCCCCCAGTTTACAAAAATAAGTGTTAAATGAAGAAAAGGCTGTCAAATCTTGCGTTGCTCATGGCTATGTGTAGCACGTCCAAGATTTTTCATGATCATGGCTCTGCGAGGTTATTTCAAAAGTTTTCATAGTCTCAATATTAAAATACCTTTGGTCTGCTCACTTCTCTGCTCCCAAATTGGAGCAGCAATAAAATCCTGCTAGGCATCCATCATGCCAGCTATGTTCCACCAGAGAGACAGATGCTCAGAAAGAAAAGCATTCTGGTATTGATCTTCTGTCTTTCCCTTTGTGCAGTGAGATGCACAAAGGGCATTCTTTCCCCACTGAGATGTTGTATTGATGCCAGACAGGAAGCCCCTTTACTTATAATCTGTCCCCTAGAGGCTTTCTATCAGGGCAAACCCCCTCTCCCATTATTGGTATCACTTTCTGAGAAACCAGATTGTTCGCAGCATTTCCATAGCAATCATCTACTGTATGTATTTGTCCCTGTCCTATAGGTTCAACTCTTTCAGTCTAGAAGCCTCCTCGAACTGTCGCTTTGACTATGTGGCGGTGTACGATGGAGGGAGCACTCTGGCCCCACTAATGGGGAGGTTTTGTGGACGTGAGCTGCCGCCCAACCTCAGGTCCTTGTCCAATCAGCTGTTTCTCGAGTTTGTTACAGATTCATCAGTTGTGGCGGAGGGTTGGAGAGCAACCTACAGTGAGACTTTAGGTAATGTTTATCTTCTCGGTAAAGAAATCACGTCTCATACATCAGAAAAAATGATTTATTTGCTCTTTTCCAAAACGTAGTGAGCTGTCTTGCTATCTGTTACATAGGCAACATCCTAACTGAAACAAAACCTCATAAGTGACTAAACTGAAACACTCTACATGGCAACTCCACACACCACTCCTCACGTAAAGGGCACGTTTTTCACAAGGTTTTTTTTTTTTTTATCTCACATTGTGAGAGCATATTTTTTATTTATTTTGTATTACTTTCCACAGAGGTTGTATAAAATAAAAATCAGTATTTTGTGATATTACAATAGTATATTTTTTTATATGCATAAAAATAGAGCATGGTGGAGTATTTACATCCCAGTCCGACAAAGTGCTTGAGATTCCTTAAAATGGAAGATTTGGATTTGGAAGAGCTACTGTCTTATTATTATCTGATTCAAAAGACAGTATCTGATACACCAAGATGTGTGATACTTTGAGCTTGTTCCTTTATGGTTCTCATTTTGGAATAGAATGAATGAGGGAATGATTTCATAGTGAATCACAAAGACAAAGATCTCATTGAGGACTGAACAAAGTGTTCAGGGGTCATAAGCAGTGTTCTTTGTAACAGCTTTGTGCTTTAAATCTTCTGATGATCCAGTCACTTCAGGATGACCAGGCTCTTTAAGAACTGAGTTGTAAACACTTTTGTAGCTCGTCTAGGGGTGTGTGAGTGAACCGCCCCGTCCTACAACCACTACTGTTGTTCTTTGTGAACAAGACAACTCATTCATGCCACAAAAGTCTGTCCCCTCACCACGACAGAAAACAAGACATACGTCTTTATCGGCCAGTGCTGTCAAAGAGCCTTAACCAATAAAGTACTCCCAATTCTTTTGTTGTGCCCTACAATTTATGTCCAAAAGAAGGTAGCATTTTTGTGGCTGGTTTGAATTTTAGGATGAATTAACTGTTAAATACATTTCATTCATTCATACAATTATTATTATTTTTTTACATTTCACATTTATTTATTTTGCAGACACTTATATTAACTGTATTATCTTAATATTAACTTTAATGTATTTTTATAAATGTAAATAAATTATATCAATTACTAATTATATTATATAAATAATTTATATAATAAAGATTTGTAATTTATATACTTTATTATAATATTTTAGTTTTTATAAATGCATCTATATATGTATGTGTATATACACATACATACATGTGTGTATATGTATGTATGTGTGTGTGTGTATATATATATATACATATACATATACATATACATATATATATATATATATATATATATATATATATATATATATATATATATATATATATATATATATATATATATATATATATATATATATATATAAATATATATATATATATATATAAATATAAATATAAATGCACACACAAACAAATACAGTATATATACTGATATATCTATTACGTGGAGGGACATTCTCATTCAAAGATTTTTTGATTTGGACAAACGTGTGTACTCACTGAGAACAATATTACTCTTTACAATTATTTTAGTCTGCTTTCCTGGAAGAGACAGCCTGTACATTTTAAATACATCCGCTAGTAGTTAATCTGTCCAACATTTAAGAGTACATTAGCATATAGATTAATTCAAAGCTAACAAACAAAGACAAAAACTCACATTTTGTCCGTTTTCTGGACTCTACTGCCTCTTGCAGGGGGTTTCTTGAAAGCACATCTTTAAGTTGTTTTAAATCTCTCTCTCACTGTGTCTTTCCATCTCCTCATCCCTCGTTTTCTCCAGGTCCTCAGCAGGGTTGTGGCGGCTACCTGTCTTCCCCCACTGGAATGTTTGGTTCTCCTGATATTGACTTTAATGGGCAGTACGAGCCACGAATGGACTGTTTGTGGATCATTGCTGTTGAGATCAATAAAAGCATTAACCTCACATTCACCACCTTTGAGCTTGAGGGCCCCACTGGAACCCTCTGCAGATATGATTATGTCACGGTAATAACTGTATAACATATAATATAGCATTTTAATTACAGCGTCATTTGCAATACACTAAATATTTATTCCTATTTATAGATTTATGATGGTGACAGTGCTAATTATCCATTGATTGGCACGTTCTGTGGAAATGAAGTTCCTGCCCCCTTCGTCTCGTCCAGTAACTTCCTGACCGTGCACTTCATCACGGACGGCTCCGTTTCACGCCGCGGCTTTAATGCCACATACAGCAGAGTGGACAGTAAGATTGGACTTTTTGTCCCAATGGCTTTATCGTTGGATGTCATTTCATGTTGAATCAGTCATGCTTAAGTGCTTTTTCACTGTTTTAGGTATTTGTGGAGGAGCATTCAATGCCACAGCATCATCTCAGACCGTCACATCCCCGTTTTATCCCAGTGCCTACCCACCGTTCAGTTCCTGTCGCTGGGTGCTGGATGCTCCTTCTCAGGAGGTGGTGAAAGTGTCTGTTCAAGCGTTTCAGCTGGAGTCCAGCCAGAGCTGCACCAGCAACTTCCTGGAGTTTAAGGACTTCCCTGTGGTAAAACCCAATCGCCCCTAAAATAGTCCTACTAGCTAACTAAAGCAATTTAGAATCTCTTCACAAGTCACAATGCAGGGTTATTTTAGTTTTGTTGTAGTTTTATTAATATTTTGAATTAGCGTTTATATTCATATTTTTAGTTTCCATGTGAATTTTAGTTACATTTTTAGTCATTTTAACTTTTTAAATATTGCTTTTTAGGTTTCGTTTACTTATCATGTATCCTCAAGTGGCTAACTGCTTTATTGAAGTTTGCTGCCTTCACTTTTATGTTGTATTGTTACAGCATGTTTAAAATCATTTAAAACCATATTTGTTTCATCTCTCAGGGAGATTATGGACAGTCTCATAAGTTCTGTGGCGTAGACTCACACGTGCCAGATTTCTACAGTTACGGCCGCACCATGCACATCACCTTCAAATCAGAAGCCTTCATGACTGGCAATGGATTCAGTCTTACCTATCAGGTGGCAGGTGAGTTTTCCGCTACCATTCGAAAACAAAGGGTTTTTAGTCTTTTTGGTGTGATTATATTGTCATGTGTGTGTATGTGATCTTTCTGCAGGTTGCAGCAGGGTTTATGAACAGGAATACGGTTATCTTAAGAGCCCAGGCTGGCCTGACATATATCCTCATAATCTTGAATGCAACATCATACTGCAGGCCCCTCAGAACAGTTCCATCTCTCTGTTCTTCTCTAGTTTTGATGTGGAGACTCATCCTTCCTGCAACTTTGACTATCTTGAGGTGTGCATTAACATACTGAACCATCACCATATTAAAAAAAATAATATTTTAAGAATATTTAAAGAAGTGCTGTATTTTTGTGTTAGTTAATTAAGGTACACCGCCATCTTTCTCCGACGAGCTAAAGTCATAACGTCATAAACACGACATCCCAACTCATAAATACGAATTTCCCAGGAGGACTTGAACGCACCACGTGATCAGATTAAAATGCTAGTGTACTCTATACTACATACTTTGCAGTATACACTAAATACAATTTAACAGTATGCTACATTGTCACATGACTTATTACATTTGTCATGTGACCCAGTGTTAAGTGTACTAAAACCAAAACTATTAAAAATATTTTTTGTTCATTGGAAAAACAAAAAAATATATATTAGATGAAAAACATCAACAAAAAAAAACATACAAAAATTAGAAATGTTACCTTGGCAAATAACTGAAATAAAATAAGTTGAAGTTGTAAAATTACAAAACTAATAAATAAAACTAATGAAATAAATAGAAATTAAAGCTAAATAGAAATGTAAAAATGGAAAATCTAAAAATAAAAGCTCATTTAAAATACTAGAATATTATATAAATAATACTAAAATAGCATTTCATTTTTAATTCAACAATCTGTGTCTAGATAGCATCTTAAAAAAAATAAAAATAAATTTTGTAAATAAAAATGATCCAGTTTTGTATAAAAGCGCATTAAGTCGCCATGAATTAAAAATTGACAATTCGTATTATGTATGTAATATTGCAGTGTTTATTATAAATGATTTATCTGTGCACTTTCATGTGCCCTCACAATCTTTAATCAAAAACATTAACCTTCTCTCCCCCCTCGAAACGTCCTGTCATGTGCGACATGTGTCATGCGCGAGGGCGGAGCTATCGGGCTCTGTATCATTTCTACCTCCATTTTGTTAGCAACACCCAACCTTCGCCCTGAAGGACGAAATCAAGCCAAACCCTACATTTTTTTCTCATTTCAGAAGCCGTTTCACTCAGATATACGTCACAATAGGAAAAAAAAATTCACAATTGCAACTTCCGTTTCATGCTGAGTACATTGCATTATGGGATACAGTACCCAGTGCAGTATGATCTGATGCTGCTCATTTGGCCAAATACAGATCATCCAGAAAACTTGCATACTGTATACATACTGCAGAAATAGTAAAAGCAGTATGATATTATGATTTTACTGTAACTGTCTAAAGTATATTTCTTTCTGCTGATGTAGGTCAGAAACGGCAGTACCGCCACAGCGCCTCTGTTAGGAAAGTACTGTGGAAGCACACTGCCAAATCCTGTCTTCCCGGGAACCAACCAGCTCTTCCTACATTTCAAGAGTGACTTTACTACATCCCGCAATGGCTTTGAGATCACCTGGACTTCCTCTTCACAGGGTGAGAAACGCACCGTTAATTTATATTTGCAACGATTTCCTCAGTCCAATGCTGCTGCTGCTGCTGAGAGTCCTAACTGTGTTCCTGTGTGTGTGTGTGTGTGTCCAGGATGTGGAGGTGTGTTATATGGAGACCACGGCTCTTTCGCCAGTCCAAACTACCCTGGCACTTACGCCAACGGCACTTCTTGTGAGTGGGGAATCAGGGCTCCTAGTGGCAGAGTAGTGATAGTCACATTCAACCAGATCAGCATTGATGACCCAGGAGACTGCGAGAACAACTACTTGAAGATATATGACGGACCAGATGCAAATTCACCTGTTGTTGGGCCGTACTGTGGATCGGTATGTGTGAACTTTTTGTGTGATGATTGCAAAAACATAACACTTCTGTTAAGCGTCTGTATTACTATTTCATATATATATATATATACTACCATTCAAAAATTTGGGGTCAACCAGATTCTTTTTTTCTTTTTTTAATAAATACTTGTATTCAGGACACATTAAATTGATCAAAAGTGACAGTAAAGATATTTAATAAGAAGAAAAATGTGTTATTTATATATAAAATATTTATATTTATTTATAAGACAAATTATATATATATATATACAGTGCAATGCATAAGTGAATACACCTATGCTAAAGTTGACTAAAAAGAGGAATAAAAAATCATATTTTGGAAATTGAACTTAATGCCTTAATTAAAAAAATTAGGAAAAATCCAACCTTTAAGGACACCAATTTTCTTTGTGAATGAATAATGTATTGTAAATAAATAAATGTTCTTCCTTAAAATACATGGTGCATAAGTGAGTACACCCCTATGTTAAATTCCCATAGAGGCAGGCAGATTTTTATTTTTAAGTATTTTTTTTTATTTTTTTTTAGGATACTATGCATCCTGATAAAGTTCCCTTGGCCTTTGGAATTAAAATAGCCCCACATCATCACATAGCCTTCACCATACCTAGAGATTGGCATGGTTTTATTTCAGTTAGCCTAAAAGCTAGTTTGATTTGCATTGAGAGATGATCTTATGGAAAGTACCCCATGCCAATCTCTAGGTATGGTGAAGGCTATGTGATGATGTGGGGCTATTTTAATTCCAAAGGCCAAGGGAACTTTATCAGGATGCATAGTATCCTAAATTTTTTTTTTTTTAAATACTTAAAAATAAAAATCTGCCTGCCTCTATGGGAATTTAACATAGGGGTGTACTCACTTATGCACCATGTATTTTAAGGAAGAACATTTATTTATTTACGATACATTATTCATTCACAAAGAAAATTGGTGTCCTTAAAGGTTGGATTTTTCCTAATTTTTTAAATTAAGGCATTAAGTTCAATTTCCAAAATATGATTTTTTATTCCTCTTTTTAGTCAACTTTAGCATGGGTGTATTCACTTATGCATTGCACTGTATGTATATGTATACAGTATATATAAGCAACTATTTCTTAAATATATGCATGTGTGTATATTTATATATATACAAAATAATTATGCACAGTACACACACATATATTATGTAAACACATTTTATGTGTAAAACTTTTATTTTGGATGTGATTAATCGCGATTAATTGTTTCACAGCCCTATTAATATTCAAATAAATGCTGTTCTTTTGAACTTTCTTTTAATCACAGAATCCTGAGAAAAAAAATACACAAAAATTTTAAGCAGCACAACTTTTTTCAACATTGGTAATAATATGAAATGTTTCTTGCAAATCATTAAATCAGAATGATTTCTTAAGGATAATGTGACACTGAAGACTGGAGTAATGATGCTGAAAATTCAGCTTTGCATTACATTTACACTATATTCATATAGAGTTATTTTAAATTGTAATAATATTTGACAATATTACAGTTTTTACTGTATTTTTGATCACATAAATGCAGACTTGGTGAGCATTAGAGATTTCTTTCAAAAACATTAAAAAAAAAAACTTAACCCCAAACTTTTCAATGCTAGTGTATATACAATTTTTCTATGGATATATAATTGTTCTTTGTTCTTTTGTAGGAGACAAATATCGCCCCTTTCAGAGCTTCTTCAAACCTTGTGTTTGTGAAATTCTCGGCCCAATCAGCCGTTCTTCCGTCTGGGTTCAGACTCACATGGAGCAGCTGAGAAGAAATGAAAAATAAAAATTCACACAGAAATATGTCAACACACTTAGCAATCATAAACAGTCTCATTGAGTGAAGAATTGGCAAATCAAACATTAATAATATAACATGAATCCTCATTTGTAGATAATTGAATTTATGTACTATATGTATTTTTTATGCTTTTTTGGAAAATAAAGATGTTTAATGTAGTTCTTATGTAATTGTGTGGTGAAGGCAGTGCTTTTTTTCAGTCAGTAAAGATGTTTTAAATCATTGTATCTCATTGCTGTCACCTGAGCCATTAAAAATATCTCTTCTGTGTTTTTTTAAACATGCATACTTGCACTCCTTTCAAAAGCTGTGAATGTTTTTTAAGTGTTAAATATCGTTTGATATCCACAGCTTCTCCCTGGACTTCATCCAGATTTAAAGCCTGATGCATTATACTTTACACACACAACACAGAGAGAGGCTAAGGGTGACAATGAAAGCTGTCTGAGGAAGAAACAGACAGTGCTAATGGGTCTGTCTGCTCTGTAGAGGGAGACAGGCCTCAGCTTTCTTCATGCAATGCTTCTATACAGAGAAAGCAAACAAACATTTCATCTAATCTTTCATTTCTTCCTTCTGAACGCTGCAAAATACTCCCGTCAAGGTTAAAGAAAAGTGTCTGATCAACAGAAAAACAGAGCTTTGAGACATTACCATCTGGTATTAAGGCCTTTCTCACGATGTTCACAAACATTTTATAATGGTTTTCCCTTAACCTAACAAGGTCAAAGTTCATGAGAAGCTCTGTGTTTAAAAAAATGTGTTGACCTTGGAAATATTGCAAGAAAATGGCCTCAGGAGACCATTACTGCAATGAGGGATTTATATTTTCTGGTTATATTTCCACAAATAAAAATGGATTTTAAGGAAAATAAAGGATTTTAAGGATTATTAAGATAACCATATATATATATGTGTGTGTGTATTTGTATACATGTTGAATTTTTGGTGATTTTCTGAATGTTAGGATTTGTTGTGAGTGTTTTAGAATCATTAATAGGTGTTATTTTCATTATTCAAAATATAATTATCCATTCATTATACATTATAATATAGTATTTTATTATTATTTTGGGGTTAAATGTTTGTACATGTTCTTGACAGGTCTTTGTGACGTTTACCCTTTTATAACTAATTGTATTTCGAATAATTACATTTTTAATATGATAAAAGATTTATGATGGTAACAAAATTACTGATATTAAGGTCATATATCAGAATAGTGCAGATGGATAAAATAATGTGTATTCATTTTATATTCTAACAAAAAATATATATTAATTTTCAATGATCAACCAATGTTCCCTATTTAAAAAATAAAAAAAACAATTGACAAACCATAAAATCCACATTCATTCTGGACATACAACAGCTCATATTGACTAATATGCTGGTGGTCTTCTCTGCTGTATACAGTTCCTCAGGGACATATTTTGAGACCACCTCATAAATCAAAGAGCAGATCACTCAGACATCCACACATTCCCACCTCACTGCCCACTTTTGTCAAGTGTCAGTGCTAGCTCCTTTATGTAGATTCTAATAAAGTACACACCTCCCCGTGCCCTCATGCCATGTCTGAATGCGTCCGCTGTCCATTGGCTTCTGGCCGAGGGTGTTGGTTAAAGATTTTACAACATAAACAAGCTTTGCCCCTGGAATCCAGAACTCCCGCTCTGCAAAGCAAAGTTCAACCACGCTGAGGCATCTGTTGCCACTCACCAAATATAATCAAGCCTATAAATAGAGCCACTGTTTGTCAGTCCCCAATAGACATGATCAACCCTGCAAGAACCAGACACAGACCGAGAGACAGGCAAAGGAAGGACCGAGCCCAGACCAAGATCCAGTCTGTTGATGGTTCCACCTGGGACCACAGGAACCCAAAGGAAAAGAGAAGTGTATCCATACCTCTGCCTCATGCTAGTGTTCTGCAGGAGGAGGAGACAGAGAAGACTCATATTGCTCTTCCACCTTGTGTAGACGTCTAAACAATGTGTCTCTCTTGGAAGGTAGGTGATAGCCGGGGATCTGGGCGATAGACAACAGCTGCCCTCTCCAAGACACCTGCTGGATTCACTAATGTTGCATTATTCAGATGGATGGATATTTTGAGGGGAAAGTGCTCTTTGCAACAGAGTTCCATATATATATATAATTGTAAAGTATTTCAGTATTTATACACGTTGGATGTTGGTAGCATGTCTTGTAAGGGATTTTCTCGATGTTAATTAATTATTTTAAAATCATTAAAAACTCAAAAGTATATATATCATTCATATAACATTCAGAAAATCAGAAAATGACAAAAATTCAACATGTACAAATGTATATATATAAATTCAACATTATATATATATATATATATACATAAGAGAAAGAAAATATATTCCATTCTTTGTTACCCAAAAACATGAAGTGCATTAAATATTACATTATGTCAGGGTTACATTACATGTGTGTGTGTTTGGATATGTTCTTAACAGGCTTTTGTGAGATTTACCCTTTTATAACACTAATTTTAAATGAATTGCTTTTAATACAAATGTGAATAAAATAATACAAGATTAAAATAAAATAAGTCTATACCTCATTTAAAAACTATATCTATAATTATTCTATATAAATCATTCATTTTGTCATTGCCTTCAGATATGCCTATACAAGTTTCTATAGGCTATACTATTGTAAGTAATTTATTGTTCTAAACAGACAGGTTAATAGCTAGCATTTATAACCAGAAACAAGTCAAACATTATTTTTGCGTGCGCGCGTCGATAGAATACCTTCCCGTCTCTCCTACATTTTCATTGATGGATACGCACTGTTTCAGCGGCGCGCGTTCTGATTGGACATTTGTGTTCCTTTTTTCAACGGTTCCACTGACTCTCTGGCAGCTGATTGGACAATGGAACATAATTCTGCCTGACATTCTTTTCCTTTCTCTCGACCCCGGAAATACCCTTTTAAGGAAGGAATGCGAGACTTTTACAGACATACTATCAACTTCCGGTTGGGTGTGAGCGACTGTCTTGCTTTAAAAAGATCTGGTTTTACTGCCCGTAGGGCCTGGATATTTGTTGTCTGTTTTTCCTTCATGCTTGCGTATTTTCCATACAGTTAGGTAAATACTGAGTAAGTTCTTTATCTGATTTTAATGACTAGATTTGAACCACGATTTGAGGCCAAAGTGGCAAAACTCAATTCGGAAGATTCTCTGCTTGTATTCGGTTCTTTTATTGGTTAATCTTCTCTTGTAGAAAATGTCAAAGTCCCTAAAAAAGATAGTGGAGGAGAGTCGTGAAAAGAATATCCCGGAGGTGGATATGTGTGACAGAGGAATATCAAACTTGGTGGATATTCCTGGATTGTGTGAGTCTGCTACAGTTTCTTTACAAGTTTAAAGTTTTATATTGTGCTAATGTTAATAAACTTTATGCTAATGTTAATTAGTTTTGTTTACACTGTAAATATGCGGCTGTCATAGTATGTAGTGTCTATTTACAAAATATGATGGCTGTAGGAGATTAGTGGCGTCATCACGTTGACGTCATCATGCAATGACATCAAGCAAACGTGTCTTTTTTAATTATTTTTATTTTGTAGTCACCTTGTCCAACATAACCCAACTGGTCCTGAGCCACAACAAGCTGAGTGGTAAGTTCTTGTCTCAAGAGAATTCTCTTTTTGTGTTTTATTTTTGCTTTTAATACATAATTATATTTACAGATAATGCATTACGTCTTTGAGAGATGGTACACGTTCTGTAAGTTTTATAGCACGGCTGTTTCCAAGTTGGAGTTAGTAATGGTTACTAAGGCAAATCTCTGGGTCTTTTGGAATTGCAACTTATTTCCCCAAGTAGAAATCCAATAGGAAACAAACAACCAGGTAGAAAGTAATAAAGTTCCAAATGATAGGGGAGTCCCTATGTGATTTGTTGATTTTTTGGAATTAAATCAGATAAATTAGTATTTGCTTGATTTATTTTCTATGCTTTTGTTGCTGTTAATTAAGTTGATTTAATTTTTAAGTGCAGTGTAGTAAACTTTTATAGCACAAGTGTAATATTACATTGGACATGACAGGTTCATGAAGGCTGTAGAACTGGTTAACTCCACTAGAGGGCTGTCTTGTCTTTGTTGATCACTGGTTGTTTGATTTTAGGTTCTGCTCAGTTTAAGTATCACAATAATAGATAGTGAACAATAGTAGCATATTATGTAAAGTTAATCTTCATTGCAATTTGTGAACATTTTCACACTTTTTTCTTTTAAATGTGAGTTTAATAATAATCTTTGTAAGCTGAGAGTTATTAGGAGAAATAATATGTTTGAATCTTGTTTTCCCCACCCACATAATCTTTGGGTCCATGGTAAATCGCCCCTAAGCCATGTTCACTCTCATCTGATCTGAACAGGAAGAGTTTGGTTGGGGATTTGTTTGTTTATGCAGGATATCGTTTCCCATAATCTCCATGAAGATCCCAGAGTGATAATGCACATTTCTGTCAGGTACCGTCTGAAGTAATGATCAAAGCCTTTTAATATGATTTATAAGATTTGAAGATGAGGAAATGACTCATTCCGTTACGGGTCACACCGCTTGTCTGAGGCTGATTAAATGAGGGAGAAAGTGAAACTTTATGGATACACAGTGGGGTCCAAAAGCCTGAGACCACAAGCAAAATGCTTTATATTATATTATATTATATTATATTATATTATATTATATTATATTATATTATATCATATTATATTATATTATATTATATTATATCATATTATATTATATTATATTATGTTATATTATATAATTATAATTTGCTAGAAATGATAAAAGCCTTTTAATATGGTTAAGATTTGAAGAGAAAATGACTCATTCCGTTACAGGTCACATCGCTTGTCTTTAGCTGGATTAAATGAGGGAGAAAATTAAACTTTATGGATACAAAGTGCGGTCTAATAGCCTGAGACCACTAGAAAAATGCTTCTATTTTGCTTTTAAAAAATAAATGTGAAATGAATTAAATTTATATTAAGAAAATTATTATATTATATTATAAATAATATAATATAATAATTAAATCTATAAATCTGAATAATCTATGTAGTCATAAATATGAATAAATGACTTCACAATATATATATTTTTAAATCACTATCTTAACTTTTTAGGTTTAAAAACAAACAAACTGATTTTTACTTTGTTCCTGGACTTCATTGTATAGAAATAGGAGATAGTGTATTTTTATACCCTTTTTCCCCCCTGTGTATTCCACACCACTCTGCATTTTCTCCTCTGTTCCTCTCCTCTCTCTCATCCTGCCTACTTAAAGAGCAGAGACAGGGAATCTGCCATCTTTTGAACTTTTCAGGGTAGTCAGGAATTACAGTGACATTTGGAACCCTTTCATTAGTGGCTCATGAGTAAAGCAGGGCTGCTGTTCGGCCCGGTCAGGCATCAGCTCAGGTAATGAGACCGAGAGGAGAGAGGGGGAAACCTTTCTGCTCCATATAGCCGTGTACTCTTTGTCCTATTACCATCAGCATTTTCTGCCTGTTTTAAAGGCTCAAATAGGGCACACACACACACACACACACTGTTTAAACGTGTTTACAAGCAGTTTTGTACTTGCAACTTGTGCATAAAAAATTAAAAATTTCAAGCAAGAAAAGCCAGCAGAAGAACAGTCTGTAGCGCTGTTAGAGTCCTGTCTGTGGTTTAAGAAGATAAAGTGTGGATGTCTGGTAGAGGCATGTGTCTTAAGGGTGGAAAAGGCAGAACGGATCGATCTTGTGTGTCATTTGGAGACGAGTAGAGGGACCCTGACATGGGGCTCAGAGTTCAGTGTCCTGCAGGGTCTCTTGGTACGTTTACACGTCCGATGAGACACTGGGAAACAAATCGTATGTTTCAAGTATCTTTCATAGGTGAAAAGGTCAGAGGATTGATGCAAAAATTGGGAATTGAAGGGTCCAACTGAAACTTACTCCGCTAGCATGGACACTATTTTTTTATGTCTAAAATGTACATTTCTGTAACACTTTTACTGTTATAGCTTTCAAACACAAATTATATAGCTGTATGTATGTATGTATGTATGCTTAATAACTTTTCAAAGTATTTTAACATTTGTTTGACAGACCAAAATGGATTTTTTTTTATTATTCGCTATGTGTGTCTATATAATAAATTTGTATAAAAATAATAAATATAATAAATTAATAAATTTGCTAGTATTTAAATATGATATAATATCTCAAAATGACCAAAAATAAAGCAGTTAGTCTCTAATTTGAATGTACATAATAATAATAATAATAATAATAATTTGTGTTTTTATTAACATGCACATGTATTGAATAGGGCTGTGAGAATGTACACAATGTACTGATTTCATAACATTTGGTACATATTAGGGATGTAACGATACCCTCATGTCACGATTCGATACATATCACGATACTGAACTCACGATGCGATATTATTGCGATACTCCAAGACCATGTGGTAAAAGCTTAACAAAAAATGTAGGTGATTAAAATGCTAAATTTGATATTACATTGAGAAATGTAAATGAATAGGCTTGGTCTTGGTGCTGGTAACCCAATGCACAGGACAATGGTGACACCAGAATACAAATATTGATGATTCTGAAGCTGAAAATACAGAATTATTTTAGACAAACATGCTTGCAGATATATTTAAAATAATGTAGGCCACTTTTTACTGGTAACATAATTATTATATATTATATTCAACATTATATATAGTAGTTTAATGTAGTACTGACACAACTCTGAAAACTTTTTATTTTGGGTGAACTATCCACGATACATATTGTTGCATTTTTGTATTGTGACACAATATATTGTTACATATACTATTAAATAATTGTTGTATTAATAATTATTATTTTAATATTGTTATATTGTTACAAAGGAACATGGGTTTCACTTAACAATAAACATTCATTAATAACAAATTAATTTATTAATAATAATAATAAATAGTAGTAGTGGAAGTAGTATTAAATGAATCTGCTATTAGTGAACGTTGATTATAAAGCGATCCCTATGTTTCTTAGCAAGGGCTGTGAGAGCGTGTGCATTCATGCTTGTGTTTCCTTGTTGGATTTCTGAATTGTTTGTGTGACGGCTGAATCATTTGTTCCCCTGTGTCTGGCGCGGGGCAGCTCTCGTTGATCTCTCTGGAGGTATTCGTGTCATGCTGTTTGTGTAAACCTCTCCCACCTCCCCTCCTCCGTAATGAGGGGCCATTGATCAGCCAGTAATCGGATAGAGCGCCTGTTCGGCCCATCGATCTCTGTCGACAGCTGGAGGGGGCAGGAGGGGGGAGGGGTGCTGCCGATGATCCGTTATGCTAAGGCCTCCATCATTAAAGTGTCAAATCTATCGCTGGGGGAGGGACCCATAATTGAGCCATCAGAGACGGAACGGGACGTCTGTCTGCTGACTCTGATAATTAGCCGTTAAACCTTCGGCCTCTGTTCGTTAGACCTCATCTCTCGTTTGGGAATGCTTTACCTTGAGGATTGTATTGGTGATTATAATACAGTCAATTGAAACGCTTTGATTGATTGAGATTGATGATACCTGCAGAATGGAAGTTGTTCTTGTTTATTAGTTTATGCTTACCATCTCTCTCTCTCTTTTTTTTTTCAGGTGTGCCTCCTAACATTGCAGACCTGAAGAACTTGGAGGTGTTGAACATGTTTAATAACCAGATTGAGGAGCTTCCAACTCAGATCAGTAGCCTTCAGAAACTGAAACATCTGAACCTTGGGTTAGTCTGATGCGTCATCGTTTCTTGTCTGGGTTTTGTCTGTTGTCTATTATACTTTAATTTCTTCTCCTCTTGTATCCACTTGTGTCTTTTCTTCTCTTTTCTTCAAATCTTCCTGTCTCTTCTCTTGTGTTCCCGTCTGTTCTCTTCTCTCATCTCTCCTCTTGTCTCTCTTCTCTTGTCGTCTCATCTCTTCTCATATTTTCGTCTTGGTTTTTCACACCTCCCCTTTTCTTTCCTCTTGTCTAGTGGCTCTGATCTCCTCTCCTCTCGTCTTTTCTTTTTTCATCTCTTCTCAACTTGTTTGGTCTCTTCTTGTCTCGTCTCTTTTCAACTTTTCACTCCTTTGTGTTGTTTTGTGTTATGCCTTTTGTTTTGTTTCATCTCTTCTTCTATCTCCTCTCCTTTCCCCTCCTCTCATCTCTTTTTGTTTCTTCTTTTGCCTCTTATACTTTCACTTCTCCTCCTTTTGTATCCTTTTATTTATTTTCTTCTCTTGTCTCTTCTCTTGTTCACGTCTGTTCACTTCTTGCCTTATCTCTCAACTTGTCTTCTTTATTTTTCCCTCATTTTGCTTTTTGTTTCTTTTGTATCTTCTTCTATCACCTCTCTTTCCCCCTTTTTGCCCCTCTTGTCTCTTATAATTCATATCTTCTCCTCTCATATCCTCTGTCTCTTTTCTTCTCTCGTTTCGACTCTTCTTATCTCTTCTCTTGTGTTCATGTCTGTTCACTTCTTGTCTTATTTTTCTTCTTGACTTTTTTTTCTGTCTCATCTCCTCTCATATTATCCGTCTTGGTTTTTCACTCCTCGCTTTCCTTCCTTTCCCTTCCTCTTGTATCTCCTCGTCTTGTCTTGTCTCCTCTGCTCGAATATAGTATTTTCTCCTTCCGTCTCCACTGTAATTTCCAAAAATCTGCTAATTTCTGGGTCAGAAATCATTCCCAAAGATCATGTCTGCATTAACGGCATCAATAATTTCATATTGAGGAGGATCATTCTAGTATATGTTGTTGATCAGACACTGTTATCTCCTGGTTATCCAAGCATATCTGGTTTAGGAATGGTTGTCAATCCTTTTTTGTGAGGTTAAGAAGCCTTGACAGTGGCAGTGCAGCTGTCTTCCTCTGTTCTTCTTCCTCTCTGACTCTCTTCATCCCTGGTCATCTGGTCATCCCCTGGTGTTTAGAGCCCACCTGAGCCCCACCCGAATCCCAAGGGTTCTCCTTCTCCTCCGAGGGCGGAGCCTCCTCAATGTCACGCAGGATTAAAGCACGGCACAATCTGCCCCGCGTCTGACTCCACACATTTTCATCGATTTGCTGTCAGACGCACCATTTTCTACACATAATCTTGAAAACATAAGCCGGCTTGTTGTATTCCCGGCCGCTACTCTCGACTCAAACGTGAGGATGTGTGTGTGAGCGTGCGGCCGCCCGTTATCCTGATCTCATTTGTCAAAACAATTCCCCTTCTTGTGTAATTGCTTCGCAAACATGTGGTGGAATCAATTTGTTTGTTTCTTTAAAATCTGTTGCTAAAGTTTCATTGTCTTCATGGCAACCAAGTGTCATTTGAAAGCGAGAATGAAAGAGACGGAGCGCAGACGCTTAAATAAGCAAGAGTTAATCAGCATCTGATTTGGGCGCCCCTCGCTCTCTCTTGCTCTCTCCCGTGTTTTATCCACGGCGTCGGGCACCTTGAGCCTTTCTAATTTCAGATTCCATGTTCTCTGTCGGAAGTTTTCAGCCAAAATTTAATTCGCTACCTTTCAAGGGCAAATATGATTTTAACATTTACAGACTCAACATATTTTTAATATTGGTGAGGCTAGCTGAACATTCAGCTTTCATTAAGAAATACCTTGAGTTTTTATATATATAAAAAGTCGTGTCTAAATGTCTGAAACCATTGAAAATCTGGTTTTCACATATGAAATAAGTCTCTACTCATCAAGGATGCATTTATTTGATCAAAAATACAGTAATACAGTAATACAGTAATATTGTAAGTATTTTTACAATAATGAAAAATGTTTTCTATTTGAATGTATTTTAAAATATAATTTATTCCTGAGTTGGCAAAGTGAATATTTAGCATCATTACTCCTGTCTTTAGTCACATGATCCTTCAGAAATCATTCTAATTTGTTGATTTGATTCTGATTCTGATTATTATCATCTTTTCAGGATTCTTTGATAAATAGATAGTTCAAGAGAACAGCGTTTATTTGAAATCTTTTGCAACATTATAAATGCCTTTACTGTCACTTTTGATCAATTTAATGCATACTTGCTGAATAAAAGTATTAATTTCTTTTAAAATAATTCTGACCCCGAACTGGTAATGTCATTTAAATCTGTAAATAAAAATAAATAAAACTTTTTAGGAATTTTACCAATTAAAAACAAAGAAGGTTTATGACATAAAATCAATAAGACAAATCAGTCATTAATGCAAAAGGGGGACAAATGAAAAACAAAACCATTCTTAAATCTGTAAAAATAAAAATCAGGTCCTTTTTTTTTTTCTCAAATAGTTATGCTGAGAATATAATTGGTAAATGAGTAAAATTAAAAATGGAAGTGGTTTCAGTGGAAGTGGAACTCTTTTGGTTATAAATGTGAGAAGATCTGTTGAGTTGTGTTATAAATCTGAAATATCAATCAAAATCAGTGAGATGGATCTGTGCGCACTGCATGTCTCTGTCTCATGTCTTCAAGTAGGTCGGCTAAGGATTTTCAATGGGTTCCCCTGTGTCAAGAATTGACGGGTGTTTTATAAGTGTGTATCTGCTTGTGGACGTGCAGTGTCTGTTTTTTTTTTAAGCTGATGATTTGGTTAAAATGGCATTTTATGGTCTTTGTGTAGGATGAACAGGTTGAGCACTCTTCCACGAGGGTTCGGATCTCTTCCGGCGCTGGAGGTTCTGGATCTGACGTACAACAATCTGAACGAGTCCTCACTGCCTGGAAATTTCTTTTACCTCAGTAAGTCTGCAACACACACAATGTATTAGCAGTATAACCTGCATCAATCTTACTCATTTATAACAAAAGACTGACTGTTCATAGACCACTTGATGCATATTCCAAACTAAAATAAAAAGAAATGTAGAAAGGGGAAAGGGGAAAGCTATATTCTTATTGGCTGGCAATTTACAAGTGCCAGTTTATAACTTTGCACACTGCACATGCTTTTATTTTGTTTGCCTTAAAACAAAGTTGCATTTCCCAGTCAGGTTTAAAGGGATAGTTTACCCTTAAATGAAAATTAAGTCATTAATTTCTAATTGCTATTCACTGCCATTATAAGTGCGAGCGGGATTTTTTTTTTTAATTCTCATTTTGTGGTCCGTAAAAGAAAGAAGGTCATACGGGATTAGAACAACACCAGGGTGAGTAAATTATGACTTAACTTTCATTTTAGGGTGAACTATCCCTTTAAGGCCCTGATATACTCATGGTGAAGTTCTTTTTCGTTCTTCGCTAAGGGCTAAAAAGAAGTTCAAAATGCGTGACCAGTAGTATACTGTTAGCGAAAGTTCGGACACCACCCTCACTGCTTTCTGACCTCGATGGATTGAACAGAAGAAATGAACCGAAGATGATTTCCACGCCAAAGAAGGCGGAGCCTCAGAGCACACCTATTTTGTTCACAATTACATCACACCAGTTCGTTTCTTGATTGAGCTTGAAGTTTATCAGGGAATTTTAAAAGCAACATTTATGATAAGATTTGACTAATGCTTAGAGATATAGCCTAAAAAACAATGTTGATAACAGTGTTGGAGATTTCAGTCTTTCCTCATTAGATTATAAGGAAAGAAAATGGTGTCACCAAAATGGTCATCAAGTGAAATTAATGACTATTATTTTTGACTACAATGTCAACAGGTTTTTAGTAATGTCCACTTGCATTCTCAATAATTATTGTGGGATTATTGATTTCAGAGTCACTTAAACGAGAAAGAATTGTGGTTGGTTGCTGAAATAACACGGGTTCCTGTCAATAGTTCTTTGCCAGAATAAGCTGCAATGAGGACCAGACTACCTACTAACAATATGCTAACAAAATAACTGTTAACTTCATCATCTAATCCTCATCAGTCCAATCAGCTGGTCCCGTCAGAGGATACTGATGAGCAGTGATGGGCTCTAATAACCTGTTATTTTAATGGCAGCCACATAATGAAAGCACCATCTTAACATTAATCAAGGTCTCTGATCTCTAACACACACACACACACATACACACACACACACACACACACACACACACACACACACACACACACACACACACACACACACACACACACACACACACACACAAACCACTATTTATAAGTGCTGTTTGGAGAGTGGCTGTCATATCGGCTGTGATACTGACATTGACTTCTAAAGCAAGTTGAAATAGATATGATTGTGATGCTTTTGCTTTAACGTCGGATGGTCAGGAAGTGGGTGGGGCCACTAATTAAAAAAAAGACTTTTTAAAAATCTCAGATATAGATTATCAAAATATTTGTTAGTTGTGGCCCTATTTGTGTAGGATTTTAAAACGATTTTTATTCAGAAAATTATTTACATGTTTATTTAATTGGTTATTGCTTTTCTGAACATTTGCAGTGTGTATTTGATGCTTTTTGTCGATCTGTTGATATTGTGTGTGTGCTTGGGTGTAAGATTGTAGCCATGCTGTATCAATCAGAGATGACCATTTCTATTGATCAGTGTTTGCAATACTCCTCTAACACACACACACACACTTCTCTCTCTCATTTCAGCCACCCTGCGGGCGCTCTATCTCAGTGACAACGATTTTGAGGTTTTGCCCCCAGACATCGGCAAGCTGGCCAAGCTACAGATAGTGAGTAATTTATCTAAATTCCCTCTGAAATCAATTGCTTTTGTGGCGGTGCTCTGTGCCGTGTGTGTTGGATTTATTCTCCGCAGTGTGTGTTCTTTATCAAACGTGGTGAGAGGTGATTTAGAGGCTGATCTTCACCCCTGTGCTCGCTAGGATCAAACTCAATGCAGGGTCACAGTCCCATAAAACAGCTAATAATTACAACTTTAAACTTAAAAATAAAATTCAACTATTTTGGTTTGGTGTTGCGTTAAAATATGGGTGTAATTACACCCATGATTTTTATAATACAAGTGTTAGTATATTAAATGGTGCATTCATGTGACATGCTGTCAGTTACCACAGAGAATAATTTTGACTTGTCCTGCAGTTTATAGGAGTGTACAGTAATGCATTTACAATGGAAGTCTATGGGACAAGAAGACATTGCACCAGAAACATAGTTTCAAAAGTACAGCTATTTATATAAATCATGCTCTGTAAGACCGGGGACATTTATTAAGAAAGCAAATAAGGTAAATTATAAACCTTTTGTCCCTTTCTAATTCCTCTGTCTCTCTCTTTTTTCAGTTGAGTTTGAGGGACAATGACCTCATCTCTCTACCCAAAGAGATCGGGGATCTGGCTCAGCTGAAAGAACTTCACATTCAAGGAAACAGACTCACTGTACTGCCTCCTGAACTTGGTAAGACATGAACATGTCCATGTTCCTGGACCAACATCCTTTATATATTCCTATTAACCAACCAAAGCCTGGCCTTAAAACTGGAGTGTAGTGGCTGATGGATAGGAATGCAAACTAATACACACCCTCCTCAACCAATAAAACATCCACACTTACACTTCCAGACACAGCTGTGCATTAGGGTGACCACCATGCTGGACAGTCTCGAAATTGTGAGCTTTGTACTGCATCGTGCAAGACATAAGCAGTGTCCCACATTTAAATTATGTCTTTATTGGTTTTTTCCCCCTGAAATTACAATACCACAATACAAAAAAAAAACAACAAAAAAAAACACAATCACATCTACTGTCCTGCAACAGAGCAGTGACCAGGTGGTCACCCTCCTGTGCATTCTAATTGGCTACAGATTTGTCATCTCTAATGTGATTGGCTGGAAGCTCTGAGTTGGATCACACCTCAGAGTGGTACAGCTGGGGTCAACCCAGGTCGAACTGCTCTCTACCTGAGTGACTTCACTTTGGGAAAACCTCCACATACACACACAGCAACTGCCCTTTTGACAGTAGTTTTTCCTCCTCTCTTGTTCCATTCCAACAGTTTAATTTATGATTCTAGTGTACCGGTATTCCAGCATTATATCAGCACTCACCTTAAGTGTCATATAAATGTCGTGTGAAGGGTAAGTAGACAAGTTCGCAATTATTTTTTAAACATTTAAAGAATTGGCCATTTTTTCGGCTTGAATTTGTGAGGTGTATGTGTTTGAAACAAGCAACAATTGCAAAATTGATGCTAGCAACTGCATCCCAACACCCTCAACCACTCACTAGCACCATGACTGAGAGGTCTGCACAGGAAAATAGCACTGAAATTGTCTTTGAATTTTTGTTTTATGACCTATGTAGTGTTTTGGCAATTGACAGTTGTTTATTGCCGTTCTAGGTGTGTGTGAACGCTCTGGTCAGCAGGTCTTTGTCCTGTGCACTCTGTAGGGGAGACTCTACACTCCCGTGTGTAGCTTATTAGGACCCCTCTGTCATGTCCCTGTAATCCCACTCCACAGACCAGCCTCGTTAAGATGTGTGTATGTGAGTGTGAGAGGAGAGCACAGCTAACAAGGAGCAACCAAGCGCACATTGCCAAGAGCAGGAAAGGAAAAGGAGAGGAGAAAAAGTGAGGGATTTGAATGAGTGTGCAAAGAGGACAGATAGACAGTCTTTACCATTCAGAACATCTCATGTGTAAAGCTGATGCTTTAAACTGTCTAAAATGTTTAAATGAAAAGAGGAAGAGGAGGGTGGAAATTGAACCTGGACCAGCAGACGTCTGCTCGACCAATGAGATCTGAGATAGTTGCACATATAGGACTGTAGTCTAGGTTTTTTAGGTTCAGGGCTGATTTACACCAACGGTCTTGTCTGACTGCGTTTGTGAGGTGTGGCATTGTGTGTCGGGGTCCAGGTTTAATTTCACCCCCTCTTTGACAGGCCGCTCAACACTTGCTAATCAGAAACTATTTAATTAGCCCCTTTGTGAGCTGAGATGAGCCACATTAGCACTTTGACCTGTACTGTTCCATCCGCACACTGTGAACCGGTTCTTTGCTGGTCTTGTGTCTTCACGTCTCATCTCGTCTCTTTTCTTCTCCTATCTTCTCTTCACTTCTGATCCTATTTTGTCATGTCTCTTCTTGTCTCATACCTTTTAAAAAAAAAACTATGATCTTCTCTTTTCATCTTGTTTCTTTTCTTGTTTTGTCTGGTCTCTTCTTTTTTCATCTCGTCTCATCTCCTTTCTCGTCTAATCTCCTCTTTTCTCGTCTCGTCTCGTCTCGTCTCGTCTCATCTTATCTTCTTGTCTCTTTCTCATAACTTCTCTTATCTCTTTCATGTTTGTCATTTTTTTCCTTCCCTCTCATCCAGTTTCATCTGGTCTCTTCTCTCTTATGTCACGTTTCATTTTTTTAGGTTTTTTTTGTCTGGTGTGATGTTTTTTCTGGTGTGTCTTCTCATGTCTTGCTTTGTCTTGATTCTTTTCTCTCATCTAATTTCATCTCATCGGGTCTCTTCTCTTCTCTCTCATTTGTCTCATTTCTTCTTGTTTTGACTCATTAGCTGCCTTCCATCTGACAGGGTCCCTATGCAGTGTTCACTGCTGCCTACTCCCTGAGCAGGGGACATCCATTGAAGTGGACTTCGCTGACAATAATCGTTCATCTGGAACTCCCTACATCATCATCTAAGAAAAGCAACGACGGGGTCGCGCAGATTATGATATAACATAAATATCGTAATATATTTTACTTTAAAATGCATCATATCAGTATCATATAATATACATATCCAAAACAAAGATTATGTATGACTATATTTATTACATGCACTACTTTTGCAGCTATTATTTGAAATAAAAAAATGACAGAGCCTCAGCTGCTTTTCAACACTTGCAACAAATGCAAACGTAAAATTCAGTGTCATAACCATTCATAAATTATTCTAGTTTGTATAACAACAAAATATTTATGAATACTCAAAAACCATGCGTAAACTCCTCTATTGCAGAGCCGTTGAAAAACTCAACGGAGGTACTCTGTCGATATTCCCTTATTCCCTATGTCGTTCGCAGTGCCCTCCGACCTGAACATGTTCGCTCCAATCGGATTGTAATCTCACTTAAGATGGCAGAGTACCCTATGAAGTCCACTTCGCAGTCCACTTATGGTCAAATGGAACGTTTGTTCCTCTTTTTTTTCTCTTTTCATTATATCCCATCTTGTATCCTCGTTTCTTTTTTTGTCTTGTTTCTTTTAATCTCATCTCATCTGATCTCTACATGTCTTATCTCATATTGTCTCTTCCTTGAGTCTTCCTCTCATCTCTTTTGTTTTCTTGTTGCTTCTTTTTCATTTTGTCTGGTCAGGTCTTTTATAATTTTTTCTTTCTTTGCTCATCTTGTCTCTCCTCATTTTTCCATCACACCATCTTATTGCATCTTATTGTCTTATCTCTTCGTGTATCTTCTCTTTTCTTGTCTCGTCTCCTTTCCTTGTTTGATTTTTACCTTCTCTTTCACTTTCCCTTTTGGTAAAAATGTCTAATTCCTCCTCCTCCTCCTCCTCTCTCTCTGTCTGTAGGTAACCTGGACCTGACAGGCCCAAAGCAGGTGTTTAAGGCTGAGAATAACTCCTGGGTGATTCCCATAGCAGACCAGTTCCAGTTGGGCATCTCTCATGTCTTTGAGTACATCCGCTCCGAGACCTACAAGTAGTAAGTAAATCTCTCCATCCCTCTGTGCTGTCAAACATCCAGGAACATGTGCTGTGAATCTGAGTGACACAATAGAGATAGTATCTCGATGGTTAGGGATCCTACTCCTAGCTGCTTGCACAAAGGTTGAAGGTTCGGTCCCTAAAAGTAGTGACCGAGACTGATCATCTCGCCTACCTCCAGGTTTAAAAACTCTTCAACACCTGCATCATTCACTAAAGAATCATTGGGGTGTTTGCTTGACGTATTGCTCAGCCCGCAGTCAGATGTGCCAGTGTTCATTTTTAATAGCCTAAAGGCCAGCGGGCGGCCCTGCTCCGCTCTTGATGCATCGGATGCTACAACTCCAGTCTGTAAAACACGATGCTAGTCGTGGAACTCGTATTAGATCAAACGCACATCAGCAGACCTGATTCAGACAGACTCGATGGGTCTTTAACTAAGAGAAATGTCCTGAAATGTCTTGCTAAATGCAAAGTATAAATTTAGTCCCTCTATACAGGCCAGTTTTATTGTGGCACATATTTTTCTGGAACAACCCTTAGGATGGTGATGAAAGAGAGGAAAGGTGCAGTTCTCTTATTATTTCAGGATCTGATGATTTAATGCACAATCAAACTAATTAAAATGAAAGCTCGAGGCGTTACCCTAAAAGTCTTGTCGCTCTCTCTCTCTCTCTCTCTTATCTCGCATTCCTCTTACATACTACAAAATATTCGGCAAAAAATGATTTATTTGCCTTAGTTTGAAACAGAGTGACTTTTTGCATCGGGTGACAATAGGACTGGCCATACAGCGCAGCTTTTTGCTCTCAATAATCTAGTAGTGGAACCAAAGAAAGTGCAGTTTTTATGTGGAGAAACATTTCATAATATATAAATATATTAAAACTGAACATATGCTAGTATAAAAGAACATATGCTAGTATATATTTTATATTAATATAGCATCATTAGTAGTAGTATATGTTTTATAGTTATACTATAGTATACACTATATGTTTCTATATTATCTAAAAGTAAATGTAATTGCAGTATTTTAATCGTATGTTACTAAACAAATATGTCTCAAACCTGACACAACCTGATGTAATCCCTTTGACCTGGGGGAAGGAAGTTTCCAGACTAATTGTAGTGTATCTTTCATGGCCCTGTTCCACTTACCAATCCCCCTGAACAGGAGAGGCAAATCCCCCCTGTTTGATCATTTAGCTGTGCCGCTGTCTGGAGAGGACCGTCGTAACCCACTTACCGGAACTGATCTTCCCCTACGGGCACAGTCAGAACCACCACGCATCTCAGCGTGTGCTGACACTGTGACCGCGCGTGTGTGCATGTCTGCGTAATAATCAGATATCGCTGCTTGAAATGTTTTGAATAGTTTCGATATGTTGACTGCATATCATCCGTTCTAATGCGCTTGTGTTTTGCGAAACTCAATATTTCGCTTTAGCGTCGGACACTTTCTGTACGCTGCTTTGTATCGAAGTCCACGAGGTTTGAAGGTCGCTGAGAGCTGACACTGCAGATTCGGTTTGATAAATGGGAATTTTTGAGTGAATCAATGCAGTCTGGAGCTGTCATCCATTTTGTGTCAAGCAGTCGTCAAAACAGCCGTATGCGTTAGATTTTTGAGTCCGATATCTAAGTCTAAGCAGTTCTGAACACCATTTATCTTTCTGTAGTTATCTTTTGTACTTTGTTGTGACATTTAGTCAGAATTACTCCTCAAGTTTTAGTTTCGAGAGGAGCGACATCCAGAAGGGTGGTGTAGCATTGTGGTGAAAGATCTGGGCTGGGAATCCAAAGGTTGCAGGTTTGAAGCCTACCAGGGTTGATCCATGAACTATCATCATGTTTACCCAACGTATGTATCATTGGGAGGTTTTTACATGGTCAAGTCAAGGAAAAGCATTAAAAACTAGAGGTGTAACTATACCCTCAAGTCACGATTCGATATACTGAACTCACGATACGATATTATTGCGAATGCGATACTCCAAGACATACAAAAAATGTACTGTTGATTAAAATGCTAAATTTTATATTACATTGACACGTAGATGAATAGGCTTGGTCTTGGTGCTGGTAACCCAATGCACAGGACACCAGAATACAAATATTTGTGATTCTGAAGCTGAAAATACAATTATTTTAGACAAACATGCTTGCACTCTGTCACTGACTAGAAATATTTAAAATAATGTTGGCCACTTTTTACTGGTATAAGACATTTGGCATTTACCAGAACCCACAAATATTCCCTCATTACATTATTATACATTATATTCAACATTATATATAGTAGTTTAATGTAGTACTGACACTAAAACTCTGTAAACTTGAATTTTTTCTCACACAGTAATTTTCATTTTGGGTGAACTATATATTGTCACTATCCACAATACATATTTTTGCATTTTTGTATTGCGATATATTGTGACACGATATATTGTTACACCCTTATTAAAAACCCATTTTACTTGGGTAATGTGACACTTTTTGAGGAAAAATATCAGGTAGGATTTTATCCATTGGAGATTATATTATAATATACCATATGTTATATGCCAAATGATAAGACCAATTTTTTTATTATTATATATTTTTTTTTACAAATGTCATTATTTGCTATTATTATTGTAAATTAGTACAGTAACTATTAGTAAAACAGTTAACCAAAACAATGGCTAAATCGCTAAATTGCCAGGTAAATGTGCAAAGTTTTGTCATGACTTGTTTATTGACATCCTGAGCACAACATTTTTTTTATAGGTTCTGGACTAGGTTATGAGGATTTTGACACAGAATGAAAGTGCATAAATATTAAGATGCTGTGTGTTTGTTTATGTGCCTGGCTTGCGAATGTTCTCGAGAGCGAGAGAGACAAGTAGGTTGTCTCACATTAGACAAGTGTTAACGGTGTGTGATTCTCAGTAGGTGTGTGTCCACGGTTCAACAGTTTCATTCTCACCTGCCTAGATGTCCTTCAGCTTAGAAATCACAATACTCACACCTCTGTCCCTCTCTTCGCCATTCCTCACCTCATCCAGTTTTCACTCCTGATGGACATTTTCTCATTTAAGATCACTGATCCAGCGTTTCGAAATACCAGTATGTTGAAACAGCAGAAGACAGACACATCCAGGCTTCTTTCATTTTTAATTGGCAGGGCCGTAACAATTTACCCTGGCATGCTACATCTATTTTAAGTGGGTGTGCCCAATATATCTATCCCATTTAGCCAATATTAATGTTTTTTTGTTCAGTATGTATCAACCAATATTGTACATTAGTATTGTTTTTTAATCTAATATGTAATCTCATCAGAGAACCATTGAAACCAACATTTGGCATTGGCGCATTGGCTGGCTCAATGCTAAGATTTTTTTTTAGGTTCAAAATTATACTTGGCCTGCAAAAATATTCACTTTTTTATTGTAAATAAATAAATAAAATAATAGAATAATATATAAAATAAAGTGGAAGACAAGACATTGTGATTTCTAAAAACTATACTTGCATATAAAAATTCAGAATGTAAATGTAAATATTGGCTTATCTTACAGATGTGCCTGAAGCCGAATACTATTTTGGAAATGACGCATTCTACGGAGACCCTAAAGGGACACGGGGATGTGAAAAAATATGATATGAGAGGAAAAAATACATTTCAATGCTTTTGAGTTCTATATAGTTGGGTAATTATATTGCATCAGGGAGCTGCTATCAATATGCGGGTTATTGAAATCGCTTTTTCACTTTCCATTTCCAATTCGCGATCACGCATGGTCTGTGCAAGTGTGCATAGGGAGCGGCGGTACTGACCACACATTTTACAAGATAAGATATTTGTCAATGAAGCACCAAATTCTCCGACATCGTCCTGTCAGTCATCTGTCCTCACTATCTTCACACGTGATAAGTGAAATCTGATGTGATGTAATGTAACCAGCCACTGCAGCAAGCCTAACCATGTCCATTTAGGGCCTCCGTAAAATGTGTTATTCATAGCTCCTTTCCGAATTCGGAATTAGGCTTTGGACACATCCCTAGTGTATATATATATAAATGTGTGTGTATATAATAATACCAAAATTTGCTGTGCTTTATGGCAAATCAGGTATACCTACTGAACAAATCAGGTAGAACTAGTGGGCAAACATCACCACACTTAATTTAATATTCATGAGCCAAGCTCATTTGCTAAGCCCGATTCGAAAACCAGATCCACCCCTGGTTTTAGGATATTATTTTATAGTTTTGTTGTAAGCGATGTTCCATTTGATGGCCGTTAAGATCATGAGTCATGTTGCTTCTTGAGTGCTGACGTTTTGTCGAATATCCTAGTCATTTATCTTGAATTCACGCTGATGTCTGGAATTAAAACTGTTGACAATGAGTCCTAACCCTCCTCTCGTTTCATGCTCTTCTGTCAGTAGGTTTGGTCGTAGCATGAACCGCGAGTGGAGGAGGAGGGGTGGGGTAACCTGTCATGCATATTTCATGGGGCGGCTTGTTAACCTGACAGAAGGATCTTATATCTGACTGACAGCATTGGGGAGACTCTTCGTGCTCATAATGCATTAACATATTGTAAAGCCGTCTTCCCGCCATCTTTTATTCATCGCTAACTCTAAACGCTTGTTGACCGCGGTACAACCGCCACAGCTCTCTTCACAGCTGTCCAGGGCTGACTGAAAAACCAACCGCAATTAACTTCCCAGCGGCACAGACCCTGACATGCACACATATAGGAAGTCCCGCATCTATCTGCTCGTGGACCAGTGGTATGAGTCAGCGGGAAGGAAAGGTCGCAGATCAGGAATTGTTGCATACGTGTGTTTTTGATAAAAAGACACAGAAACACCTAATTCTGAGACAGATTGGGTCAAAAGTCACATTAAATGTGATTTAATATGATTTGTTACATTCATTCATTTTCTCCGACTGAAATTGCATAACATTTTATTATATAATGCAATAGAATGGCATATTTTAGTCAACAATAACATTTTAGTTGTTGGTCATTTCCAAAATGAATTGTAACAAACAAAAGATTTTGTCAACATAAACAAAATGAAACAAAACCACTAGAAAACTTTGAGCATTGTGCTGAAGTATTGGCTGCTTTTTGGAAGTTTCATCATTTTTGACACGGACTAGCACTTAAATCCATTCACTTAATTGTTTGCACAAATGTAAGCTGTAATATAATGTTTTTATTGTGTGTATACCTGCCTCATATATCTTTTTACTATTATTTATACACTATTACAGCATGTTTTTTATGTTCAATTTTGCTATAGATTTATATTTATATAACAGTTTTAATATTTCCAGTTCTTCACATTCAACTTAATTTATGTCAGTTAGTGGCCAAGACAAATTTTTTTATAATTTTCATTTAGCTTTTTCGTTTTTCATCTAATATTTTATTTAGATTTAAAAAGAAAAGAAAAAAGTTTTAGTTAATAACAACTGATCTAAATAGGCAATGTTTGTGAGCTAATGAAAGTGTTTGTTGTTGGTGGTGTCAGCACTTTTGGCTCTATAATAACTTGCATAGCCTTGGGAGACAATCATTGGCTGTGACCGTGCATGCGCCATCTTGAGACCATCCCAACAAACTGATTATGTGAATCAATTATTTAAACGTTTTTCTTCTAAAAACATCGTTAGTGCATTAATATCTTGCAGAGTTATTTTATCATCACATTTTTGTTTTAATCAATCGTTTTACTGATGATTAAAATAAAATAAAACTCCAGTCAGCTGACTTTTCGTCAGTAATTTTATTGATGAGATTAAGTCTGCTGAGAGCGCTGATAATTTACTCCCAGTACAAACAGAGAACATGACAGCATAGTGCCAGTAATGTGATGTAAAAGATCAGTTTGCATAACAGGATTAAAGATGATATCAATACTGATATACTCTCGAGATTATGAGGGTTACTGTCTGTACAAACCATGAAGCCACTTGATTTTCTATTGCAGTTTCACTAATACAGTGACTTTTTTTATTTGTTTTTGTGCAAAGCTGTTGATAGGGACTGCGCTTAAAAATAATTTATGAAGACGTAAGGAATTTGTCAATTGTGTGTGTGAATAGTGACCCATATGAGACACTGCAAGTGCCTTCCAATTGCTTTGTGTGACCAACATTTAAGCCATTAATCACCGAAATGCTTCCTGGTCGTCTCAAATCTCAATCGCAGTTAGTTTGAATTTGGAAGAAAGCTCGATTGGGAGGTCTGAACACTAATGCAATGAGTTTCTGTAAGTTAAATCCACTGTGCATGTTTCCACAGACAGACTCTTTCCTTTCCATATTCGCTCTAATTATATTCATGCATTGCTGCTTCGACTGAGCCCTGCTGCAAAAGAACTGACACCAGCTTTCCCATAATGCCCCTGCAGTTTAAAGAGGAAAAGAGTCAGCGTGGACTTTTTCTCTTCGTGTTGTGTTTGTGAGTCCACAATAACAAGTGAAACTGGACTCATATGTGGATCCCTATGAAAAAGTTTCTTTTCAGATGAAACAGACGAGGTGTGTTGCTGTTTGGTATTATCTTCTGAATCTCTGTATTTGTTTGATTGTGTCATCAACATGAGCTCTAGCAGCACTTGTTTACCTGTAGATGGATCACGACTAGCTACTAGATATTAGATAGATCGCTATTGGATATTGAATTGTGCATGCTCATTTCCCCTATTTTTACATTTAGATTACTATTGCCAGTGATTTTCCTCTATCCTCTCTTTCTGTCTACATCCTTAAAAGTACATTTTCTCGCACACATTTCAGTGACTATAATCTCTCATAACCCTGCTCCTCAGTTGCAGAAGTGTTGGAGGAGAGTTGTTAACTAAATGTGGAAAGAATCTGAGCAGTGTTGTTTTTTTCTCGAAGGGTTTATGTAATTAAACCAAGAAACACCTGATTGATTGTAGTGAATCAGTTGGTTCATTTAAATAATTGTAAAGTAGATTTATTTTTTATTTTTTATGAATCAGTTGTTGCAGTATTTGAATGGTTTATGAAAGACTAGTTCGTTTTAGTGAATCTGTTCGTTAGTGCGGTTTATGTTAATGAATTTAAAAAGCGGTTGGTTGGTTTATAACTGAATCAGAAAATTTGATTCATTGCAGTAAATATCAACATTGTAAAATTTTAGTTTCTAAAACTGGTGTTTCCATCATGCACTATGGCATGCATAATTAATAAGGTTGCATTTTTCACTGTTTTCCAGCTGTAATTACACTGTTTTATCATTGAGTTTGTTGTTAGGTTTAGTAACTTGTTGTTTTTGTGACATCTGGAGTTACTTTTCTACTCAAAATGACACATTCAAACTCAAAAATTATCCAACGAATGTTACTGTTATTGTGTACCAAGTATTGACATTTCTTTGTTCGGGTGGGTACCACATTACTTCTATTATGTAGATAGATATGTTGTATACACTAAACAAATATTTTAAGATATTTTATTTAGATTTCTTTAAGATTTACGCAATTTAATTAATAGTAAAATTCCATCAAATTGAATAATCCTTACGTATTTTTATTGAATTATTTATAATCCTGAATTATTTTATTTATAATCCTTAATAATTTATTCAATTAAAATACAAAGTATTATTCAATTCAATTTGATGGAATTTTACTATTAATTAAATTGCTTAAATCTTTAAAAAAGGCTTCTTTTTTATTTATTTTTTGGGAGTGTACACAACATCTACTTATTTACTTGAAATAAGTATTGCAAAGTAAACTTCAACTAAGTAGAAAATTGCTTAAACTTTAACTGGCCAAGTTATTTTCTTATTTTCTTTAATAAGTTCATTTGAATTAATTCCATATGTAACATTTACTTAATTTTTCTTTTGCAAGTTTTTCCATGCAAAGTAAAGTAAGTAAATTTTACGGGGTTTTTTTTCAGTGCACAGTGAAGCTCTTTTGATCCTCCCAATACGCTTTCATTGGGATGCCTACTGGAAACCAACAGTCCTGTTGTAACAAACTGGACTTGCAATTTAAATAAACCAGTAGTCACTTAAAAGTTCAGGGTACTCGCAAGGCATTAATGAATAAGGGGAATAACTGAATCAACACTTGTAATCAGACAAAGATAGGCATAAGCAGGTTAACCAACAAAGTATATTGATAACTCAATAGTCAAATCAGAAAAAATGACACTTATCCGAGAGTCCTTGATCAATTAGTCCATGCTTGAGAAGTATTGTCCTTATGTGTGAATCCTTAGTCCTTGAGCCCCAAAAAACAAATCAGAATGTCCAAGAAAAATGATAATAATCCTCCAAACGTGATGAAATAGCAAAAAAAAACCAAAAAACAAGGTAATTAATCCATAAGCGACTTCAAAGGAGAAGGCTAAAAAACAGGATCAACTCGCATGCCTCACCTCTCAACTTGCTTGGCCATTTCTCTTAAAGAAGGCCTTCCTTTCCCTAGGTGCTCTCCTGTCAAAATAAAAGTCCATTTTGCCTACTACAGGATGTTTCTCCACCAAACATAAAAGTCCCACATACAAAAAAGACAGAGAAATTCAACTAGGGCCTGAAACCAATTAAATCATCCCTATACATATTTGACACATTATCTAACGTTCAATGTCTTCCTCACATTGGTAAAATAAAGTATATTTGTGTATTTCTCTTAGCCCTAATGTAGTGTCACACTGTGACTAACTGAAGAGATTAGTTGAGTCTGGGTGTGTGTGTTGCGCATAGTCTGTATTTGTGTTCTTCATCACTTGGTTCTGGAGGTTTTAAAGGTTGAGAGCAGTTCCATCACTCCTCATTAGTTTGAACTCAGACAGGAACTCCTGCTAGAGTTTATCAATAAAAGGCCACGTTAACAGCCCAAACTCAGCACAACCTTTCTGTTTACCGTCCAGACATAGAGTGTGCTGGGTAACTCAGCCGAACAATAAATGTTTCATAAAACATTCATCTTGTAGATGATCTAATGTAGCATGACTGTACGTATACAAACCGGGTATGAAGGGGTGGTGAAGCCTGCTGTGATTGGCTGTCTCATGTCCTGTGCAGTAATGGGGTCGCTCGGTCCTGCAGATCTTGTTGATAATGGGGGCGTCAGGGGAGAGATCAGTTATGAGCCGCTCGTTCGCCATCCGTCTTCATTATTGTCATTTACTCTCATTTACCTAGTGCATGGATTTCCATTGGTCCTGTCAGCGCGGATAGTGTTTTATACCGAGATGAGTCTAGTGATTGTGTATTTGTGCTGAAAGAGGTTTAGCTGCAAGGTTCTTTGTGTTAAACCGTAGTTATGGGTACAAGAAATGAGTGCGCCCATGATGTGCTTCCTCATCCTTCTCTTTCTCTCTCTACATCTTTTAAAAGTACTTTTTCTTGAACACTTTTCACACTTATCTCCCACAACCCTGCTCTTTAGTTGCAGAGTATCAGTGTTGGAGAGTAAGTAAATCAATTTAGCTTAAAGGAACCTGAAAGTGGGTGGATCGGGACGGTTTGTTAATTTAATCAGTCAGAAAGTCTGATTTGCTTTAGTGTATTGTTTTGTTTGAACTGATTACGTAAATGAATCAGAAAAGTCTGATCAATTTGCACTGCTTTTATACTAAAATATACAACAAATGTAAAATTGTACTTAAATTGTAGATCATTTAAATGTATATTTATTGTATTTTATTGTAATATATAAATTATATATGCAAGTATACATAATATAAGTGCATTATCTAGTGTGTGAGTGAAATTTTTGCATATGTGGATAAATTATATAATATATCTTAAATGCATACATGCAAACATATATATATATATATACACACACACACACACACACACACACACACACACACACACACACACACACACACACACACACACACACACACACAAAAATGTACGTACATGCATACATTACATACATAATATATTGTAATATATAAATTATATATGCAAGTATACATAATATAAGTGCATTATCTAGTGTGTGTGTGACATTTTTGCATATGTGGATAAATTATATAATATATCTTAAGTGCATACATGCAAACATATATATATATATATATATATATATATATATATATATATATATATATATATATATATATATATATATTTTATATATACATATATATATATATATATATACATATACATATACATACATATACACACACACACACACACACACACACACATGTACGTATATGCATACATTCAGTCAGTCAGGGCTAAAAAAAATATTATATTTGTTGTTTTTTTATGACCTTACAAGATTGATTAACCCATCAAAATATGAGGAAAATGTTTTTTGAATATTTTAAATATGAGAGAAAAAAAACCCCTTGGTTAAGTTTGTTTGGCAAAAAAGGCAAACTACAGCTACTGGTTTTATTGTACTATGCAAAAGAAAAAAGGATAGAAAAACAAAAAGCATACATTCTCTTGTTTTTGCATGCGTTCATATAATTTTTACAGCCTGGCCTAAAAGTATGTCCACACAATTTGCCATGTTCCATTGTGTTATCACAAATAAAAAAAAGCTGCATGCGTGGCATTTTACAGCTCGGGTTCAAGCTACTTCAGTTTAGGCCCTGTTTGCCACTGCTGTTTTGTAATATTTGAGTTTGAGGCTTGTTTACCTGATCTCATTCTCTAATCTCAGATCTCGTGTAATGCAATGGCAGCTGGAACGTCATTTACAAATTACCTCCAACCTCAGTGACCGATCAATGATCCACAAGTCAGCCACACATTTATCATTAAGTCATTCCCTCTCACCTCTGACACACCTGAACATGCTTTGGAAGCCACTCTGTGAAAAACACAGTCTCTGACACACACACACACACACACACACTTATGACTGGCCACCCTGACTGTGTTAGACACGCTTGACTGTAACTGAGAATAATTATCCTATGTGGAACTGGAACACTCGCAGGAAAAAGACTGCGTCTGGGAGCAGCTTCTGTAGATTTTGCTGTCCCGGTCCACTTTTAATTGGCTGTAAATGATGAGGAAAGCAGATAAATGGGGGAATAAATCTGTATGTTTACTCTGTAGCCGCTCAGCACTGCAATGCTGCTGTGGTAACATGTTTTCTTACACCAGGGCCAGATCTTCCCATCCTTACCGGACTACAGTTATGCTCTTATATGAAGATATAAAGAGTGAAATCACAGCTTTATATGACAGTTTCCCTTTTAAAGATGCAGTTGCAACATTAGCTTTGCATTTATCAGGCAAAATATTTGTTCTCTCTCCAGCTGATGCAACATGCTACAATACTCCTGCTATCATTCCCCCCTCTCTTTTTTTTTTATCTGATACAAATATGTAATTATTGTCACAAATAAAAAGATTTGAATTGGTTTTAGATGCTGAGGAGTACTGGAAAGTTCAATTATATGAAGCGAATTGGTTCGTTTGAATGATTCATTTTGAATCAGAACTCAAAGTGTTCAGAGATAATTTTTTTTCTTTAATTTTTGGCATCAAATAATTTGTTTAATTGATTATGGCATACATAATGCACAGCTGGTCGTTTTCACGAAATGATTCGACAGACACAATGATTCAAAAAGAATCAAATTCATAGTGGACCGTTCATTATGAAAATTATTACATGGTACTTTCCAGATTTAAAAAATCCCCCCCCCCAAAAAAAAAAAGTATGTTATGCAAATCCGCAGAGTGAGACGAGACAAACCAGTAAAGGTATGTAAGAAATCAGTTGCCTTGGTCAGTTAAAAAGTTTAGCTGACAAAGTACAAAATCAACTGCAGAATGAGTCCAGAGAAATGTTTTATCATGTGGTTTATCACTATGGTTTTGATTTAGTCCATATAGGTTACATTTATGTTGTCAGCCATCTCACATCTTGACAGTAGAGTCATTTTTAAATGCTTTGGTAATAAGTTTGACCAGTTCATTCAAAATAATGATTTGTGAATCGGACATCAGTCATTTAAAAAGGCTTTGAGACGAGTAGTTGACATTAAGAGTTTGGTTGTTGGACAGGCTTCGGATGCAGTCTTTGGTCAGTTGATGACAGCATTATGAAGCCTTCATGGGTTGATCTTTAGACATTGTGTTAGATGTGGTGGGAGTTCCTCTCAGCAGAGGGTCCGTCAAGCCTGCGGGACACTGACAGAGGGAGAACGGCTTTCAGATTCAGATCACACACCCCTGCATATCAGCCTCCTGTAAAACAGCCCAATTTAGCCCTGACACCAGCGCAAACATCTACGTGCATCTGTCAACACTGATTCCTTCAGTCAGCTCCAAAACGTCTCGCAGTCTACGCACATACACACACAACTTTCTTTCTTACACGGACGTATGAGCTCACTAACATGCTCTCGGCTTCTGCCTGTGCGATCACATCAAGGGAATCAAACATGAACCCTTTTAAA
Source organism: Rutilus rutilus (assembly GCF_951802725.1). Taxonomy (NCBI): domain Eukaryota; kingdom Metazoa; phylum Chordata; class Actinopteri; order Cypriniformes; family Leuciscidae; genus Rutilus; species Rutilus rutilus. The sequence goes on from NC_140228.1 coordinate 7,795,039, forward strand.
GTCACCTGATCTGACTTTAAATGACCTTGTCATTTGGTTCTGATAGTTACAAATGCTTAATTTAAAATACTTCATTAAATACTCAATTAAAATACATTTTAAATATGGTTACATTGGAGACAGGGCAACATGTTTAATGCACAGTGAGACACTGAACTCAGTCGCCACAAGTTTAATCAATTAAAATGGCAAAAAGAACAAAAATACATATAAAATGCATCTATTTCTGTTCTTTTATTTACATATTTTGAATGGAGATTTGGTTGTTAATGGAAGGCCATAATCCTTCAGTCTGTTATTTTACTAGGACATGTCAATGATCGGTTTGTTTTTTCTTTTCTTTTTATTAGTTTTTCTTTTATATTTATTGTATTTTGTATTATTTTTATTTTATTTTATATATTTATTGTAATTAAAAAAAAATTGTTTTTAACTTATTTTATTTGTTTTTAATTATATTTTACTTAATCTTTATATATATATATATATATATATATATATATATATATATATATATATATATATATATATATATATATATATATATATATATATATATATATATATATATTATTATTATTATTATTAATATTATATATTTATTATTATTATTATTATTAATATTATATATTTATTTATTATTATTATTATTATTATATATTTATTATTATTATATTTATTATTATTATTATTATTATTATTATTATTATATTTATATATATATATATATTTATTATTATTATTATTATTATTTATATTTATTATTTTGTATAGTATAGTATAGTATAGTATAGTATAGTATAGTATATATTTTTTTTTTCACTGAATAGATTCCATGCCATTAGCAATATAGTGACATCATTATGTGACAAATGAAAATCAGACATCTTGGCTAAATATAGCACATTTGCATCGGTGGGATGTGTTAATTTATGTGTATTGTCCCTGTTAAACAATCTGGAAGGTTAATATTGTTGTCTTTTTATTTTTTGGCAGTGGCCTGTTTCTCTTTTTCCTGTAAGTTATTGGCTTCACATTCCCTGTATCTTGATCATCAAACACTGAATTAAACATTTGAAGAGACATGCTTTACAAACCAGCACATGCACACACTTTACAGCCTGTGCTAATTTTCGTGTGTGTGTGTGTGTGTGTGTTCATGTACAGTAATATATGGTTTATGAGGACACGTGAACTTCCTGTTGCTTAAAAAAACATATTAAACAATTCAAATTTTTTTTTTTATTGGTAGGTTTATATATAGGGTTAGTATAAAGGGACAGAATATACAGCAGTATAAAAACCATTATGCCTATGGAGAGTCCCCTTAAACCACATAGACAAGTGTGTGTGTGTTTGTAATATCTGAAATCCTTGTCCTTGTGGGGAAACCTTTTGGTCCTCATGAGGAAAACGGTTTATAAATCATACTAAGGGATGTTTTTTGAAAATGTAAAAATGCTGAATGTTTCCTGTGATGGGTAGGGGAATATAATATACAGTTTGTACTGTATAAATATCATTAAGTCTATTGAAAGTCCCCATAAAACATGAAAACACAGCGTGTGTCTTTTTCCATTGGATGTGTGAGATATAAATCTGTATTGGAGGTCTCTGATATTCTGGAACTCTGAGGGTCCGTAGGGGTTTGAGTAGCGCCTCCCTGCTGGGCTCTTGCCTCTGCGCCTGGCTGGGCAGAACGGGAACCTCCGGGTCCCAAGGGAACAACCTCAGACAGGACTACGCAGTCGGACAGGCAGCTTGGAGCTTAAGAGAGATACAAAGAGACCGAATGAACAAGAGAGACTGACTTGTTGATGAGAGGAGTGCTCACTGACAAGTCACAACTATAGAAGACAAAAACAGATCATGCACATGCATAGTGGGGGAAACAATGGTTTTCATTTTGCAAACCTGCTTTGCTGTGTTCTCGGATTGTGGTGTATTCGTTGAAGAATTGAATTTGTAGGTTGTATGTTCAAAGTTGGTAAAGAGCATTCACCGAAAAAATATTTCACCTAAAAATACAAATTCTGTAATTTACTGAATCTTGTGTCATTTCTTTCTTCTAGTAGTGCAGATTGTCCTGGTTGCCTTTTTTTGTAATCTAAGTAATTGAGGAAGGAGGTCACTGAGCTCCAAAAATGACCAAAAACACCATCAAAATAGTTTATACGACTTCTGCATACGTCTATACATTCAATTCCAAGTCTTCTGACGTCATATGATAGCTTTGTGTTGCGAAAAGAAAAACATGAGGCTACAACGTGGCTCAGATGTATTGTGCCAGGTTTCACGTCAATGTCATTTGGTCATCACAACCACACTGGCATTCTTGTCCCTTCAAATATGGTTCATCAAGACGCTCAGTTTGACATTAAAGAATAAAGATGTAAACGTTGTTGTCTTTGTCACTGATATCCGAGCTATTATTTCCAGTTCTCCTTTCTTCAGGTGTCTTTCCTAATATAGGGTTAATATATACTGTAGGACACTTTGCATAAAAAACTGCTGAATGACTGCTTACACTAAGAATATTTAGCGATTTCCTCTTGCAATGTGATTAAAATGGCTCAAACGCTGAGCTGGGCTGAGAACGTCTGCTCTCTCTCTCCGCTCGGGCCGTGTGTGGTCCTTCGTAAATATTTGATATGAACTTTAGTCATGAATCTGAGCTGCCGCTTGACATTTCACTGCACTGCAATTAGAATTCAAACTCAAATAGTATTCTTAATTACACTTGGGAATGTCATAGTCATGGTCTAGATATGCTTGGTGTAGAGCCGGCAGCCCTGCAATCACCAGCCACTATGTCAACATCCAATCAGGGAGAAGTATTAATGAGGTAACGGAAGCAGTGGAACTGCTGTAAAGACTTTATTTATATCACTTTCAATAGATAGCTTAAAATCAAGCAGCTTTACCGTATTAAACATGAAAAACGGTGTCAGTCTCTCGTTTCATCAGAAGTACAACTTCATTTCACAAGTACAACTTAAAAAAATAATTATCTATCTATCTATCTATCTATCTATCTATCTATCTATCTATCTATCTATCTATCTATCTATCTATCTATCTATCTATCTATCTATCTATCTATCTATCTATCTATCTATCTATCTATCTTGTGTTTCACAGAAGAAAGTCATACAGGGATGACAATAGGGAAGAAAAGTCGGTCGCAATTTCCTGTTCATGCCGATTTCAAGATCTGAAAGTCCCGCCTTTCATTTAAAGGATCCAATGTTGTTGTTTTTTCTTTAGCCTGATAAATTGTGTGTGTGTGAGATTTTAGAAAAAGAAGCAAAATTTATGATGCCATTGTTGTTTTGTTGCTCTTTCTCCATTCAAGTTGATAGGAGCTTTACCAGTTTGCCTAAAACGTCCTGGTGGCGTCACCAAGATGACAGCTACATAAATTGACATGAGAGACTTCAGTAAAGCGTTCCAAATCGGTTTCTCTCAGGATGTTGCCTATGCAGGCGATGTAGAGCAAAGCAGCTCAGCAGGTTTTGGTACATCCTGCCAACAACATTGTCGCTCTCATTCACTTCAAGTCTGTTTTTTACTCTCTCTTTCTCTTTGTCTTCTCCCTTGTATCACTGAAGCCAGCCTTTGAGTGCTTCTGAAATAGAGAGGGACCACTGGACTGGAAATTGCTCTCCGTACATGTCCTCCTCTCTCTCTCCGCTCTGTGTGTAGGGTGGTTGCGGATAATTGTCTCTCTGTGCCATACACAGCTGTAGCCGAGGGGTGTTGGACAGCACAGAGAGTTCAGTGTCCCAGTGGGGGACCCGTCAGTGTGTTGGACTCAATTAATCCTCTTTCCGCTGGTTAACACTAAAAATATAACTCCTCTTCCTCGCTACTCTGTATTCAAGCCTTTTGCAGAACCTACGAGCGAAACAGGTGTGATCACACAATGTCTGTTTGTGTTTTGCAGTCTTTACGGGCGACACATGCAGGCCAACCCCGAGGCGCCCAAAAAGAACGCCGACAAATCGAAGAAGATCAGCCGCAAGCCGCTGGCGGCCAAGAACAAGTGAAGAAGAGCTGATCCGAACATCCGAGATGAACCTCACTGCATGTGCCTTGTTCATTTGATATTTATTCATAAAGTATGTTTTTTATTGCTTCAGTATTACCTTAATCATGTAATCTCCAAACGGCCAATCATTTCTTCCACGTTTAAGAAGTGTCCTTCTCGTCCAATGCCACTTTTTGCCTTCAAAGTGCCACTTCTGTCAATTCAGACCTGCGCTGGGTGCTAATCCGATTTCTGAACACGTGTCTGTTGCGTCTCTTGAGAGGCGGCGGGAGTGTTGTCCTAGTCAACCATCCAGATGAGGGGAGCAGTGAATTTTGGGAGGTGGCGACGAGTGTTTTGTAACCGAAGAGGGATTTAGCAGGAGTTTGTGGGTCTTAGTGGAGTCTGAGCAGGATTGTGTCAGGTCTCCGGCGGGACACCGCCGACTGCTTTCTCTGCCTCTTAATGACAGATATGAATGGCTGCAAACGGAAGTTTCAGATGGTACACAGCAGATACCAGACACAAACACCCCGGTGGCCATTTGAGAGGGTCAACAAGATATCGTGACAAACCACAGATGGTGTTCTTTGAAGCGGTTGGCCATTGTTTCTTACTGTGTATTCAAGTTAACATGACGGTGCAACTTTTTACAGAACTATATATAGTAGCGTTTGTAAAGAACCAGTTTGGGGTTGATCATTCAACAATAATTGTCATTTCTGCTGTCCTTTTCACTACAGATTGCGCACACTAACATCATGTAAGCTTGGCTGAATTTAAGTTTTACTTTTTTACGGATGTGTTATTGTTTATTTTAAAAAAGGTCACAAGCTGTTTCATTGCAATCACGTTTAAAGTTGTAATATTTTCATATCTTTTATCATGTGCACACTGATCAGTGTGCTATGTACTGAATTTTTGACATTGAAATAAAGTCACCATCTTGTTGGACGATTCAGTTTTTCTTTCAGCAGATCATAAAACCTTCTAAAAGTTTTTGACAAAAGTTCTAGAAGTCTCTTTTGCTCACCAAGGTTGTATATATTTGATCTCAATTATAGTAAAAACAGAAATACTGAGACTTTTTATTTTAATATATTTTATTAAAATATTTTATTATATAGTCGTCAGTGTCACATGATCCTTCAGAAATCATTAATATGTTGATTTGCTTTTTGTGAGCTAATTTAAGTTTTTATCTGTTATGTTGAAACTGTATCTTATTATGCTTCTCATAATTTAAATAATTACAAAAAATGAGCTACTTTACAAGATGCTCACTAAAAGTAGCTTACTGCTTAGGGGACAATATTTGTTTTTAAAAATATAACTGATTATCTAATTTACTCTTTTGTCACTTTAATTTTGCAGCATTGTGTCTCACCACACTAAAAGTAGCTCATCATTGAAAAACCTTATAGTTTGAAAACAGGAACCAGAAAATTGTCACTACTTTTAGTTTCTCTCCAACATTAGTAGTCACCTTATCAAGTATAATCAGTGTAAAGGTGCGGGAAAAAGCCCATTGGTCAAAAAAGGTCCATTGTCTATAGAGTGCAATGGTTGGGTTTTGGAAGTAAAAAAACTCCAGTAATTTTCTCCAGGCAAAATTATTTTTTAACAATAAATGATAAACAATTAAAGTCAGCCCTACTGTGAGCTACGAGGTTGTTAATGGATGGTATTTGCTCTTTTTGAAGCCGTCAGTAAATGATCGTTTAACAGCTGATTTTGTGGTGAAACTACATTACCCATGATGCTGTACAGAAAATTACACCAATCAGAGAGTCGAATCAAGCAAAACACGCCAAAAGATCTTGTTAGCTCCGCCCACTCTCATGAAGCACCTCGATTGACGTAATCGAGTCGGTTTCCCTACCATATACGTATATATTTATAATCAACATGAGTAATGAATAGTTTTATACATAGATATCATATAATAAAGGCTAGATGTCTTACGGCGGAGTCACTTCCGACATCACCGGCGGCCATCTTACCACAGGGAAGCTGTGAATTAAAGGGATACTCCACTTTTTTTGGAAATAGGCTCATTTTACAACTCCCCCAGAGTTAAACAGTTGAGTTTTACCGTTTTTCGAATCCATTCAGAAGAATATCAGTAACCAGACAGTTTCTGGTCTCATTGACTTCCATAGTATATATTTTTTTCCTACTATGGATGTCAATGAGACCAGAAACTGTCTGGTTACTGATATTCTTCTAAATATCAGAAACTCGGCTGAATGGATTTGAAAACGGTAAAACTCAACTGTTTAACTCTGGGGGAGTTGTAAAATGAGCCTATTTCCAAAAAAAGTGGAGGTATCCCTTTAAGGTGAGTGATCAGCACGCACACAAATCCTCTTATCTCGCTGAAATCTTGACGGATTTACAAACGGTTTGGTTTCTTACAAACGTTATTAACGTGGCTATAATTCTTTCATATGGAAGTCCATTGTTATAATTATTCATATGTATGTAGTGTCATAACTACATCTCTGGCGTTTATAACAAACCAAACCGTTTGAAAATCGGTTGAAAATTGAGCAAGTTATGGTTATTTAAAAGTACATGCACCATGTTACGAGTGAGCGAGCACCCTGTGGTAAGATGGCCGCCGTGTGCGGACGCCGACCTCCATTGGCCAGCAGCGCTGACGAGACATCTAGCCTTTATTATATGATATCTATGGTTTTATATTCCTCCATCTTTTTAATTCGATTGAGCTGTTCGCAATGCTTCATGGGATTGTAGTTCTTTCTATCACTAAAGCCGTTAAGTACACAGTCTTGTACCTTTATCTTTCTATCCGATTTTCAAACACTTTTTTGCTTCAAATCAAGCTTTAATGTTGTGATCGTAGCTGGTTGGCCTGGTTCATGGCTAAAAATGCTTTAACCATGACTTCTTTTTTTTTTTTTGGAAATCCCTGTGGGAGAAATGAATGGAAAAAAATACTTCCAGAACCAGCGCCGCAGAAAAAGCACTAGTGGGCACTAATGCACTCGATTGTCAATAGTGTAGCAATGAATGAAGCACAGCTCACAGTCACTTTCTTTTTTCACAATCACAAACTACGCAACTTTCTATTGGTCAATGCAGCAAATTCAAGAAACCAATTTGAACCCGTTGTGAAATCTGCTTGGGGAAATCTTTCGCCCTCACGCTAAATATGGGATTACATAGATTTCTATTTAAATTACTGGATTTCGAAGATGAAAATTTGCCGAACAAAGGTAAATGTGACCACACCTTTAGATTGTGCATACGTTTTTGTTAGCATGGCCATTTAATCTCCTACTGGTAGATGTTGTAACTTCACTATTTAAACCCTGAAAGCATGTTTCTTCTTTGACGCCCGTTCCAGGAAAGTCCTGCACCAACGATTGAGATGAGACTGCTTTCTCCAGGTATTCTAGATCTCATTTCTGAGACCGCTTTCTCCAGGTATTCTAGATCTCATTTCTGAGACCGCTTTCTCCAGGTATTCTAGATCTCATTTTTGTTGCCTCTATAAATCAGAACCATGCATTTGCTATTTTGGTAATTTTCACAATCATAAGTGCTTGAAAAATAAGTTAAAGTTCTGAAGCAGAATGCTTTATTTGCAGGGTGTGATCTGAAATGGCTACAGAGGATCATCACATCTAAAAATGGTTTTCCCATTGGAGGCCCTGTCATGGTCCAGGCCACCTCCATGACGGGAGATCAGGGGTAAAGGAGCTGACCTTTCAGTGCTGTGAGTCAGATGATGTTGATGGGCTGTGCGCTTGTGTTTGTAGAAGGTCCATGATAGCCGTGTGGGATTTCCTGTCTCTCTTTGCTAATTTTCTGCTCACAGTATTATTATTATTACCCCGTCCAGACGCCGTGTGTGCGTCGCCCTGTCCTCCTCGTTCACACTCTCTGTTCTCTCGAACGCTCTCAGCAGGCACATCTGTCCAGCGCACCTACGCCCAATACACTTTCCTCTTGCGCTCAGCAGGAACATCTGTCAATGGCAAAGTCCACACCGCGTACCGAACCTCTTCGACTGTGAATTCTTCATCCACTTCCGAAAGTTTTCTTTGCATTTCAAACTGATGAGTCTTGGAGAGAGGTGTGGCTTTGAAAAGTTTTCCACAAACTGTTGGACATTCATTATGGCCTGAAGTCTTCAGGCGATCAATCTCTTGCTCCGCGGAGAAACGGTTCTTTAGATCCCGACCCGAGCTTGTCCCATCCTTCTGCCAGTGTCGATAGGAAGTGGGACGTTGAAGTTTAAAAATGAGTCCGAATGGCGATGAATCACCAAGCACGCGGCACGGCCGACAATTACTCACTGACCTTTCAGAGAAATCCTTGAATGTCTTTTTCCCTTGCTTGAGTTACAGACTTGTAGCGATTTTGTTTGGCTTGATTAGTTTTTTGTTTGTTTAGTTTGTTTTATCACCCTGTTTAAAATGATTTCTCGAGGCGTACTCTCTATGCAGCTCATACGCTGAAGGGCATTACGGCCCTCGCTAACCGAGGTCATTGATTTTTGCCACTTGATTTATGGGGCGAGGGAAACTCCTCTGGAGAGCAGGTCTCATGCCGGCGTCGTCGGAGACGCTGTTGAACCTAGACTTTCATCAAACGCCCAGGGTAAGCAGTATGGATGGTGGTCCATTGTGTTGTCCGAAGATAATTGGGTGCGTTGAAGACCTCACTGAGTCAAAACTCGGAACAATACAACAGATCCAGTGCCGATGCCACTGCTGTAGAGGCAACCAGTCCGTCTAACCAATGATCCTGCGAAACAGAGGCCACTAACCTGTTGAGTTCAAGAGACGCACCTCAAGCGTTCAGTAGCACACAGTCGTGCAACTGCAAGGTGGTCGATTCCCAGATTGGAGGTAAATGAATGATTTGTTCTTGCATCCGGTAGTGGCAGTGCATCACTGGCAGGTCTATACTATTGGCATACGTGTCGTTTTGTGGTTTGCGCCGTTACCTTCAAAGCTCATTCTCAGGGATACGTGAATAAACATTTCCAATAGCTTCATTTTTCACTGTGCAGTGACCTAGAACATCAGCTTGACTAAAAAGGGGACTGTACGAATGCAGAAGTTTGGGTTGCGCATCCAAAAGTTAAAGAAACACATTTCAAGTGATGTAAACGTAAAATTCCAAAAGCATTGATGCTTGTTTTCTCCATGGTGGTTATCTGTCCAAACTTTCCATCCAAATTTTCATCTTTTGACATAAAACATAACATTTTGTAACATATTTTGTATGTGTGTGTTTGTGTGCATATATACATATAGCCTATACTGTGTCTATATATATGTGCTATACACACACACACACTGCCAATTTATATATATACATAATTTATATATATTTACAGATAATAATTTAATTATTATATATTTGAATTATACTCTTCATTGATTACAATTTCTAACACCCAAAACAATTTTTTATATTTTTATTACATTTTTATTGTTTAAATACTGTTATTATGATTATAATATTGTATTTATTTAAATATATATACACATTTCTGGCCTGATATTGCTGAAAATCCTAAGTAGTTTGTAATATAATTAATAAACTTTAGAAAGTATATCATATTTAAAAAAAGTTATTTATCTTAATTGTTGGTTTAACTTAAAAAATTAAGTAACCTGGTTGCCTTAATTTTGAGTTCATTGAAATAAAAAAATTGAGTTAATACAAAGGAGATCGGTTTAATCAACAGAAACTCGAAATATTATGTTATCTGAACCACATTAATTATCTAAGCTGATTTGACCAAAGAAAAAAGTAGAGTGTGACAACATGCCCCGCTATATTTCAATTGCGTTTAACAGTCTAGACTTTTTTTTAATGTTTCTGTCTGTCTGTCTGTGTAGGTGTTTGATTTAGTAGATGTCTATGATTTTGCGTTTTGGTGTGTTATAAGCAAGCGCTGGATCTCTCCCTCCCTCTTTTCTCTCGTGTCCTGCGCTGCGCTCACACTCACACTCACGCAGAGCGTCTCAGTTCTCCACATTTTCATGACATCCACCTTTATCCAGCTCATCCCGTCGTTTGTGCACTGAGGAAAGACTTTAAAAGCGAGGAAAGGATATCGGGGTGTGTTCCAGGATCTCGGGCAGCTTTTCTCGTGCATCAGTGGAGTTTTTCTTTGCGCCTCCACATGTGGAGAGACGCTGACGGTGATGCGCTTCTGGAGAGATGCTGATGCTGAAGCAGGGCTGTGAGTGAGCCAACATCAGCAGAAAAGAAGTTAAGTGAGAGAAGAGGACAAGAAGAAGAAGAAAAAAAGAGAGAGGCTGTTGGGGCCCACGCCAAAAGTTCATTAACAAAACCAATCGGGACTTTTTTTCTCATCTAGTGGTGCCTCACCAACCTTCAAAATTTCGCCCAAAAGCAGACAGGAGGATCGGCCGGTGCTGACGAGACTCGTCAGCAGGAAGCGGCTGATCGCGGCTGGGGTGCTTGGTGTGGTCATGGTCCTGGTGCTGGTGATCCTGATCCCGGTTTTGGTGAGCTCTGCCGGGACATCCGCCGCGCACTACGAGATGCTCGGCACCTGCAGGATGGTTTGCGATCCTTATGGTACTAAATCCCCGACCAGCACGGTCTCAGCAGAAACAGTCCGGGACAGCAACCTTATGCAGTCTTTACCAACTTTTATACAAGGTCCGAAAGGTGAACCGGGACGCCCGGGGAAAGCGGGGCCGAGGGGCCCTCCCGGTGAACCCGGACCACCCGGACCCCCTGGACCTCCCGGAGACATGGGGCAACCGGGACGACCTGGATTACCCGGGCAGCCGGGACCAAATATGGCCACCGGTGCCATCAGCGCGGCCACCTACAGCACCGTGCCCAAAATCGCCTTTTACGCAGGGCTAAAAAAGCAGCACGAGGGCTACGAGCTGCTGAAGTTTGACGACGTGGTCACGAATCTCGGGAATCATTACGACCCCACCACGGGAAAATTCACCTGCTCCATACCGGGAATATACTTCTTTACCTACCATGTGCTCATGCGAGGAGGAGACGGAACCAGCATGTGGGCTGATCTGTGTAAGAACAACCAGGTGAGCGCGCGCGCGCACACACAAACAAACAAACACACGCACAACTTAAGACAGATAAATAAATGACATAAAAGATTCAAAGACATCTTTCTTTCTTTCTTGTATTGATTCATCTATTAACGTTAAAGTTTGTTTCCATCCTCAGAAAATCACACTTGAAAATGTTCTGTTCAGTTCCAAATGAAGGGTTCTTTTAGCTTTACAAAAATTGCAGACCTTCTCCGTGTAAAATATTTGTATTTAATATTGGTATTCTCATGATTATATGTAGATAATTTCTGACCTATATTTTTCAAAGGGGCTTTTTAAATATACATGGGATAAAAGTATCAGACCATCAAACCATGACCAGTAATTAATTATAGTTATTAATGACTATTGTTTGTATATTTATTAATTAGTATTATTAATATGTCAAGATTTAATACTAATACAAATAATAATAATAATAATAATAATACATTTTTAATAGTAGTCCTATTATCATTGTTATTGTCTTATTAAACAATTTCACTACAACTGCTGAAGTTTTCATGTCACATTATGGTTTTCTGATATGTTTTTTTTCCCCCAGCTTTTACTAATTTAATCAAGAAGAGAAAAAATGCATTTGCCTAATGAAATTAATCGACATCTTTATTTCAATAAAGTAATATCAAACTTGAGTTCATGTAGGAATTAAGATTGGGTTTTCATGTCGAGCGCTTCAAAAATGATATTGTGTTGAACAGTTTCACAAGGTGAAAATGAATGATTGGAATGTATTCACACCTAAGTTAAAAACTTAAATAAAATGTGTTAATAGATGCAACAGCTTGACTGAGTCAAAGCAAGTTTACATGCATCATGCAATTTTTTTGCTCACATAACAACATGCAATATATCACAATATCTTTGCTGAAACCCAATAAATAATTGTCATATTTCCACATACTTAAAAGAATGGCATGCTTGGTCTCAGACCAAATTATATATATATATATATCGCACATAGTAAATATGTAATAATATGCAATACAATTACATAATATGCAAATATGTAATTTACATATTACAATAAAATACAAAAGTTACATGCAAGCCACTTTTTTAAGTCCTGGTGCATCTTAAAGAAACTATTAGGCACTTTTCATTAATACCAAAGGTTTGTGGGTGTGGCCAATATGATCACACACATATGTGTTATACATTTAATATGAACTTATTTATACAGTTGTCACCATAATGTGATTTACTAAACACTCAGACCTTACCCAATCCTGTTTTTGCTGGGTCTCATATAAAGACTTGAGACCTAATATACAGTATACGCATGGAAAGCCTGTATATCATATGCAATTTTTTAGCATCCGACAGCTGAAACGTTGCACTAAATGTTCCTTTCCTCCCGCAGGTCCGTGCCAGTGCCATCGCCCAGGACGCAGATCAAAACTACGACTACGCCAGCAACAGCGCCGTTCTTCACCTGGAGCCCGGAGACGAAGTCTACATCAAACTAGACGGGGGAAAAGCCCATGGGGGGAACAACAACAAGTACAGCACCTTCTCTGGGTTTATTATATACGCCGATTAGGACATACGCACCTACTCCAGACGGTCTATCCTGTCCCCCTCTGCTATTTCTCCTCCTCTTCTTCTTCTTCTTTTTTTTTTTTTTGAGCATATTTTTCCTTTGGGCCCGGGGCAAGCAGACAGACCTGCTCAAACACCCCTCATCATTAGTCTCTAGATGTGGGTTTGAAGGCAGAACTCTTTGCCCTGCAATCCAAAAATCAAGAACCAAAAAAAAAAAAAAAAAAAAAAAGCCCGGAGAAAGAAGCACTTCATCACAGAGGAAAGATGTACGGAGGAGAAGAAGCTTTCCGAGGAGAAGGAGGTTACTGTGTGTCTTTCTATGTCTGTGGCCATCAAAGAAGCCTGTGAGATGTTTTATAATATGTAACCTGACATAATCAGCTATATGTGCAATAACGTGAACTAAGATATTTGTTACTCCAGTTCCATCTCGGTAATACCTGACTAGTCAGATGCCTTGAGTTTTGAATCATGAAGCATTAACCCAAATTATATCATCATCCATTAGATATCCAGTGTAACCTGACCAAAACTGATCCTCTTGTGTTCCTCTTGCATAATACATATCTGCTAAAAGACTGCAGATATTTGTTCCCTGACTGTTTTGTGAGTGCTAATTATGAATTAGGGACATACAACAAAACAATATACATTGGTGGTAATGGCTTGCAGTGAAATAATATTCCAGTTAAAGCTTTCAGCGATTTAATTTTAGTCTGCAGTGTCAGGGTGTCAAAAGCCTGTTTTTTTTGGTATGTAATGTTAGCCGGCATCTTTTTTTGCACACAGACGTATTAGACCGAGAAGGAATATGTTTCTTGTGATATTTAGAGCACTATGCAGAGTATGGGTGTTAATATGTAAATGTGTATCTATCTTCAGAGATTTCCAGAATGTGATTAATAATATTGCATCTTATTTTCAGTGTAAATATGGAAATGGATCTCTTTTTTTTTTTGGTTTCAATATGAAAGAGCATCAGGTGACCGTTATGTATATGCGTCACTCTTATCTCCAGGTTGGGATGGCAGGGAATGTGTGTGATGAATTATTATCCGAGGATTATTTTTCTTTTCCTGTCCTGCTGCTGTAATTCTCATCCACATCTACAACCCTTCAAACACATTTTCCATTAAATGGAAATTTGATGAGATATGTGCATTTTCCTTATTTTATCTATCAATGAATCAGTTTCAGTTTGGTGCGTCCGAAATGGCGTACTGTCTGAGTAGGTGCTAATTTGAATTTGAATTTACTTCACGACCGTTAAAAAAGTACATTCTATATAGTATGATTGTGTGTAGTATAAATGTAATCAGGACGTACTACATCCGCCATGTTGTCACTGTCATGTGACCTACCAGCGCCAGTTGCATCGCTTCACTGCCATTCATAAATGCTCTCCGATGGCCTCATGGGATAGTAAAGTGACCATCGAATGCGCATCCAGGGACTTTTTGCCTATAAAAAGTGATCAGTTGACTTAACTTAAAAAAATTGAGTTAAGTCAACTGATCACTTTTGGACATATTATTTGGACGTATTTGATTTCGGACACAGCTTATGTTCTCTTATGTAATCACATAGGCCTGTTGTTATGGTTTTGGCCCTCAGCTTGTGGTGTGTTCATGGATACACAACTCATTTTACTTCTGTAATGTGTCGTACAGTGTATTTCTGAATCGGGAAAAAATGTGGGAAGGGATTTCATCCAATGGGAACTGAATGGAAGAGTCGGTGGCCTAGGTTTGAAATGACATGCAATGAATCATTTGTAATTAGACAAAAAACTATTAAGTATTAAGACTCAATTTTAATTTCATGGGCAATTTCAATGAAATAAAGGCTATTTATTGGAGTCATGGTTCCATGAATAATCTTTAACATCCATGGAACCTTTCAAGGTTCTTACCAGGGTTCCTACAGTATATGTTCTTATAGGAAACTTAAAAGGAACCATTTTTTTCTTAAAGTGAAGAGCATTTTAATATTATAAAGAACCATTTTCCACTATAAAAACCTTTTGTGCAATGGAAAAAAATTCTTCGTGGAACAAAATAAAGAACTTTATTTTAAGAGTTGAAAATGTTCTTCACACTAAGAAAACATGGTTCTTTTTAGAACATTGCAAAGTTCCAAAAGCGGTTCTTCTATGGCATCAGTGCGGAAACCCCCTTTTGGAATCTGTATTTTTAAGAGTGGAAAGTTTTATAGTAGGACTGATTGAATCTTCAAACGGCATTTGAGTTTGGGGTGAATGTCTTATAAACAGTTCCTGTAGGTAGTAAATGTTTTTACCTTCTATCACACTCAAGTGGAAGATGTTTGTTTCTCCGAGTGCAGTGAGTCCGGCGGGTTGTTTGGGCTTTATAGGGTCCTTCCTCTTTCTCAGATTAAAATGTAGACAGTGGACGGTGAAGGTCAGATGGAGGACTCGCTCACACACTCCAGATGGAGGTCTGGCTTCTACAGCTGTGATTGAACCAAAATGAATCACTTTTAGTCTTTTAATAATGTCAAACAGATCCTCAGTAATAGAGATGGATATTTGGTGCAGTGTACGTACCACTCTCTCAAAGTTGACATGAAACAATTGCATGCATTTCCCTTCATGCATTAAGTTTTATTCTATAGGAAATGTGTGTGTGACCGGGCCAATCAGCAAGAGGTCAAACAGGAGTCAACTCTCTGTGTAAAACATTCACGAACCATAAAGATCCCTGGCATAAAGACAGCCTTTTATAATGAGCTCACACTCTTTCTTCCTCTCGTTATTTCGCTTTCCTTTTTCCTTTTTATTCACTCCAAAATCAAACTAAATAAAAAAAACGATGAATGGTCTGATATATACACCTCATTGTCTTGTGCAAAGACAAAAAAAGTACATTTTTAGGACCATCATTTTTTTCTTTTTTTTTCATGAAAAATAAGCACTTTAATTTCCCCACAAATATTCTGTAATGTGAACATTTTTGAAATTCTTAATTTATTTTATCATTGTAGTATAGCATTTTTTACTGTACTATTGTGAAAATGTACAGAATTCTAGCAACAAATTTTTTATCATAATCATAACTTATTCATAGTAATAATTAATCAAAAAACATCCAGAAAAGTTTCAGGGGAAATGTGCCTAATTGTTATGAAAAAAAAAGTCACATTTCAATAATAACAATATTTTGTATGCTAATATAATGTAAAATAAAATAATGTTTTAGCATGTTTATTTCATTTCCATCTATGATGTTTCTTTTTATGATGTTGTTCATAAAGACAGAGCTTTACCTTTATTACAACCTTATTTCACGAATCATCCAATATTTACAGGTCTGATAAACAAAAGACTTTAGAGCTAACTAATCCGTTTTTATAAGCTTTTCTGTCCCCTCAGCTTCAGAGGTCACAGGGCAACATGTTCTGAATCAGATTCCAGGGCTCAGAGGATTTGTACAGGGTCAGTCACTCATTCAACTGGAGACCAAGGCCAAGAGCGACACCATTTTTCCCTCTTCATGTGACTAAACAAAATCTTTCTTGCACCCCTGAATGGATGTCATTCATCACCAGGAACCCTGTCCAAGGAGCCACCTGTTCAGAAGACACTCTCGGTCCTTTCATGGGGCGTCCACGACGGACACATCACTCAACATCAGTCACCTCTCACCCAGGATACTGTCCTCGGGACCAGACAACGTGAAGAGATTTCAAAACACATCTCGGTCAGCTAATTAGACATGCATAACATGTCGGAAATGTTTAAGTGAATTTGTCTCTCTGTCGGAAAAGATGTCTGCCGAACGTGGCTTTTTAATAATCAGTCAGTTTCTGCACTTTTTGAACAGGTCTAATGCTCAGGGAAGCAGTGATTGGCTGTAAGGAAGTGGGGGTGTGGGAATGACTAATCACAGAATAATGTAAGAAAATTATAGCATTTAAAACAAATATATATATATATAGCCTATGTGTGTGTGTGTGTGTGTGTGTGTGTGTGTGTGTGTGTGTGTGTGCGCGTGTGTGTCTGTGTGTGTGCGCACATATAGAAAATTATATAATTAAAAGAAATGATATAATATATATATATATATATATATATATATATATAATTATATTTTCTACACACACATATTTTAATTTTATACTCACACACACACACACACACACACACACATATATATATATATATATATATTTAAATATTTAATATTTAAAAATTGATATATATTTTATTTTTATTTTAATAGATTTTTTGTAAGGAAGTGGGGGGTGGGTAAATAGTTCAGAATGTCTAATCACAGTATAATAATATAAAAAATATTTCATGTTTTAAAATGATTTTTTATTTTAAATGTACATATTTTTATTATATATATTGTAAATAAATTAAAATAACATAGCCTATATATTAAAAATAAAAAATATATACATTTATACATCTAAAAATATCATATAAAATACTTAATTTTTTATATTTAAAATACAATATAATTTATACCAAAGAAAATAATCCTAAACTAAATAAAATATAACTCTTTATAGACTATCGCCTGGGTAGGAGTTTCTCTTAGCACTTATATTCACACAAATCCTTTTACAGGTGGACCAGTGTAAATATGAGACCTTGATATGAATTTATGGGCCACGTCTGTACAAAACGACAGTGCACAGTTTATGAGCTAATTATGCAAACGCTAAATAAAATTGCCACGCTATGAAAGGTCAAACTCACACTTCTGACTCGGTCGCTCATCACGCGCTGCCCGGTATCGGTTACTGTGAGCCGTCGCCATCAGATCTTCAGCTGCAGGAAGTATAGGCCTATCGAGTAAAACAACACTTTTGACTGAAGGTTTGTTAGACGCACTCATGGGGCTGAAGCTAACATTGTTTGACTGGATCTTAAGGAATCTTTAAAGCGGCGAGTGTGTGTCCTGACTTTCCCTCAAATGCTTTGTGAGTTTAAAACGCTGCTCTGCTTTGTCCTAGTCACTCTGGTGTGTTGGCCCAGAAAACCCTCATCCTACTTCCTTGCTCTCGTATTTTTCTCTTTCTAGGTGTCGTGTCTGTACGTGAATATGTGTATGAGAAACATAAAATCTGGTATGGGGGTAAAAATAGTCTAGTCAGAATTTTTTGGGAGTAGTGATAAAGAGATCATAAAGAGATTGCATCTTTTGGGATGAGAAACGATTATTGTCAGACAGAATTTAAAATAGTTTTAAAACACAACACTATATTCTGTAATGAACAAGAAGTCTCAGTTGAAATATGACAAACACACAGACACACACACAGAGTGCTGTAAGGGACCCATGGGTGTCATTACTGGGAGAGAAAGAGGGTCTCTAGGACAAAATTCAATACAAATTGATAAAAATGTTGAGGGAATACATTGTGTATCATTTATCTAGCAGTGCTAGTAAAAGGAATTGGACGACTGTAGGCCCGCGGACTGGAGAAGGAGAGGCAAAATCAATCTGTATTGTTCATTTCTGAGAGCCGTTATACCTAGAGGACATTCATAATGCTGGCATGGTGTGCTACTTATTGGGGATCACAAACAAGATTCAACCCAGTATTTCAGTTGAGGTTCACAGAGCTTCACATTCTTCTTTATGTCTTGCCTTGAGAGGATCACACTCATAATGTAACATCACATTCAGCTGTAAAAAAAGGGAGCTTTTAAAGGGATAGCTCATCCCAAAAGAAAAAATGTAACAAAAAACCTGCCATTATTTTTGCATTCGAATATAAATATAGTGCATGAGTTACATTTATGATGCTTTTTTTTTTGCATTTCAGATCTCATTCAATCCCGCTGAAAGAGTGATGTGTGAATGACATGAGGGTGAGTATGATGACAGAATTTTCACTTCTGAGTGAATTATCCCTTTACTAAAACCATAATCAGAAACAGTTATCAGGTCAGTGTGCATTGTAATAAGATAATGCTCTTTTAGAGCTAGTGAGTGAGTGAGTGAGAGAGAGGAAAGAGAAAAAGAGTGGAGGAAGCATATTGTTCTTGCTGGATAAATGCATGTGTGTGAATAAGTGTCTCATGCTCATCAGATACACAGACATTTGAGCATATCAAGGTCAGAGAGATGAGAAAACTGTTCTGAAAGTGAGAAAATACAAGTAACGTTAAGTAGGTCCCATATATATGGGACCTACTTAACGTTACTTGTATTTTATATATACTTTTTATATATATAACGTTACATATATATATATATATGGACTGCACATATACACTCACCTGAAGGATTATTAGGAACACCTGTTCAATTTCTCATTAATGCAATTATCTAATCAACCAATCACATGGCAGTTGCTTCAATGCATTTAGGGGTGTGGTCCTGGTCAAGACAATCTCCTGAACTCCAAACTGAATGTCAGAATGGGAAAGAAAGGTGATTTAAGCAATTTTGAGCGTGGCATGGTTGTTGGTGCCAGACGGGCTGGTCTGAGTATTTCACAATCTGCTCAGTTACTGGGATTTTCACGCACAACCATTTCTAGGGTTTACAAAGAATGGTGTGAAAAGGGAAAAACATCCAGTATGCGGCAGTCCTGTGGGCGAAATTGCCTTGTTGATGCTAGAGGTCAGAGGAGAATGGGCCGACTGATTCAAGCTGATAGAAGAGCAACTTTGACTGAAATAACCACTCGTTACAACCGAGGTATGCAGCAAAGCATTTGTGAAGCCACAACACGCACAACCTTGAGGCGGATGGGCTACAACAGCAGAAGACCCCACCGGGTACCACTCATCTCCAATACAAATAGGAAAAAGAGGCTACAATTTGCACGAGCTCACCAAAATTGGACAGTTGAAGACTGGAAAAATGTTGCCTGGTCTGATGAGTCTCGATTTCTGTTGAGACATTCAGATGGTAGAGTCAGAATTTGGCGTAAACAGAATGAGAACATGGATCCATCATGCCTTGTTACCACTGTGCAGGCTGGTGGTGGTGGTGTAATGGTGTGGGGGATGTTTTCTTGGCACACTTTAGGCCCATTAGTGCCAATTGGGCATCGTTTAAATGCCACGGCCTACCTGAGCATTGTTTCTGACCATGTCCATCCCTTTATGACCACCATGTACCCATCCTCTGATGGCTACTTCCAGCAGGATAATGCACCATGTCACAAAGCTTGAATCATTTCAAATTGGTTTCTTGAACATGACAATGAGTTCACTGTACTAAAATGGCCCCCACAGTCACCAGATCTCAACCCAATAGAGCATCTTTGGGATGTGGTGGAACGGGAGCTTCGTGCCCTGGATGTGCATCCCACAAATCTCCATCAACTGCAAGATGCTATCCTATCAATATGGGCCAACATTTCTAAAGAATGCTTTCAGCACCTTGTTGAATCAATGCCACGTAGAATTAAGGCAGTTCTGAAGGCGAAAGGGGGTCAAACACAGTATTAGTATGGTGTTCCTAATAATCCTTTAGGTGAGTGTATATGTTGAACTCTACATAAATGCAAAAAAGGAAACTAAAACACTAACATTTAAAATCGATTATTGTTGTTATTAAAGTGTTTTTAATGATTACATTTCATTGAGCTTTAGATGATGGCAAAGGTATATATTCTGAAAAAAACATATGGTTTTGATATGTGTCGCTAATTGCTTTAATTACAGAAGATGGAACCAGTGATTGTTGCACTTCAACTCATTTAATATCTGAGGCTGGAACTTCTAAACCACATGAAAGGGTTCAAATCAAATCTTTTGTTGGCATACTTCTCTATTGAAGCAGCAAGCTATCAAAGTACATACTGGCATTTATTTTTTTCCACTTTTAGGGGTACACTAATATTGTCTTAACCACAAATTATTGGTCAGAAAATGAGCAAAATTTAAGCAAATGCACTACTTAAAGGATTAGTTCACCCCAAAATGAAAATTTTCTAATAATTTACTCACCCTAATGCCATCCAAGATATCCATGTCTTTCTTTCCTCAGTGGGAGAGAAATTATGTTTTTTGAGGAAAACATTTCTGGATTTTTCTTCTAACAATGGACTTCATTGGTTACCATCGTTTTTAAGTCCAAATCAATGCAGTTTCAAAAGTCTTTGAAGTGTTTAAACGGGCTGTACGCGATCACAGCTGAAGAAGAGGTTGTTATCTAGCGAAACGATAGGTCATTTTCAATTTTTTTTTATAATTTATAGACTTTTAACCTTCAATAGTTCGGATTGAGCTGATCAACAAACGGACAGGGAACTACGTCATCACGTTGAAAGGTCACGCCGACAATACTATTTGAACTACTATTCATATTCATCAGAATGTTATTCATATACTATTCATATTCACTGAATACTATTACTATATATATATAATAGCAAACAATACTATTTGAACTATCCTCCTACGTACGGTCGCATTGTAAACAGTGGGGCGGTACTTCTGCCGACGCCGGCGTGACCTTTCAACGTGATGACGTAGTTCCCTGTCCGTTTGTTGATCAGCTCAGTCCGAACTATTGAAGGTAAAAAGTCTATAAATTATTTAAAAAAAAATTAAATGACCTATCGTTTCGCTAGATAACAACCTCTTCTTCAGCTGTGATCGCGTACAGCCCGTTTAAACACTTCAAAGACTTTTGAAACTGCATTGATTTGGACTTAAAAATGATGGTAACCAATGAAGTCCATCGTTAGAAGAAAAATCCAGTTCTACCAGAAAGACTCGGGAGATGAAATGATATAACAAGAGTAAATTTATTAATAGCTCAGCAAGCATAGTCTTGGCGTAGGCCCCGTCCTTAGCAAGCAATGCGAGGGTAACGGAATCTGCAAATCCCGCCTGAAGATGAAGGCAGGGCCGCAGCCGACCCCCTGGAGGTAAAGGAAGGGACCATCCTGGTGGTGGTGGGGAGGATGGAGGGAAAGGACCATCTTTTATACTGAGAGTGTTAACACATGATTGGTTAGAAGTGAGTTAATTCATGACGCGCTGATTGAGTCTTCCTGGCAGAACTTAACGCTAAGCTTACATAAATGTTTTCCTCAAAAAATATAATTTCTCTCCCACTGAGGAAAGAAAGACATGGATATCTTGGATGGCATTGGGGTGAGTAAATTATTAGGAAATTTTCATTTTGGGGTGACCTAATCCTTTAAGAAGCCATTGCTTCTCAGAAAAAACGTCAAAGGCAGAATGAAGTTTTTGGCAGAATATGGGAAGTTGTGTGTGGAGTGATGAATCACACTGAAACACGAGTTGAACGGTGTTGCTCCAGAGCGGTGTCTTCAAAATTCTGGTGAGAAATATAATAGTAAATGCATCTCTATTACAGTGAAGAATTGAGGAAGAGGTGTCATTGTGTGCAGAGCCTTTTTAGCTGATGGGATTGGTGAGCTATACTTCACTGTGAAAAGTCATTTAATGCTTTGGAGTACAGGAGAATTTTGCAGAATGGCTTGCTTCCCACAAATGAAAAGTTATTCGATTTTAGATCATATGGTATTTTTAAACAAGACAATGCTCCTGCCCATATAGCAAAGACAACTAAGAAGTGGCTCGAGAACAAGTCCATCAGGCTCATGTTTTGGCCTGGTCAGAGTCCAGATTTGAACCCTATAGTGGATATTTGGTCTCACATTAAACTCAAACTAACTGGGAGACATTTTTCAACTACTCATGAACCGTTTGAAGCCATTAACATTAACTGTCTGCAAGTCGGGGAAGGTTATTCCATACTAAATTACATTATCTACAGTGTTTGTGCAATTCTTGCTAATTTCCTGACTAGTGATCTGTGATTAAAATGGTTAAGACCATTAAAAGACCACTAAATATTTTTGCCAATTTTTGGCTTGACCAATTTGTTTTGCCCAGGAGTGTATTTATTCATTAAGCAGATGCTTTTATCCAAAGCTGCGAATAAATGAAGAACCTATATGGCCTAAAACTTAACAGACACGGACTAAAAGCCACAAAACTCCAATTCTGACCAATTTCAGGGGTCTTCAAACTATGAAGTGAGCAGTGAGGAGAATTGCACATTAAACTCTATCCTTTATCTGCAGGGTTTGATTTCCAGACTAGAGAGTGTCTCTGGTGGTATGTATGAATACCAAACAAGCCACTGGCTGTGATGGCAGATGACCCTGTCTGAGCTAGATGGACTCTGAGATCTTAAAGCTCTGTTTGGAAAACAGTTTGGGCTGCTGACACTGTTGTCCCTGACAAAGCTCCAAGGAGGATAATTAAAACCCAACACGGAACCGTCTCTGACAGCCTAAAATCCTCCCGGACTTTGACGGATCCACAGTGAAAAAAACCAATATGTCCAATTACCTTTCCCTGCCCCGCCCCCCACATCCCTCAGTCAAATAGAGAGACAGAGAGAGGGAAAAATGAGAGAAACGCATCTCAATCCTCATCCTTAAAACAAGTGATTCAATTATGAAGCTCAGAAAATGATTTTGGCAAAATATATCTAAACAACACATTACAGGTCATGTAGATATAATTCATATTCTCCGGTTTCACAGAAAAGGCTTAGGCCTAGTCTCAGACTAAAATGCATGTTTGAGCTGTTTTAACTGGAAGCAACTTGCAGTGACATATCTTAAAATATGTCAGTATTCTAAGGCATATTTATAAAAGCTACTTAAAGGGGTGGTTGATTATGATTTCACTTTTCTAACTTTAGTTAGTGTGTAATGTTGCTGTTTGAGCATAAACATCTGCAAAGTTACAACACTCAAAGTTCAAAGCAAGGGAGATATTTTCTTTTAAAGAAATCGCTTAAGGACTACAACAAACGGCTGGTAAGGACTACACAACATTCCTCACGGGTTAGTGACATCACTAACCCTAAAATTTACATAAACCCCACCCCGGGAACGTGATTTATAGACTATCATGACATAATATGCTAATCAATGACTAGAAGATAACTACGCATAAGCTACATAAATTCACCAATTAACCATTCAGAAATGTTGTCTACATGTTGTCACTTCACCTTGAGTCTCTCCATCTTTCTGACTCTGGTTTGAACATAAAAGGCTAAAAGTTTTTTAAATTTCCAGTGCATGTGTGAGGTAAAAGGACACAAGCTGTTGAAGCTCCGCCCTCTGTGCCGGGAGCAGCAGCTCATTTGCATTTAAAGGAACAGACACAAAAACGGTGTGTTTTTGCTCACCCTCAAAAAGTGACAATTTTTACATGCTATATAAAAATATCTGTGGGGTATTTTGAGCTAAAATTTCACATACACACTCAAAGACTTATTTTACATCTTGTATAAAGGGCATTATACCACCCCTTTAAATGGCCTAATTCTGGCTTAATCTAAGCCCTGTCTGTGAAACCAGGCCTTTATATTGTAAAAAAAGAAAGAAAAGTATAACCTTAAAGATCCGTTCACACCAAAGACACCAAGGATAACTATAACGATAAAGATATAGTTTTAAAAATATAATTTGAATCAGTTTCAGAACGATTTCCTCCATCTGATCAATCCAAGCTGGAGCATTTAAACCAGAATGCTTACAATAAACAGAACATTATCGTGTGTTTTGTGTAGATGCTAGTTATCTTTATAGTTATCATTCCTGGTGTGAACAGGCCTTAAGGCCAGTAACGGACATGCACAGCGGAAACTTCCCCAGAATTCCCTATTGTATCACTGACAGTGCTGTCACAAGCAATGCATGCATTTGGGGAACATGAAGGCATCTGATGCTTCGTAAACAACTGATTGTCTGTGGTGGCAGAGATCAGGACGCCACACACACATTAACACACACACACACACATTAACACACACACACACACACACACACACACTGGCCCTCTCTTCCCTACCTTGATGTTATCAGTTGTGACAGTGCTGTGGAACTATTTGGATGGGGATGTGATACACGGCTCTCCATGCTTATCAAATCTCCCAGAGAGGAGACCATTAACTCAGAGCAAATTGTGCCATGTAGCTTAAAGGGGCTTGTCTGTTCCAATATCCCTAATATCTCTATTTGTTGTCGGAGTGTAAAGAAGTCTGCTGTGCTCTGTTAGGGGGAGTGATGAAAAAAGAACATTGTCATGCCTTCTCACTCTCTCTTTTTGTGTGTGTGTGTGTGTGTGTCTTGAGAACCAGATCAAATTAAAGTTTGATCATCTGTTAGTGTTTAGAAGCATCTCTAATGAACAAATAACTTTCAGATATTGAGAAAATCTCTTTAGAGTTTTACATTATTTCCAATAGCTGTGAGTTTCTTCTACCTTAGCATGCATTCTCAGCCTGATAATTGCCATTAGTGTGATTTGTGCACACTGTGGTGAGACACTTTGGCAAGAAAATGTCTAATAAAGACATTTAAGGATTTTAAGGACTTAACCAACATTGGTGTACACATTAATTTCCCATAAATTATTGTGCTAACAGAACAGAGTTAGCTCCTTATAGCGTCATTATAAAAACTCACTGAATCACTTGTGGTTTTGAAAAAAAAAAGCCCTTTTCACGATTTTTTATTGAACACTTGAAGTTAGTCAGAGTAACTAAAAACTTAAAGAGTAACTTAACCAGTTACCTTCTTTCCAACCCATATGCCTGGATGGATTCTGCACTCTTTTCTTTCTATAAAAATGAACATAAAAGCTAATTCAAAACATTAATAAATACTATACTATATAAATAATGCTAAAATATCACTGAAAATTACACAAGCAAGATAACTCAGATGTTGATATTCAGACCAGCACTATTTCCATTCTGATATTGCTTTTAAACATTTAATATTAAGTAACATACATTTTAGATACAACATTGTCAGCTGCTGTTTATTAATTTCAATAGTTCAAAATGAAGCCAATGAGAATATATGATCAATCTAACAACATACTCTCTTCAAGCGCGGATTGAAAATGAAGTCAAAATGTCAAATTTGTAATTCGTTTGAGATCCTGACTTCATCCTCTCTAACCAGTGACAAGCAAACCAAACTAATAGGAAACACCTCACTCAGTTTTCACCCAATGCCAGAAAGAATTTAGCCATCAATTTTCAAAGCACACATGTGTGTTGCAGACACACAGACAGGTGTGTGTGAGTGTGTCTAGACTAAAAACACAGATCACAGGCCCTGAGACATCGATGTCCTGGTGGCTTTCTCATTCCATGACTCGTCGTTTTAAGACAAGACATGTCAAATCACACCCTCACCATCACAAGCGCTCGTAGCGTACGTCCATCACGGTGGATGCGGGGTCAAACCGGAAACGAACTGGCGCATGGACTAAAAACCAGTGCACAAGGCAGTCTTGGGAATAAAGTGGACTTTAGACAGGCGAGACAAGCCAATCAGGGGCCGCACAACCCTAATGGGCTCGTGTTCCTATGGTCGCCATGACAACACAGAGTCTGACACATTTACAATGACATGACGCTTCAGTTCGGTCCACTCTGACAGAAAGGAAGTGACAGAGAGACTCTTATCGTTCCATCTCTTGCTTTGCCATTGTGGAGTTAGTTGTAACTGTGTGATGCTTTAACACAACCAAATCACTGAGCCAATCGTCAGAGCCTAAATATTCTGGAGACATCAGAAAATTGCATCATGCCAACATATGAACGTGCACAGATCCCTTCACAAGCAACTATCTTGAGCTTTGACGTCAATGGCAGAAGAGCCTTCCAAAAACATACACACTAGTAGAATATCCACTCAAATATTACTAATAATATAAAACATTTTATTTTATTAGAATATACCTGCACCACTTGTCAGAAGTGCACTTATTCAATCCCATAATGCACAGCAATAACGAGTGTACAACTTATGTACACTCAACGGCTAGAGAATACCCATAATGCACTGTGAGGGTCATGCTGAATGATGAATCATCCATCCATTCATTTTCCAAACCGCTGGTCCAATGGGTACAGCGTAATATCATACAGGTAAATTCCTTTTTAACTGATTACTAAATTGTTTAGTTAGTTAAGTTAGTTGTACTTTATTGATCAGCTAAAAAAATCAGTCTTTGGTCTCGCCATACAATCACAATACAATTAACAATACACAACATCCACTTAAACATCATAAGCTAAAAATATTCACATTTCCTACCCCTTAACCGAGACTTATTGCATTTGGTACAAAAGTTTGCTTATATTGCTTTAATTGCTTTTGGTGTTCTATAACGTTTACGAGATGGTAATAATATAAAAGCATGATTCAGCGTGTGTGTTGTGTCTCTCGTTATAGACAAAGCTTTTCTCTGAACAGCAATTTCATATAATTGATCGACTGAATTTTGCTTGGATCCTATGATTTAACCTGCCACTCTTGTAATTCTGTTTAATTTTACTTTAGATGTAACTCGTCGGAACCACACAGTTATGTTATACCCTAAAACACTCTCAATTAAACTAGTATAAACTCTTTGCAGAACAACCTGACTTGTAGAAAATTTTCTCCATTTCCTTAGGCAGGAATAACCTCTGATTTGCTTGCTTACTGATAAGATCTAGCCTAGAAGTCTAGACGCACCCTAGCGGCAGCAAAATTTATTTTGCAGCCAGGGCAGTCTAGCAACTCTCCATTGACTTTCGAGCTGCAAAAACCTAAATTGGGTCAGGCCAATCACGTCGTATATAGAGTAGGCGGGGCGGGCTTAACATAATGACGACAGAGATGAGACGGTTACCTGCTACTTGAAAACAAAGAATGGCGGCTGCTGGCGAACATCTTTCGAATCGGTTTTGTCCGCGACTCTGGAGGACTTGGAGTTAAGTTTTTCTTTGAGAAAAGAGCATAGAACAGCACTTAAGTCATTCTTTAAAAAAGGGAAGATGTGTTCGTAGTTTTGCCGGCCAGATATGGCAAAAGTTGAATCTATCAACTAACGTTAGCTCCGCTGTTGGGAAAACGCTCTGGTTGGTTGAAGCGCTGTCCTATTGCGTGCAGAGGGAATTTGAAAGACAGCCGTTTATCCCGCCCCTCGGATTGAGCCGTGTCTATGGTGAGTTGCCAGACCCAACATTTTGATGTAGGTCTGGCTTGCCAGGCTATAGATAAGATCCACATTATCAGAGAAATTCAATTTACAGTCAATCATAGGCTACTTAAAAGACTTCACAATTTCAACAGGTTGATCACATAACATTATTTATGTTAAGGGCTCTAGGTAATTTAAAATCAACTTTTTTGTTTTACTGACATTTATCAATAAAGAACTTGCTTCACGCCATTTTTCTAAATTTTAACACCTGCTCCTCATACTTAGAATTTACAGTCTTTCCATAAAAGTGCCACAAGTGCCATGTCATCTGCATATTTGTATAATTTATAATTCTCACTCAACATTCTTATTTCACTTGTATAAACAGAGAACAACAAAGGTGACAGAACACATCCTGAGGTGCCCTTGGGAAAAACATTTTGATCCAATGAACTATTACCTTAATTAAGGTTTATATAGGCTAGTTTCCACGACAGAGTTCAAGATAAATCTTTTAATTTCTACTGGACCTGCCAGTTTGCTAAGTTTCAAATGACGGCAAGGACAAACTATGCAAAAGCGGCACTCACTCGTCTCCATTCACTCCTTCAAGTGGACTTTATTAGTAGAGTAATGTAGCGAAGGCTGTGAATGCGATTTCAAAACACAGCTATTGTCTGATTTCCGAAACAAATGACTCTTCTGAGCCGCTTCTTTGAACTGAATCAACAACAGTGTAGCCCAGTTTCCGAAACGAATGACTCTTGAGCTGGTTCTTTTTGGTGAATCAACAACATACGTGAACCGATTCTTTTTTCAGTGATTTTATAACGTACAGCGAGACCAGTATTCAGACTGGCAAAATGAATGATTCTTTTGAGACGGCTCTTTTTAGTAAATTAACATACAGAGTGAGTGTAATCAGATTCCTGAAACTAATGAATTAATCTGATGAATAAAAGTCATCAGTCAAAACAATCCAAAACATACCCACCCTAAACCTTAAGGCTACCCTTAAAACCATGCAAATACAGTGCTGGTATCCTAATAGGTAGCATACAGTATGTTATCAGAACACTGGCTCTTTGTAGTGAATCAAAACCACACAGCTGAACAACCAGTTAAACTGCTAATACAACCAGTGAAGTCCGATTCACAACCAAATGACTCTTGAACCAATTCCTTTAATGAATTATTCAACAATTCGAATGACCGGTTTTGCGCATCTTACTGAACTGAATCAATCAAACCGGTTACTGAATCAACATCTGACTCACTCACTGAACTGCATGGTTATCATTATATGATGTCCATATGGAAAAAAAGGTTTAGTGTCAGTACATAAGCCTACTACTGAATCATCAGATAGAAAAGGACATGAAGAGCAAGTGTTCAGGGGCAAATAACATCACTGGTTTTCCTTCATTCTTCACTTATCCATGGAAAGATTGAAGTAAAGTCATTGGGCACAGAAGAAGATAAATCAATTGTGACATTTCTGGATGGAACGTTTTGCATTTAATTAGCGTGAGACACACAGGAGAATGCCGAATTATCTGAAGACACGTCTGCGTAGAGCAGCAGTCAGGTTGTCTGTTAAGACGCTCCGCGTTGGGTTATCAGGACGCACTGTCCATTTATTCTCCGCTTTCACTTAATTTCACTCAACGGCCTCATGTAGGGTGCCGGACATCTGATAGCTAATTATTTATCAGCTAGCTGAGGCTGCCGGATCTCAGCAAAAGCCTTAATTCTGCGAACAAAATCCACTTTCCATCCTAAACGTCTGATATAGCTGAACTGGTTTAGTGGTTCTCATTAGCATCTGGCTCGTCAATCTGATAGACGGGGCCAAGAGTTAGACACCGGGAATGAAGTAAAGTCTCCCGTTTCAAACAACATTGCGGGTAGATCGAAAATATCTCTCAAAACTGGGTTGGAACAATATTTGGCACTGAGGATGGATCATTACATGACCCCTCAGACCTGTGAACAGGGAACAGTATTGACTTTGCGAGTCCCAATGGCCTTGTATCTTTGCTTGCTCTTCTTTGGTGTATAAGAGCTATAGAATTGGATAATAGGGAATCTGAAGCTTCCTGCAAAGGAGGTTTATTGATCGCGATAGCGGTCAGACCCTTATTTGTCCGGCTGGTATTAAAACGCTCCCACCTCTCTATATTTAAAGGTTGATAAAAAATACATGGACTGTGGCAGTAATGATTTATATAACAGACCTCAGACGATTAGTCCATAGGTTTAATATGTGTGTATTTCCCCTCAGACGTATCCTTTGCCCCGCTCATAAAGACCGTGGTAGGACAGCAAATTTGAGGAGAAACGAATCCTCTTGTGATTTTAGAATTTTATGCAGAATAACATACTGTTAATCTTCTATTGAATCTTTTAAATTGAACGAATCATACTGTTTCTCTTCATTTTAATAAAGGAGAAAAAGAATTCTGTCCTAAAAGACAAAAAAAGATTGCGATTCACTGATATCACAGTAAAAGACACTCATTTTTCGTCACTTATTGGTTGAACAGTGCAACCAACAGAAATCGTCCCATACCCTCTTTCACTATTGAGAGAGTTTAAGGGACAGCTCACCCAAAAATTAAAATCCTGTCCTCATTTACTCACCCTCAAGTTGTTCAAAACCTGTATCAATTTCTTTTTTCTGCTGAACACAAAAGAAGATATTTTGAAGGATTTCGGTAACCAAACAGTTGATGGGCCCCATTGACTTCCATGGTATTTTTTTTTCTCCATAAAAAATGGGTTTGGATACCTATATTCTTCAAAATAACTTATTTTGTGTTCAGTAGAAGAAAGAAATTCATACAGGTTTGCAACAACTTCAGGATGAGTAAATGATGACAGGATTTCCATTGTTGGGTGACCTATCCCTTTAATGAGTGAATGAAAACAAGTGAGCGAATTCGGACACTGAGTTCACCGGAAATGCTGCAGATGCCACTTATCCATGCAAAGATACATTGGTGTTCTCAATAGCGGCTAGCCGTTGAATGTACATTGGTTGTACACTCATTATTGAAGTGCAGTATGGGATTGAATGAGAACACTGGATGATGTCCAAGATTTCGGATACCACTACCAATGGCTGTCCCCTCAAATAGTTCACTATATATAAAGGTATAGGTAACTCGATCTGCACACTTCATGTTAAGCAAAGGGTCTCAACTTGGTCAATAGGAAACAAATTGAGTTTATCTTGCCCTGCAAGAGCTCTCTCTATCTCTCTCTTGTTTTATCTGAACTGTAGATTCAAACACACTTGTTTGGGATAGCCTGTTCTTAGGTCCTTATATCCTCAGTCTCTTGTTGTGCATCTCTTGTCAATTGCTCTGCAGCCAATTTGTTAGGAGTGCATGCCTGACTTTGCTACACCTCACTAATATATCACAGTCGTCTGGAGCTGTTCACACACAGCCTGAAAGTCACGTACCGTTCACACTCCTGAAAGGTTGAAATGCAAACTCTCATAAAAAAGTCCTGATATCTGCTTAATATACACATTTGAACACACATGAACAGACTGTGATGACGCGTTTGGTTTTAACGGTCATCAGCATTGTAAATCCTGCAACGTTTTTTTACATCTTCATTTTTTTTTTTTTTTATGTATACATGAACATGTAATTACAAGAAACTATTTACTGCTCTCTATTTTTTCCTTTTTTTATTTTTTTTTAGTTGTGAAAACACTTATGTGTTTTTTTTTTGTGCTATTTGAGCAAATTGGTACACACACACACAAATGTATTTTTAATATAGTCTCATTCACCGAACTATGATGCCTCCCGCTTCTGAGAAACTTGGAAATTTGAAAAGGGTCAATGATACAACAGCTAATATTCATATGGATATTTTTTTAGAATGTCCAGTGCATATTTATTTTTTTAAAAAGTCACTTTTCATGTTTTACTACATAAATTCATAAAAACATCCATGAAAAAAAGAAATTAAGTTCACTTCCCCAAAATATTCATCTTTATCTGATCTCATGTAAGTTAAATTTGAAGTCATTGATTGGCTCCAGAGATTTTCTCAAGATTCGAAGATGGTTCCTGGGAAAATTGACAACTTCAACAAAAAAGAAAGATTAATATATACAGTATATATAAACAACTCAACTCTATAACAGTATCTCGATACTACAGGAACACTGATCTCCAGATATAGTGTACAGCTTTGGTTCCTCTTTCAGTGCAGAAACAGTTTATTCAAATAATAAAACACAGACACAGAAACATAATCCAGACAGGGGCGACCATGAACGCAACAGCTTATAAAGAGAGACATGCAAGAATAACGACCGACAAAAGACAACTGAAACACAGGGATATAAATACACAGGGAACACAAGGGCTAATGAGGAACAGGTGTAGATGATAAGTTACTATGGAAACTAATGAGGGTAACTTTGGAGACAAACAAGGCAAACATGACCTAAACACAGGAAGAAAACTAAGGGACAACGGGCACAGAAAATAACTTCAAAATAAAGAGTCCATTATGACAACATCGACGAACACAGAATCAAGGCACATGTTACACTATAGAATTTTCACCAGTTTTATAGCCAACAAGATGGAAATCATAACTTCCTTCAGTTAGACAAGTAATAGCACACCTCTCCTCAAACGAACACCTTGCCTGATTTGAGATATCAATCAGATGATGTAAGAAGCGTTGCCCTCTTCAGTATCCCGGGACATCTGCTCTCAGGCCATGCGACTAAAGAGAGAGAAAGAGACAAGACAGACTCAAAATGTAGTTTCTGCCGTTCTGTTGCATTTGACTATTAATAGAGCAGACAACTTCAGACAGGACACAGACAGATTAGGGGCTCAGAGCCAGTGGGCATGATGGGTAATGAAACTAGTACAGCACTGAGTGTTCATTGTTTGTTTGGGTGAATGACTGTCTCCATTGAGCACCTTGTGTATTTTTCATGTGTCATATGCTGCAGGGATCAATGGGGGTAATTAATATACTTTGGTGCGCGCACATACACACCCTTTATAATCCACAAATGTTTTTGTTGCATCACTTGCAGTGTAGACACGATGTGAGAGTCTTGACGCTGATCTTTGCTTTCACTGTTGAGATTTTTTATAGAGAAAAGTGCGTCAACTCAACACCAGACAGACGCAAACCAACAGGAGATTATCTTTGTCTTCCTCTTTTTCCTCCGCTTTATCTCTCTCTATCGTCAGTGCTTCTTCTCCAGCCCTCTGGGCCACAGTGATGAATAAAGATGGCTCATATAACTTTCGATCACCATGGAAACGCAGCACTCCCAGGGATTTAAGAGAAAGAAGCTGACGCCCAAATCTGTGAGGAATGTTCCGGCACGCTCCAGAGCGCTGTGCAGCTATGCCTCTCTCTCCTCACTATATGCGACATCGAAAAACACACTCTGACTGTAACGCTGCCATGCCGCCCAGAGGAAGTGTGTACCATTTTATACTAACTTAAATAAGTGGTCTCATCAAACTCAAAGCTTACTATGGAAAAATGTTTAGTTGGTAACACTTTAGAATACTGTTCCGTCATTGATGTATAACGACACAGGAAAAAATAAGTAACGCATTTTTAACACTCTAGTGACTTCTAATACCTAACAATTATATCTCTCTAATATTGACTGAAGCTTGTGAGGTTTTTGTAAGGTTTTGGATAGTAATTCTGATGGATACGGTAACACTTGACTTGAGCCATTACTAGTAGGTTACCATGATCTTCACTTTAGAATACTGATCCAAATAGTAATTCCTTTAGAAAGAGTCATTACTTTAAAAAATCTTACAAAAACCTCAAAAGCTTACAATGACTTAAAGGTGCTCTAAGTGATGTCGGGAGACGTAACTTCTTGTTGACATTTGAATTGTTGTCAAACAAATCAGAGGCTAGCTAGACCCTCCCTCCTCCTCATCCCGTCTCCTCCCTCCTCCCCTCCCTTCCGGCATAAAGGAAAGTCAAAGTTGAGTTTTACTGATACTTCATTCAATGTGTAATGTCACCAAGTTAGATAAATGCTTTTATATATTGCAGAACAGAATGCAGAAAAAGAGAAAAATAAACATTATCTTAAAATCGTTTCACCACCTGAGGTTATAACTATAGCTCCCATACAAGGACGCAATAATAGCAAGATAACGTTAGCTTCGCGTTTCCCAGTGAGCATAAACAACGGCGGCGTCGTAAACAAATTGACGCTTTTGACATTTCGTCTACATCCAACGCACATGGCACCCTTTAGCGTCAATATGAGACGCAGATAGATATGGGCCAGAAGGCGCCTCCTAGTGGTCTAACCCTAACCCTACCCCAGACCTAAACCTACCCATAACCGAACAAAGCTATCTGCGTCTCATATTGACGCTAAAGGGTGCCATGTGCGTTGGATGTAGACGAAATGTCAAAAGCGTCAGTATATGACGCCCTAGGATGAGAATGCGTTGAAAGTTGTCAATAGCCTATAAATGAACATTCAAATTCATAACAAACAGTGGGTGAAAACAATCATTCACACAAATTGTGACCTACTGTGAATTTGCTTGATGATTTACAATAGAGATTGATCGCTAGCTGCTAGAAACATATATGTTGTATTCACCAAAGTTAACGCTGACTGCATAGTTCTAGCTAATTACATCCTTGTGTTGGTTTGGCGAACATGAACGTCTATTTAGAAAGAAAAATGGATTTACCTGTTCTGCAAAAACAGAGCAACTGAATGTTGGATTGGAAGCCCTTCTGCCGGCGGAGTTCTCGCCACCTTTCGAAGGTTTTTCCGATGTAAATTCGGTACTTCGCACGTTCCTTATCCTTTTTTCCCTCTTCATCGGAACGTCGTCTCTTTGGTCGTGTGTCGGCCATAATTCAAACTTCCCTCTTCATGCTTCTCTCTCCTCCACACCCCCTTCATGTGTACGCACACTAACCCCCCAAACCCCACCCTCAAATACTTCTTGCCAGTGATTGGCTGGAACACTGTTTGTTATGTTTCGTGGTGCGGGTGAGCCCAGTTTGATTTTGTTGCCGTTTGTGGAGCCTGGGGTGTCTACAGAGACCGCGTTTTTTTACAGTGTGTTCAGGGGACAGGCAGCTAGCGGATGGTGAGGAGATGTTTGCTGTATGTGACAAAAAAAATGTTGGCCTAAAAACCGGGTGACATCGCTTAGAGCACCTTTAAGTCAATATTAGGGAGTTATCATGCTTTTCACTTTCTGATCCAAATAATTAGTAATTCCTTCTGAAGGATTTGGCAATACTTGAATCATTAGGCAGAGCTGGGTAGACTACTTACAAATTGCAGTCGGTTACTGATTCCAAATTACATGACAAAATGTTTTGTTAGTAACGTAATTCATTACATTACACATTTAAGGTAATATAATTAGACTATTTGATTACTTTTAGATTACTTTTGACCTAACTCGCTTATCACATTGATTTGAACAGGATACTCCTGTCGAGTGACTATTTACAGACATCGGAGAACCATGAACTTGATTCTATTATTGGACTTAACTGTATTATTGATCTATTAACTTAAAATCGCAGGTGGTATACTTCAAATAAATATATTAATCACAGAAGTCAAAGAGGTAGAGCTGACAAAAAAGTTGTGGAATCCCTACATTGCATGTAAATATGAAATGACATGAATTTGTACATTTGAAAGTTTGGAAGACAAAAGCCTTGGTTAAATGACTCACTGAGTGATAATAATTCAAATGATAATCAATGTGTTTGTCAAGTGTTGATTAGAAATGCAGTGTTGCAATGTTGAGAAAACTCTTCTTTAAAGTGTTCAAATGATCTCAGTTTTCAGTGATCGGCTCATGACTAGTGTGTGCAATTCCACAAACCCTAAAAACCTTCTGAACGTAAAAAAGGCTTTTTTTAGAAAGGAAAATTAAAAAAATTCAAAAGATAGTAGGGAGAATTAATGAATTATGAATAATTCACTGCCATTGTGAGAGTAAAAAAGTAGCTGTAGTGTGATTACGAGTATTTTAAAATGTAATATAATTTAATTACAAGTACTTCATATTTGGAATCTGATTATGTAATCCAGATTACATGTAATCAGTTACTACCCAGCACTGCTAGTAGGTTCACTTTAATATTGGTATCACTTTATTTTACAGTTCTGTTCCCCATACAGTGTACTTATTATAGTAATTTCAGTAACTGGGTAATAACTAAGTACTACATTTAACCTAACCCCTGTTGTTACCTTATATTACTCAGTACTTTCTTAGGTAAGTACACTGTAAGTACACATAATGCACTGTAAAACTGAGTGCAACCGAATTGAGTGCATTATTCACATTAATTATGAACATGTATACAGTGGTTCTCTGGGAAGTATGAAAAATAGTAGTTATTGATTAGCTACCACATTCAACTGAGCGCTATTACTTACTAATTTGTTAATCAGAGTTTGTTAGTTAGTAGTTACTAGATTGCTAATAGTGCGTTACTCATTTGTTCCTGTGTAGTATTCTAAAGTGTTACCGTTTAATGATAAAAAAAAAAAACTAACAGATACCCTTATACGTTTACATAGTAATCTTAAAAGTTGCAAAAATGCCACGTTTAATTGTAAATGTAAAGGCCGCTTTTTAACCGTCGGACCAAACCGTTCTCTTTACTTGAATATTTCATTCCAAGCCAAGCCAATCCAGCCGATATGGATATGGTTTCATTTTCCACTGTGGGTTTGATAACAGAGCTTGATGGAATCTTTGGAATGTAGTTTAAAAATGCGTAAGTCATTGCCTTGGTACGCAAGAGTTTACAGACGACATGAGATGTAAATAGCGATTGCGTTATGGAGGATGATTAGATATTTATTTTAATTTGATTAATTTGTGTATGTCACTCAAATAGCGTGCTGGCAGCCAGGCAACAGACCAAACACTTGAGCCTATAAGTGGGAAAAAAAAAAGGATATGTTTACATAGAAGTTTTGAAGTTACAGTAGCAAAAATATATTAAATATTTGCGATTCATTTTAAAATCTTTAAAATGACAAACTGGTGGAGATTGGTGGCCTATAAGATGGCATTACATGTACTTTGAAAATGCATGTGATTATCAATATCATTAATCAGCAGCTTCTCTCTTCTCTGTGTGTGTATTTGAATTATCTGGTTGATTAGCTCCTTGCACTTCTAATCAAGCCATCAAGACCCTACAATGCTCCTCAAAAAAAAAAAAAAGAAGAAAAATCATGGCTGAATTGAGCATTTGTAATCAATATGTATATGAGAGCAGAAAGAAAAAGTAGGGAACTTTGTGTGTGCGCACACTCGCGCAGGTTTGTGACAAAGAGGCAGAAAAGACAGAATGCACACAGACGAACAGAAAAAAATTCAGCTTGTTTCGCCTCACACAAAAAAAAACAAAAAAAAACACAATGTCCCGTCCAGTCTGCAGATCAGTAAGTCCTTCTCTCTGCACACATCTCTGGATTTATTGTCTGCTGAACGCAGGAATTCTCAATCTCTTCTCAGCCTGGAGTCTTTGGTCTCATCTCTCCTCATCTCACTCTGAGCCTCCGCAGTGGATCCACGGATTCATGCTGTCTGAGTGATATTTCTCTCCACGCTTCTGGAGAAGTAGACTACATGTTGTTCTATCCTTCCTTTATTACATAATACAGTATAGAGTTGGAAACCCCCCTCAGTGAATGATAAGGAACAAATCTCTAGAAACTTATGAGACTGAGTCAAATATGTGACCTCTGAATCCTCATGAGACAAACATTGTGTCTGGGACGTTACAGAATCCTCTAGAGTCTTGTAAAAATAATTCGATTTATTCGCAAGAATCAACTCCCTAGATTGGTGAGAAAGATTAAAGTTGGCATGAAACGGAAGTAGTGATTATTTTCTTCCCTATTGTGACGTATATCAATGGAAGCTTGCATCCGCCACAGAATAAAACATTTTTAAAGATAATTGCGACTTTTTATCTCACAATTCTGACTTTATTTCTCAGAATTGCAAGATATAAAGTCAGAATTGTGTGATATAAAGTCGCAATTGCGTGTTACAAAGTAAGAATTGCGAGATATAAACTCACAATTGATTGTTATAAACTCACAATTGCGAGATATAAATTTATTTTTATGACTTTATTTCTAGCAATTGAGTTTATATCTCGCAATTCTGACTTTATAACATGCAATTGTGACTTTATATCTCGCAATTATGACATCTTTTCTCAGAATTGTGAGATATCAACCTCGCAAATGCACGTTTTAAAACTCCCAATTCTAAGGAAAAAAAGTCGCAATTACCTTTTTTATTATTTATTCTGTGGCGGAAACAAGCTTATAAATATCTGAATGAAATAGCTTCTCGAACAAGAA
Source organism: Rutilus rutilus (assembly GCF_951802725.1). NCBI lineage: Eukaryota > Metazoa > Chordata > Actinopteri > Cypriniformes > Leuciscidae > Rutilus > Rutilus rutilus. The sequence goes on from NC_140228.1 coordinate 7,833,120, forward strand.
AAAATGTAGGGCAGGAATTGATTTTGTCAATCGGGGAATTGATTGGATGGTTGTGGATTGCTATTGGTCGATCTAATGTGAGTGACAGGTAAACACGCAGTCACTGCAGGGGAAGTTATTTTGACAAACCAGATTAAACAATTCATCATTACTTTCACACACACGCACACACAAATCGCATTAAAAGTTTGTTGAAGCATTTTGAATCCTCAAGCAAACAAATACATCAAAACAACATGTCTTTCTCGTCTGCCGAAATCCTTAAAACCCCTCCCGTTCTCAACCAGCAGTCTCATCCAGAACAGGTTTAACTGCATCTACCTTCTCTTCCTTATTTATCTGTGTGCAATCTGTGAGCTATGAGAAAGATTCAACCCTGAGTGTAGCTGAGCAGTTCACCCTAAAGAAAGAGAGAAGCAGGTGAGCATATCAGGTAAGTGCACTAAAAAATTGAATATTAATGATTTGATATAAACTGAACTGATTCAAAACCTCTGTGATGTCTTATTCTTATAGCTTATTCTTTTCAATGACCTGCAGACCTATGAAATCATTGCTCATTTAACTCCCAGCTGATCATGGGTGCTTCACAGAGCAAAGATAAGATGCATTGCACCAGATACCTGAACGGCAAAGGTCCTCCACCGCTGGGTGAGACGGGTGAGTTCATGACACTGAAAGATAAATATTACCCAAAAATAACTATCTACGTGTTTTTCCGCTTTTAAGAATGCATGAATGCTATTGCATTAGATAATTAAATATCAGTAACACTTTACAATAAGGTTTCATTTGTTAATCTATTAATCTAGTCGATGTTAATTTCAACAGCTAATATATTACTAAAATGACCATATTATTTAATGGACCTGAACTAACATGAAGTAACAATGAACAGTTCTATTTTTATTAACTAACATTAACAAAGATGAATAAATACTGTAACAAATGAATTGCTTATTGTTAATGTAATGCTTTTACTAACGTTAACTAATGGGACCTTATACAAGCTCACTTTTCAATCAAATTATTTCACAAAATAATTTTTTTGTAGGTTTCAAATGATAAAAAAATCTATATATTGTTCAAAATTAAGATTTTTTTTGTGTGAAACATTAGCATAAACCCGCTCAGACAGTTAATGTAATAAACTACTAATACCTGGATATATAGGACACCTGATATCAATTAAAAGTAGCTCAGGAAAGTCAATTTAGTACTGAGAAACAGTGCCATTTGTATTCTAATGCAACACCATTAATGCGTTTCTGTTATATTTTATGACAATTCAAGCGGAAACTCAAGGATCAAAAAAACACAAAAAGAATGATCTGATAAAACAAGGAAACCAGCCAGATGGAGGGCAGATGAATTATAACATCGAAAGACGGAGTTTGCCGGGATATCCTGACTGTGACACCATTCAAATCACCTTTCATTTTGATGATGGAATCCAGTCGGTGAGCTCATGATGAGTTCTTGTGTTTTTTATTTTACAGTATCTCTTTGACAGTGTTTAAATAACAATGCCAATTGACACACCTTTCAGTGTATCACTGAGAACTCTTAAAACATCTCAGCTATCTGTGTCTCTGCTCTGTGGAATCCTGTCCGGCCTGTTTCTCACACAGAGCACATGCAGACACTACAGAACTGAAATCCCCTGTTATGATATATAGACTCTAATGCCTAAAGTGTTTATAAAGCGCTGTGCTTGAACTTTCATACAGTGTCCATTTTTAAATCAGATGAGATTTTGTTTTTGTAACTCGCCTTGCAGGATAAGCATCCGCACCCGGGACACAGCTACAGGGGGAATGAATCTGTGGCCTACCTGCCTCAGAACACCACGGGGACCAAGATCTTCCGGCTACTAGAGCAGGCCTTCGAACACAAGCTGCTGTTCACTGTGGCGGCCAATCTCAGCGGCGAATACTGCGTGACGCCTGCAGATATACCCCTCAAGACTCGGGACAACGGGGGAGCTGGAAGGTATATAATAATGATAAAATAATTCCAAATAATAGATGAGTGTTCACCACAGGTCAAATATACATATTCTTGCTTCACTAAACAAACTTTTAATTTAAATTTACTTTCTATTCATTTGCAGTGTCTTTCCCCCCCCACTATTTTTAAGCCTGAAAATAAATATTTTCAATTCAATTCAAATTTTAGTTTTTGTTATAGTTAGCTTTTCTCAAGTTAATTTGATGATTTCATCTTTAGAAGCTATTAGAAAAATGAAAACCATAATAATATAAATAATAAATGCATTATATATAGAAAGACAAAACATTTATAAAAAAAAAAAAAAAATCTATTATAGTATAAAAATGTTCTATTTTTGTTTTTATTCAGAATTCTTTCTGAATTCAGAATTCATATAAAAAAATGTTTATCATATTTTGTCTTTAAAACCATAAGGAAATCATTATGTTAAAAATCTTAGGATAACATACATTATGTAAGATTTTATTTCTCTCATGTTTTCTGTGTTATTCATCTTTAATGTTGAACATTCTCTCTCCTTTTGTGTCAGCTTGGGCTATCCAGATCCAGATTATTTGAAATCAGTGAGGAAAAGTCTCAAGGTAAAAGGGATCAAATGAGAGGAAACGGAATACTATGACTACAACAAAATTTCCAACCTCATCATGACCCTGATCTGCATGATGAGGATATGGATATGGATATGGATATAGATATGGATATGGATATGGATATGGATGTGGCATGATTACGTGGAGTTTGACGTTTACAGCCAAATCAACAGAACATTGTCATGGCTGTTCAATTTGACACAGTTCATGAGGACCTTTATATGCAAAGCCAGAAACTGAATTGCATACGGCACGCTGGCGACTTGTGTATTTTCTATAAAACAGAGTTCTATCATGAAGTAAGACAGTATTGTATACATTGCTAGCTATTGCTTATTTGCTTAAAGTGTTTTTAAATAATGAAAAATGTATATAACCCCTTTATGGAAAATCAGTAAATGTTGTCACATTTTTCTTGTTCATATCAATTTTATTTGAGTATTATTTATATACTATTATTAATATTTTGAATCAGCGTTTACTTTTATTTGAGTTAACTTAGAAATTTTATTTACTTTTGTCATTTTTATTCATTTTTTATGTTTCTATTTAGCTTTAATTTATTGCTATTTATTTCAGTTTTAGTCATTTTAGTACTTTTAGTTTCAGTTAACAATCACAACAGATTCATATTCACATGCATCTTTAAATTAATCAGACTCAAATATTGATTATAATTTAGTGTAAATGAAAAAAGTTCCAAATTAAAATGTTAAAGGTAGTGAGGTGAAGGTAGTCTGCCAGGTGAAGTCAACACATCCTCTGCAATATTTCCTCCGTGCCTGAAATGTGTCTTCACATTGCCGAGTGTGAACTTTCCCAGGCTGACGGTGGCCCTCTGTTCTCCTCAAACTGAATTACACACCAGGCTTCATACTCACAATAAAGAGTAATCGGATTGGCAGGCCCCATTAGAGAGGGCTCCGTCATCTCCAGGGGCGTTCTTAAACCACTTTCTCGTGGACGCTCCACCAGGAGTCATCCGTCCCGACTGTCAGCTTCCACCACGACTCTGACAGCTATCAAATCTGTTCCTGCCCCATCCTCCTTCAATCTGCGCAGCTCTCCCCTCCTCCGTCACATCCCCCTCTCTCTCTGTTCACGACCTGAAGAAGCCAGGCTCTGTCTGAATGTGTCACAAACCTGCTTAAGACTAAACCTACCCTTAAATTATGCCCAAAATCTTTCTATATCTTAGAGCTTTTCCCAATTGAAATAGTTAACCCTGAGCCATGCTAAACCCCAGGTAAATGGAATCCTGGCTTATCTTGCTTCAAGTTTCACAGTACTCACAATTTACCAGGGGTTAACAATTAATCATATTCATAAGCTGCCGTTTCAGTCGCCTACATTCTTAAACCCTGGGTTAACATTCTTATTTGAATATTTGTGGTGTCAGTGTCAATGTCAATGGTTGGATTAACACGCATGCAACCTGTTCACATAAAAGCTCTAGCATTGTGCTTTAAGAAATTAAAGTCTCTTTACTCCAGTTGTCGCATTTTCTGTCACTGCTGAAACATAGCCTACAGTTTATACAAAACATGGTTTTTCTGTGACTGTACAAAGTGTGTGAATATAAGGGATGCGATTGGCTGTCGCCTGCTAAGCAATCTAGTCGAAACATTCTAACACTGCAACGTTTGACGCTACACGATTGGAATCGCAATGCGGGGTTAACAGCGCAAAAGCGGAGCAGGGTTTATAACCCTGGGTAAAAAGCGGTGTTAACCCCGGTTCTAAATTGTGTTGTGAAGGAAGTGAAACGTTCCTTTATCCGGGGTTAAAAGTGGGGTTTAGAACGATGATAACCCAGGGTTAAGTGTGGGGTTAACAGGGCAGAAGCAGAGCAGGGTTTATAACCCCAGGTAAAAAGCAGTGCTAACCCAGCTTCTTAAATTACAAGTGTGAAACGTTCCTTTACCTGCCGTTAAAAGTGGTGTTTAGAACGATGATAACCCAGGGTTAAGTGTGGGGTTAACAGGGCAAAAGCAGAGCAGGGTTTATAACCCCAGGTAAAAAGCAGTGCTAACCCAGCTTCTTAAATTACAAGTGTGAAACATTCCTTAACCCAGGGTTAAAAGTTTAGAACAACGATAACCCGGGGTTAAGCGTGGAGTTACCAGCGCAAAACCGGAGCAGGGTAATAACCACGGGTAAAAAGCGGTGCTGACCCCGCTTCTAAATTACAAGTGTGAAACATTCCTTTACCTGGCGTTAAAAGTGGTGTTTAGAACGATAATAACCCAGGGTTAAGTGTGGGGTTAACAGGGCAAAAGCAGAGCAGGGTTTATAACCCCAGGTAAAAAGCAGTGCTAACCCAGCTTCTTAAATTACAAGTGTGAAACGTTCCTTTACCCGGGGTTAAAAGTGGGATTTAGAACGATGATAATCCGGGGTTAAGCTCGGGGTTAACAGCGCAAAAGCGGAGCAGGGTTTATAACCCCAGGTAAAAAGCGGTGCTAACCTCGCATCTAAATTACAAGTGTGAAACATTCTTAAAAGTGGGGATTAGAACGATGATAACCCGGGGTTAAGAGCAGTGTGAAAAGCCTGAATTGAAATCATTTGTTAGTAATGACTCCGTCCTCTCCTCCTCGTTATGCAAAACAAAGTTCAAATTGTCATTAGAAATCAATTCCCACGAGATGAGTGTTTGTGGTGTTTTGCTATGTATTCCCCACTGGGGGGCTGAGTGTTGGTCTGTGCACCGGCAGCTTGTGATGAATGAGCTGAGGGTGTGTTTTCATTAGGCTGTTTAATTTGGAGCACAATTAGACTTCATCCTCTTTTAGAAGACAAAGCAGATTCTAAAGTTGTTAATTAAAAGGCAGAGTCGCAGACAGTGAAGATGGATGTGAACGCAGGGAATCCTCTCCAACAACAACAGCGCACTCCAAAGTCAATTCTTCCTCGTCTAACTAGTTGCTCTCCTCTCATCAAGAAAAACTAGTCATCACAACCTAGTTCCTCATTTTGTTTCCTCAGTTCTGATTTTCATTTACTCTCTTTTCATCTAATCTCATCTCTGCTGCTCTCCTCTCATCTGCCTTTCTTTGCTCTTGTTATCTCATCTCTCCGTGTCTCATTTCATTTCGTTCTGTCTCGTCTCGTCTCATTTCGTTTTGTCTTGAGCTCTTTTTGTGCTCTCCTCATTTTGCCGTACCTCATTTTCTCTTCTCGTCCAAAAATAGTGTTTACAATCTAGTTCCTCGTTTTGTCTCCTCTGCTCTATACTCTCATCTCATCTTGTCTCCTCTGTTCTGTTTTATATCTCTTATTATCGTCTCATTTCATCTCATTATCTTATCTCCATTACATATGTTCTTCTTGTCTCATCTGCTGTTGTCTTATCTCAAATCCTCTCCACTGTTCTGCTTTTGTCTCCTCATGCTTCTTTTCATTTCCTATCCTATCCTATCCTTTCTTTTCATCTCATCTCATTTTCTCTGCTCTCTTTTTTATCTGCTTTCATCTCATCTCCTATCCTCTCATCTCATTCCGTCGAATCGTGTCTCCTTTCTCCTCGCCTCATTATGTCTCCACTCCTTTTTGTGCTGTTCTCATTTAGCCTCAACTCTTCTCCTTTGTTCTCTCTACATTGTCATTCTTCACCTCTTCTCTCCTTTTTTCATCCCATGTTCTCCCTTTCAGTTTCTTTGCTCTGATCTTATTGTCTCTTCTCATCTAATTTGATCTCACCTCCTCTTTTCTCCTTTTGTTTAATCTCATCTCCTCTATTCTCTTTTCTCATCTCCTATCTTCTTCTGTCTTCTCTTGTCTCATCTCACCTGTTCTACTCCTGTTTCGTCTTGTTTCGTCTCACCTGCTCTAGTCTCATCTCATTTCTTATCTCACCTGCTCTAATCTCATCTAATTTCTTATCTCAACTGCTCTTCTCTCATCTCGTCTCATTTCTTATCTCACCTGCTCTCATCTCATCTAATTTCTTATCTCACCTGCTCTTGTCTCATCTCATGTTGTCTCGTCTCATTTCTTATCTCACCAGCTCTCGTCTCGTCTCATCTCATTTCGTCTCGTCTCGTCTCACCTGCTCTCGTCTCATTTCGTCTCGTCTCACCTGCTCTTGTCTTGTCTCACCTGTTCTCGTCTCATCTCTTGTCTCACCTACTCTCGTCTCATCTCTTATCTCACCTGCTCTTATCTTATCTCACCTACTCTTGTCTCATCTCTTTTCGTCTCATCTCACCTGCTCTCATCTAGTCTCACCTGCTATCGACTCGTCTCGTTTCACTAGCTCTCGTCTCATTTCTTATCTCACCTGCTCTCATCTCATTTCGTCTCGTCTCACCTGCTCTTGTCTTGTCTCACCTGTTCTCGTCTCATCTCTTGTCTCACCTACTCTCGTCTCATCTCTTATCTCACCTGCTCTTATCTTATCTCACCTACTCTCGTCTCATCTCTTTTCGTCTCATCTCACCTGCTCTCATCTAGTCTCACCTGCTCTCGACTCGTCTCGTTTCACTAGCTCTCGTCTCATTTCTTATCTCACCTGCTCTCATCTCATCTCATCTCGTCTCACCTGCTCTCGTCTCATCTCATCTAATTTCTTATCTCAACTGCTCTTATCTCGTCTCGTCTCATTTCTTATCTCACCTGCTCTCATCTCATCTAATTTCTTATCTCCTGCTCTTAACTCATCTCATGTTGTCTCGTCTCATTTCTTATCTCACCAGCTCTCGTCTCGTCTCGTCTCACCTGCTCTCGTCTCATTTCGTCTCGTCTCACCTGTTCTCGTCTCATCTCTTATCTCACCTGCTCTCGTCTCATCTCTCTTCGTCTCATCTCACCTGCTCTCATCTAGTCTCACCTGCTCTCGACTCGTCTCGTTTCACTAGCTCTCGTCTCATTTCTTATCTCACCTGCTCTCATCTCATCTCGTCTCGTCTCACCTGCTCTCGTCTCATCTCATCTAATTTCTTATCTCAACTGCTCTTATCTCGTCTCGTCTCATTTCTTATCTCACCTGCTCTCATCTCATCTAATTTCTTATCTCCTGCTCTTGTCTCATCTCATGTTGTCTCGTCTCATTTCTTATCTCACCAGCTCTCGTCTCGTCTCGTCTCACCTGCTCTCGTCTCATTTCGTCTCGTCTCACCTGTTCTCGTCTCATCTCTTATCTCACCTGCTCTCGTCTCATCTCTCTTCGTCTCATCTCACCTGCTCTCATCTAGTCTCACCTGCTCTCGACTCGTCTCGTTTCACCAGCTCTCGTCTCATTTCTTATCTCACCTGCTCTCATCTCATCTCGTCTCGTCTCACCTGCTCTCGTCTCATCTCATCTAATTTCTTATCTCACCTGCTCTCGTCTCATCTCAGCTACTTTTCATGTCCACTGTACCCTCCACACCCAAAGCCGTGTTTAACATGTTATATATCAATGATGACCCCGGGTCGGGCTCAGCTCAGCTCTGTGTAAATTGCGCTGCTCCTGTGGGACATTTAACTAAATCAATTTGCAAATAACATTACACTTGCCTATAAAAACAGCAACTCTGCAGTGCACAAAAAGAAAACAAAGGTTTCAAAGCAGCACATATCTTCTCCACCGTGACACAGGATGTTTTTTACAAACCGTCACGAGATTCCGTAAGGCCATCAAAACCAAGAAAGCATGTTTTGACGGACACGGCACATCCCATTTGTGTCCATTTTACAGTCCCTATAAACCTTGGCGACAAGGGAAGTGAGAAACAATACAACGTCTCTTCGCTCCGAAGCATCCGTGCAAAAAAGGCACCTGTCGTGGCACGCAGAGAGTGAATCTTCCGGAGGAAATGGTTTATGAAGTACTAAATCTCGATGTGGAGATGGATGGAGTGTTTCTAGCCCTTGTCCCCGCATGCTGATAGGACGGACCTGTCCCTTCAGGTTAACGCTGAGATAAAATGAAGTCTTAGGTAAAAGATGACACATTTAAGAGGGGGAACGTCGGTAGGAAGGGAAAGAGGAATTACCCATAATTCTTTGTGAACGTATTTAGAGAAATATCTTTTACAGAAGTAACAATATGAATTTTTGATGATGGATGCCGAGTCTAGTCAATGCTAATGGCTCAAAAGCTCGACTGAAAGAGCGAGGAGATAGAGCAGTAGATGTGTAGACAAGTCGCGGTCGGGGAGGGGAGCGTGTCTCGGTTTGATTTACGATGCTGTCGTTCGATATCCTCTCAGGTACCTGTTGTCTTGCTTTCATAAAGCCACCAACACAAACGCATTCACTCTTTAGCCTTCCAGCTCCATTCATCAGCGCAGAAGGTCCCCGTTCGGCTCTTTTCATCTCAGACGCACAAGCTCGGGCCCTTCGCAAACGCGCCACTCTTCTTCACACGGCCAAATCAAAGCGGTCAGAGATCTGCCCGTGAGATAACCTCCAGCCTCTTTGTGCTCTAAGGTTAGTCCCGCTATGTGTCCGGCTGCCACACGCAGTCACCGCGAGCAGATATCTCACTCGGAGCTCAATGGGCCCGGGGTTTCTAAAGAGTCACTGATACATCCCTGTGATAGTGGGGGATAGTGTGTCGGTGGCCTTTAGCTGAGAGAGATGGAGAGATAGATGACACTGGTCTCCATTTCTCTTTTCTCAGGACCGTACAAAGAGCAGAGAGCTTTGGGCCTGAGCGCTTTTAGCAGTCTGGTATTAGAAAGTCACACATGGTGGATGTGAGCCGTGATCTTTTTGTCTCTCTGAGGCCACAGTGATTTCAGTCAGCTAAAGACGGCAGAATAATGAATTATGCTATTGATTGAATTTCAAAAGCGTGTAAAACGCATGTTTGTGTTACCAAAGCCCTCATTATTTACTATGGATCCAAAAGAAACAAGCAGTGATAACAAACTAGACATCTCTGAAGAAAATATAAGTGATGTTTGTCCATATAAAACTTGATTGCCAGGTTCTTAATGCAGAAAAGTTTCAAATTAATTCCTGTATTTGAATTGAGAAGTGTTGTTATTGTTACCTAAAACTATTAAAATCCTTTTCATCAATTGAAAAACACAATTTAAATACATCTTAAGATTAAAAACTTTGAAATGTTGTCTTTGCTACAAACTGAAATAAAATAAGTTTATGTTGAAGTACTAAAATGACCAACTAAAACAAAAATTTAAATTAAAGCTAAATAGAAATATATTAAACTAAAACTAGTAAAATTGACAAAAGCACATAACAAAATTACAAAAACTGAAAAATGAAGTCTGAAAATATAAAAAATAAAAGCTAATTCAAAATATGATTAAATATTATAACAGTAAATAACATTATATAAGTAATACTAAAATAACATTGGAATTGAGTTCAGAAACAGCTGCAGTTCAAGGAAGTAGAATTAAAAAGAACTGAAATTGAAAGAGATTCATAACTCATTTTTAATTAGGAACGTTTCGAAACTTTGAAGGTTGATAGATAGATAGATAGATAGATAGATAGATAGATAGATAGATAGATAGATAGATAGATAGATAGATAGATAGATAGATAGATAGATAGATAGATAGATAGATAGATGTAAAGTAAGATTAAATAAATGATGAACTCTGCACTGTTATTATTTGATATTTCAGTTTAACAGAAGGGACAACAGAAGATGTTGATCTATGAACATGTCCTACTTGAATAATTACGCTAAGTGATCTGTACTTTGAGACACTTTGTAAGGATTTTATGATGCTTTAATACCGACTTTTTGTCCCCAGAATTGATCCAAGCTTGTCCTGGTGGGTGAACAGCTCCTCTAGGAGGATGAGCTGAACTGCCCAATCTCTCCTGGCACTTTGTGATTTATGACCTTTTTGGTGACAAATCGCCTCGGTTACAGCGCATCGGAATAGCAGCGTGTAGAGTCGGCCTACCTTAAATCAATGGCCCATTGTTCCTCCTCCATGGACTCTCTGCGGCTGCCGAACAGGGACAAAGCCACCCAGATCTGCTGGAGAACAACAGCGCTTTTAGAGAGCTCAGAAAATGGTGAACTTCTGCTGAGACAAAATAACTTTGACCCTGAATTAAAAATGAGGCATGTTTATTTTTCACCATGATTTATTCAGCTATTCTTGATGATCTGTCAAGTCTTCAGTATGAAAATATGAAAGTTTGGAATTACCAATTAACCAGTATGGGACATCTGTAAAGCAACCGACCAGAGTTTTCTGTATGTAACATTTAAGGGCAGGTACATCTAAAATTGATGGCACTACTATAAACCAGCATGCAGAAAAGTGAAAACAAAATAAATACATAAATAAACCAAAGTAGGTCATTAAAGGGATAGTCCACTCTAAAAAATTATAATTTTGTCATCATTTAGGCCTCACTCTCATGTTGTTGTAAACCTGTATGAATTTGTTTCTTCTGCAGGACACAAATGAAGATATTATGAAGAATGTTGGTAACCAAACAGTTTCGGGTCCCATAGTGCGATCAAAAAATATAATGGAAGTCAATGGGAACCAAAACTGCTCAGTTACCATCGTTCTTCAAAATATCTTCTTTTGTGTTCCCCAGAAGAAAAAGTCATGAGAGCAATTAATTTTTGACTATCCCTTTAAGGTCTGTCCATCTGATTGGCTCAAGATTTCGACTAATAAAAATGTGCCTGACCTTACAATAAACTCTGATGACTAACTTTGTTTTCCTGCTCCTGAAGGTCATGGTTTCCTCGAACTATGTCCAGCTGGATGCACTGAGAGCTATTCTATGTTGTTTTTTTATCATGTGTCCATGTCACATACAATACTTCACTCAGGCCACTGAATCTGCCTTTTTATTTGTACAATGCTGTTGCATATTTTTCTCTCTGTAATAGTGGAGAATTCTAAAGTACAATATGATTGTTTGAAGATGCCCATCTGTCTGTTTTCAGTGACAAATGAGGGGTGATAAGTTACAGTGGCCATCCACCAGGTCATGTCCGGTGTGCTACTGAGTTATTGATAATGAGTAATTGATAGTTGTCTCACCAAAGAGTTGATGGTAGCCATTGACTTCCATAGTATTTATTTTCCTACTACTGAAGTCAATGGGGTCCATCAACTGTCTGGTTACCGACATTCTTTAAAATATCTTCCTTTGTGTTCAGCAGAAGAAAGAAATTCATACAGGTTTGAAACAACTTGAGGGTGAGCAAATGATGACAGAATTTCCATTATGAAGTTAACTATTCCTTTAATGCATTCTTGCAGAATAAAAGTATTAATTTCTTTTAAATAAACACACACACACACACACACACAAAAACATCTTACTGACCCCAAACTTTTAAACAGTAGTGTTTTCTTGACTTGGTATCCACCGCTAATTGATCTAACTATTGGCCTGAAGCTGAATTGTCTTAAATTTAAGAGTCCAATTTTAAAGATTTCCTGAACCGAGTGTCTATTCTGATCAGTGGTTACAGCCACACAGCTGACAGTGTGAAGCACTAATGGCAGGCCTGAGAACTATCTTTTATGTCTTAATAAACCTCGCTCTCTCTCTCTCTTTTTCTCCTGCCACCAATGAGAGACGATGCTTTTTCTCCTTCTGAGAAAGGGGGCTGCCCGCAGAGGATCAGCTTCCTGTCAGTGGGTCTGTCTCTTAATGAGTGGGACTTCACATAACCTTCAAACTGGGCCGTGGAGCCGCCCAGTGCCTGACAGCTTGGCCCATCTCCCCTTGCACCAATAAATGTCAAGCGTTGATCTCTCTCTCCATCTCTCCCATCGCCTTGCTCGGTCTTAACGGGGGTCCCATAAATCTAACTGGCCCTTTTCTCCCAGGTCTGAGTCGGGGCCTGAAAAATGACAGTTCCTCGGCGCTCATTTTTATTCTTTATTTCATCTCCTCCTGTCTATCCGCCCGACCTGTACTTAAAGCACTGATACAACGTCCACGCCACCGTTTGCCTATAGGGCCCGGGGTGTGAAGAGAGTGACTTCATAACTCACCTTAGATTAACAGAGAGAACGACCGCGGGAGAGAGAGAGAGAGAGAGGGAGAAGTAAAGAAATCGAATAGGTTATGGGGTTATTTGAAGGGCAGCGCAGTGGCTTTGTCATTCTCAATGTGATCTTTGGCATCAATTTCTTATTACAGAATACATCACTACAATCAGGAGAAGGGGGTCTGTTTGTGGTCGAGGGTTTTTACGAAGCACAGCAAAGGATTACGGTCTGTTCTCTTTCTCTTCATTACAGACCAGGGGCGAGTTCCATGCGAAAATGAGCATCGATCCCAGGGCAGAGCACTTGAAAGTGAGCACTATAAAGGGTGCAGAACCTGGCTCATGTGGTATGTCATGTACATCACTTCAACTGTTAAATTGTAAAGTTGCTTTACATGACAGCAGAACGCATGTTCATAGCTGTTAAGCCTGTTTTGGAAAATAAAAATTCTTAAAAATATAGCCTCTTTGTGTCTTTACTAAAAATGCATGTCTCTTTGCATGTTTCTCAACAGACGTAGTGCCTATAAATATGATTTTTTCTGTGATGCTATTAAGAAACAAAAACAGTGACATATGTCTATATATATGTCACACACACACACACACACACACACATATGTTCAAAATAAAATAAAATAAAAATATATATAATATATATTTTATATACTCTTGCATTAAATTGAACAAAAGTGACAATAAAGACTTTTACATTGTTACAAAGAAATTATATTCTTTTCGAACTTTCTTTTCATCAAATAATCCTGAAAATCCTTCAGAGAGAGTGGAGCATACTGATGCACGTATTTTAATGGAATTTCTGCATTGAACGAATCGCATTGCTTAGTGTTCTTTGGAATTAGCCGAGGAATTTACTTCCTGCAGTGTCATTCAAGGGCAGACAGGCAAGTTTCGAATTCACTCTTAAAAGCAAGTTATCGATCACTTGATCTCTCAGTTTTAAAAAAAAGTCATACAAAAAAAAAAAAGATAAAATGCAAATATACACACGTGTAAGAATAACCGCTCAGTGCACATAACCACATTGGCAATAGAAGGATATCAGCTCTACAATCCACTGTGATGGACGGCGAGGTGAAAGAGTGACAAAGGGATGACCAGCAGAGAAAGAGATAAAACAGAGAAGCAGTCAGTAAAACCACTCACTCACAATTATCTTTAATTAAAAATCAGTCAAATTCTAACACAATAAGCAAGCACCAAGTTTCATAAAAAGCAAATCTGAAAACAAACCTGATATCAACCTACGGAAAAATGATCCACCCTGAACATTTAGGGTCGTATTTGGTTATTTTTCAATAAATTAAATGGCACAGTGAAGGTCCTGTCCACCCGCACAATTAGATGCTCACTTCAGACTTGTTTACTGTGTTACACTGCAAACACATTTATCAGTAATTGGCTGCTGTTCTTTGTTGGGGGAGGCCAGGTTATAGATTTATCCCATAGCACTGCAAACAGTAAGGTAATGAGGGTGAGAGCTCTTTAAAGGACCTGAGTTGTGTTGAAGTATGTGTTTGAAGCTGACTCAACTGTTGGAATGTGGTCTAGTGGCTTTGCATTCTCTTTAAGCAGTGACACGTTTGTTTGTAAGTAGTACGTAGGTAGTAATACAGCTGATAATACGAATGCCCTGGAGAAAACTAGCTTTTAAGTGCCTTGCTCAAAGGCACAACAATGATTGTTAATGATGTGTACAGACCCTTTCCAAATAATTAGAATATCATGGAAAAGTTTATTTATTTCCATAATTCCATTCAAAACGTTAAACTTCCATAGATTATAGATTCAGGGCCCGCAACTTAAACGATTTCAAGTATTTAGTTGTTTATTTGTACATAATTTGGGCTTCCAGCTCATAAAACCCACGAAAACAGGATTTTAAAAAATGTGAATATTACATGAAATCACACAGTTATTACACAGTGATACCATGGTCATTGAACCAGGTTTTGGTTATTTTGGCAGTGTGGGCAGGTGCAAATCCTGCTGGAAAATGAAGTCAGCATCTCCATAAAGCTTGTCTGCTGAAGGAAGCATGAAGTGCTCTGAAAATGTCCTGGTAGACGGCTGCGTTGAGTGGACAGCACAGTGGACCAACACCAGCCGATGACATGGCTCCCCAAACCAACACAGACAGTGGAAACTTCACACTGGACTTCAAGCATCTTGGATTGTGTGCCTCTCCACTCTTGGTTTCCAAATGAGATGTAAAATTTGCTCTCATCAGAAAAGAGGACTTTGGTCCACTGTGCTTTATTAAATCCAGAGTCAACGCAGCCGTCTACCAGGACATTTTCAGAGCACTTCATGCTTCCTTCATTTTCCAGCAGGATTTGCACCTGCCCACACTGCCAAAATAACCAAAACCTGGTTCAATGACCATGGTATCACTGTGTAATTACTGTGTGATTTCATGTAATATTCACATTTTTTGAAATCCTGTTTTTGTGGGTTTTATGAGCTGGAAGCCCAAATTATGTACAAATAAACAACTACTTGAAATCGTTTAAGTTGTGGGCCCTGAATCTATAATCTATGGAAGTTTAACGTTTTGAATGGAATTATGGAAATAAATAAACTTTTCCATGATATTCTAATTTTTTGGAAAGGGTCTGTATATACCCTGCATGAATTAAAAAGCAACACTTAAGCCACACCGCCCCATTTATGTTTGTAAATTTGAAGAAATCTACATTTACATTGATGCATTTGGCAGATGTTTTATGCAAATTACAGATATTGTCATTGTCAAGGTTCCTGCATGGTTTTGTCATGTGTTTCCCTCGCCCTCATGTGATCATGTCATGTGCTTCACTTGTCTAATGTGTCATGTTGTGATTGTTTGTTTTAGTCATGTGTTTCTTAGTTCTGTTTTCTCATTGGTTCATTATCTTGATTGCTTTCAGGTGTGTCTTGTTTAGACATTAGTCTTGGCTGAATCCGAAATCTCCCCCTAAACCCTCAATCACTATTCCCTACGTTAGTCCTCTAATACTGTTCAATTGAAGGAGTGAATGAAAATGAGTGAGCGAATTCAGACAGCCGTTGGGCGTACATCGGCTGTACACTGGTTTTTGCGGTGCAATGTGGGACTGAATAAGTGCACTCAATAACGTCCACTATGGTTTCGGACACCACTACAAATGGCTGCCCCCTCAAATAATGCCTTATATGAGGGTATAGGGGGTGATTTCGGATTCATATTCTACCATATTCTACATCCCTTAATTCAACCCAATACCTAAACGTAACAACTACCTTACTAACAATTAATAGGCAGTAATTATGAGTTTACTGAGGTAAAAGTCATAGTTAATAGTGAGAAATGGAAGTGTGAACAAAATATATTGTCTCCTCTAGAAAATATTTAAAAATGTCACAGTGTGCTAATATTACGTCTGCAATAAAAAGCCTCAAAGTAAATTCAGCAGAAACATCTCAGATGCTTAACTGCAACAACTGAACTCCATTAAGCCTCCTGAGCTTTGAATGAACAAACTCTGAGCAATAAAACATTCCTCTGCTTGTAATTCCACTCATCGCAACAATCAACGGCCCACTTTAACTCATCCACCCTCTTAACATCACTGGACCTCTCAAACAGAAGACACATTTGAGTCCTATAGTTCCATCTCCATGGCGATTATCACGGCCATTACTACAATCCCGATATCGTCCTTGATCTCTGTCTCTCCTCGTCGTCATTAAGCCTGAGCGTGTTCAGAACACAGCATAACAAATGAGTCTCATCACTCGCCCTCTACGCTCAACCAATTCTACCAAAAAGTGTTTTTTTTTTAAAACACCCTCTGCAAGGGAATTGCAATTATTTGTCATTTTAATTCATCTGGTCAGACACTGGGAAAAGAAAAGGGACAGGAGCTTGTGTTCGACATCGTGAGCGCTAATGATTCATGGTTCTGTCTCCGGGCCCGAATTAATATTTGAATGTAATTATTACTTCCTCTGCCATTAATGCACGGGCCAAATGAAATCATGTGAGTGAGGATTTCATTAATGCACTGAGAATCTAAAAAGGAAAATAATATCACAGCAAACCTCCTCTGCAAATGAGTGACTGGATGCTTTAAATAGACAATCTGTTGAGCATTCTGATGGAGGCTGATCTGTGCAGAACCTCATAAAGAGATGTGAAGGCAAAGCAGACATTTTTCCTGATGCTTCACACGGATTTACTGGAGCATGAATCAGTGGCAAAGGACTGATCTCTGGCTTTTTACTATGAAACAGTAAGGAGATTTAAACCATCGAAATATATAAATGACAACATAAAGTGTTCTGTTTAAGATGTGGCCTAGCAATTAGTGAAGATGCTCTGACACATTTAGCTGTGGTACTCTGTGATATTCTTCAAACTGCTTTCCAACTTATCCAACCTGATATTATGGAAGCCCATTTCTGGCAAATATGGAAGGAAAAAAAAAGAGTCAAAATTATGAGATAAAATGTTAACATTACCATTTCTGTCAAATAAGAAAACAAATCTTGCTTTGGAATCGAAATTATTAGAGTAAAACATAAAAAAGTGAATTATAACATAAATATATCATAAAGGTAGACTTTTATGTCACAACTGACTACTTAGTATCTCATAATTTCAACTTTTTGTCATTATCACTTAGTATCTACTAATTTCAACTTTTTATGTCAAGAATTTTTAGATCATAATTATGATTTACCATGTGACGGAATTGGGTTTCCATACGATATAGTGGAAAATGGAAAATTATTAAAAACAAATAAATACAAAGTGCACAATAAAAGGAAATAATAAAATAATATAGTATACAATAAAAAGCAAAAGAATTAGTCTAGCAATATCACATGAGCAAGAACAATGGTGAATGGTCAGCAATTGTTTTATGACAAAATAAAAAAACAAAGTTGAGAGGACCTTTAATGGACAGATTAATGGTCTCCCATCAGAACTCGCACATCCCTATCAGAAAACACGTTCGGTTTCTCCCTCTGATTTTCTCCTGTGAGAAGGGGACAAGATCGGTGATGACAGGCCTAGTGAGGGGGAAGAGATGTCAGAGAGGCACTGGTGACAGGCCTAATGCTGTCAGGTAGCGCTCTCTCTCTATGTGCCCTCTGGATATGCACGGCGCTTCATGAGGCTAGTAGAATTTAATCTGTGCTGATAGTATAATGATATCTGCAGGTCTATTTGTGCAGGAGAGATGTTTAGATGATGATCTTATAAAGTGTGAGTAGCGGAAGGCCAAATCGGTGGGGTGATATAAGTCAGGTGAAAGAACCTGTCCAGCACCAATAACAAAACTTATAGGTGTGCATCAGCTGCAACTTCCATGTCCTACATGAGTAACAGGTCATAACTAGTCAGCTGGAAAGATTCACTCACTTCAGCCTGTAGTCTCACCACTGGGGTGCCACAAGGTTCAATGCTTGGACCCCTGCCACAAGACGCATTGACTGGGAACATAGAAGTATTTAAATGTAAAATGAAAATTATAAACTTAATATGAATAATTGTTTTTTAATAAATATGCAGTATTGGGAAAACAAATGTAGCTCTGATTAAGCAACTTCATATTTTTTTGTAAATATAATATAAAAATAGCTGTCATAAAATCTAACACAGTTAAATATTATAATAACACACATATACAAAATATATATTCTAATAAACTAGCCTATATTCCCAGTTGCCATGGTCTTTTAGTACTGTGCTTGCAGGTACTGTTAGTGTTTTGCAACTCTTTTGGTTGGATTGATTCAGACTGAATCACAAAACATTCTGGCTAATGTTCTGGCAAAGGTTTTCTCAATGGAAAATTTTGTCATAATTTACTCACCCTCAAGTTGTTCTAAACATGTATGCATTTCTTTGTCATGTGGAGCATAAAGGAAGATATTTTGAAGAATGTTTGTAACCAAACAGTTGTGGGGCACCATTGACTTCCATGGTATTTAGTAAATGATGACAAGTGTGAACTATCCCTTTAAGTAATGTTAACAGAACGTTTGTTCAAAGTTTTCTGGTCTTTATTAATGTTCTCAAAACGTTCTTATCTGAAATGTTTTAGTTGGACGTTCATCTAACATTTTTAAATGTTACTACTAGCCTACTTGTTTCAGAATTAATGTAATGTGCCCCATACAGTAAATTTAGCAAAATGATAAAATGGTATTTTACCTTATGGTAGGCTACCTTAATTGCATGACCAAGAAGAAGAAGAAGAAAAAAAAGTTTGTAAAACGTTTAAAACACCGTGAACGACGAGAGATCATTTAGAAATAACGTTTTCATAACTTAATGGGAACATAAAGCGACTCGTTCTTAGAACATATTTTGTTGGCTCGGAAAATATTCATGCGCGCGATTTGATTACGTAATTGTTGTCAGGGAAAATCTAACATGTGGTATTTAATCAGTAAAATAACTTATCTACTGAAACCCACATTTTAAAATCTAGCGACACTATTGACACACTCTGTAAATAAGTAAACAACCTGACAGCAGACAAAAAGGTGAGTATGTCACAAGGTGTATTTAAAGAGACGACCTGTTTGTCCTTGAGAACCTGCACCACTCAACGTGATTTATTGTGCGATATTGTCGTGCTTTTCAATATTGTTCAAAAGCAAGGCACTGATTACATCTCTCAGAGTTCCTCCGTGGCCTCCTGTCAGCCCTTCGCTCACCACCCCTGCGGGCTAAGGCCTCTTTAATTGGTTTTGAAAGGATTGTGCACCCTTTTATCAATGATACACTTCGTAATGTTGAGGGCTAGACTGGTTAAATCCAACTAACTCTTTTGAGAGAGATTTAAAAGGCTCCCGTGTGGAAATTACAGTATGAGAAACAGAGAGCAAGCAAAGAAAAGAAAACATTCATTAGCTAAATAACCTTGAGCTAGCTTCATTGAAACGTTAATTTGAGCAAAATTCGCTATTTTCCTTAATTTTATATAACTTATTTACAGGCATTGCTTTGTCTACTCCTCCTGGCACAGATCAACAGATTCTGCGGTTTTATAAAAGGCTTGAGTGGGTTCCAGTATGACATTATTTAATACTGTGTCTCTCAGTCTACAGTAATGGCTCAGTAAATGTGAAAAATCTCTGCAATATTCTGGGCTGTAATGGAGTACCTTTCTTCTTTCAGCTACTTAAACTTCTCACACCTGAGACGGACCATTTCAGTTCTTCACTCAAGAGAGTGTCCAATCTCGTATATGAACTCTCATCACTGCCTCACTGGTAAGAGTTTAACCTAGTATTTTATTGGTCACCCCCAATACTGAATTTCTGGGTTACATGTTTGACCTCCAGAGTGTATGTGGGATGTCACAACATTTTTATTTATGATAAAAAGCAATAACCAAAAATTATAGAAAATAAAAATAGACTGTTTTTTTAAAAAGGGAAATGGAAAATATTAAATGGAAACATATATTCTTATCTAATCCAAACATTGCAGAACCTAAACTCCAGCAAACAGTTCCCACTACTGGTGATAGAACGCTATTGCAGCAGAGTGAGAGTGACGCCATCATTCAGAAGGACTCTGGTGATGAGTGACATCCATGATGGATGGCTGCACCCACCGTAGCATATTGCTGCCCTTAGAGAGAACAATGTCTGTGCAGAACACCGAGCCTAACACCATTGAGAACTGCTATATTTGTCTCCGAACATTGTGCTAAGGACAGCATATGAAATGTCACGCTCATCCGTACTGAATGAGAAACATACAGAAGACGAGCACAAAACTCAAGCAAAATCGTCTGTTGGAGAGTCATACAATAGCAACAACATTAGAAATATAACTCTTATTTATGAGCTATTAAGTTCTTTAATGTAAATACATAATGAAAGCAAGACAACTAAAAGATCCTAAGAAATGCCCGATGAGTGTAGTTTCCTTTTCTGTAAGTTGGAATGTGATTTATTAAAGCTTTGTAATTGCTAGAAGATGAGACATTCTCCTTCTACAGAGCATTTGATTGGACCATGTTTTTATACACTATACAGTCTGGGGTTGTTTTTGAAATGTTTTTGAAAGAAGTCTCTTCTGCTCACCAAAGTTGTATTTATTTGATCAAAATACAGTGAAAACTGTGAAATTGTATTACAATTTAAAATGATTGTGTTCTATTTTAATATATTTTACTCAATTCACCATTTGAACGGCACACCCCTGCCAACAAGCCATCAATAGTCTTAGTCCATATTCCCAGGAAGAGATGTAAATGTATATGTTGGTTAAAAGGTTAAAAGTTTATTTACAAAAAAAAAAAAAGAGATTACAGATGGCCTCAAATCTAATAAAAATGAATACACTCTTAGAAGAAGCGTTCTATAAAGATGCTTAAAGGGTTCTGCCAGCGCTTCATATGTAGAACCTTTAGGGGTTCCCATAATGGGATCATTTTATGGATTTAGGTTTAATTAAGTTTTAATTCCTCCTTTTTGGCATAGACGGTTCTTTAAGAAACCATTGAACCTTTTTTCTTAGAGTGTAAAAGCCACTAAATTCCAATTTCGATATAAAAAGTATGAACGTTCAGTGCTAGTAGACGGCACAGTTAGCAGATGACCGTTGAGTGCAGAGGAAGTCACTGGTGATCTCTTTATATCCTGGAGCTTCAGTAAGACCGCTGCCTGCACACAGACAATAAACCTCAGAAGCTGGATTTGTCTTTACATTTATGTTGTTTAATTAATCAAATGCAGCCTTATATATTGTATTTTGACATACCTTCCATTAAGTTGTAGAGGTTACAATAGTTGGTGCCGTGATCTGTGACAGCATACCAGGTCTCTGACACTGACATGGCCTGGAGAACAAGTTAAAACTGTTTTTTTGATTGGCCAAAATACATAAAATAAGTCAAATATATTTCCATAACACTTACAGACACGTGGCAGTGTGTAAAAAATCCATAGGAGACGAGTCTGAAGTTGATGTCATCAACATATTTTTTTACTGGCGTTGTGTGTTTGGCTGATATGAAGTGCACAGATGCAGACTGCAACTTCAAAAGAAAGAAGGAGCGAAATTTGAATGCAAGTTATACAGAGAAATATATACACACATCTTCTTGCATCAAAACACACACCTTGTAGAGACACTTCTCTCCTCCCATGGCACAGGTCGAGACTGTCCTCCACTTTTTAATCTGTGTGACCAGAGCTTCATACACACTCCTGCAAGGGACACTGAAATACCTGGGAAAAGCCAAACACAAGTTCTGAATCAATTGCATCGCTCTTAACTCCATACAAATGCTGCCACCTAGTGGAAAACGAAGCTATTGCACTGCCCACTAAAATTAAAGTCCCTCTCCTGTATTCATTTTATCATTTAAAACTCACCTTTATTCACCAAAATGACATATTTAACGTTTTTTTCCTTGAAAAAAACGTCATGCTTTAAAATAGCTTGAATGTAACTCTACACCCTTGCCTCGCCTCAATTAGTATACGCGGTTCTATGAATATGCAAAATAGCCCCGCCTCCACTCACTCACACCAGCTCAGAGATCCACTCGTTGACGATCACACGTTGACCTGATTGGTTACAAGATAGTTTGTGACGTAAGAAACACCAACGATTTCGCGTTTTTGAGTTTTAAAGGGATAGTTCACCCAAAAATGAAAATTCTGTCATCATTTACTCACCCTCAAGTTGTTCCAAACCTGTATGAGTTTCTTTGTTCTGCTGAACACAAAGGAAGATATTTGGAAGAACGTTTGTAATCAACAGATCTCGGTCCCCATTGACTTCCATAGTAGGAAAAAAATATACTATGGTAGTCAATGGGGACCGAGATCTGTTTGGTTACAAACATTCTTCCAAATATCTTCCTTTGTGTTCAGCAGAACAAAGAAACTCATACAGGTTTGGAACAACTTGAGGGTGAGTAAACAATGATAGAATTTTAATTTTTGGGTGAACTATCCCTTTAAGGAGAAAATACTCACCAATGGTGTTGACTTATGAATTTGCACATGTCTTAAAGCACATTCAAAACACCACATAGACATTAAACAACATTAAAAACTTGATTTTCACCACAGTGGGACTTTAATTATATAGTAGCCCTCATGAACATTGAACACTAAAATTGCTTTACTTCCCAACTCCACATCTGATTTGAAAAGCTGTTTTCTATAAAACTCTATAATTGAATAATTTAAATATCATTCATAATAAGAATAATTAGACATTAAATACATCAAACAATGTATAAACATTAAAAAAATGTAGAACAGATAAAAAAATAGACTGATTAAATTTGACTTCTTTTAAACATGTTAATATAAAGTAAAACTTGATCAATAAGCAGTTGAAAACAAACAAAATTGTTAAAATTCAAGATTTAAAAAAAAAAACATTTCATGACTTAATTTTTTTATCTAATCAAAACCTTATAATTGTTAAACATTATATAATTATAATATAAACAAATACATTTACCTGCATTATTTCAGTTTCTTTTCAACTACTTTATAACTGTATACATTCTTCTGTTAGCAAATCTAATGCTAAAGATTTTGTAGCCTATTCTTTAATCCAGTTTTTTTTTTTTTTTATATAAAATGATGATATGATACTTTACCACTCGACTTTGCATTGTGCATGTAGAGGTCCTGCGGAGCAGAATTCAGATGATCCTAATGTCACAATACAAATAAAGAGCAAGTTAGAGAAACGCATGGTTATTCTGCTATCTCCAGCTGCAACTAGTTCAGTCAATGCTGAACGTTTTTCGAGAGGTCTTTACAGGGCAGAAACAAAATCATAGGATGGTCATGAGTGAGGCTGCGGGGGGAAATTGACTAATTTAATTAGAACATCAACTGAGCTCTCAAAAAAGAAACAGGCCTACAGGGTGTGTGAATGTTGAGCTCAAAAATAAGTCTCTATCTGAGAGAAGTGAGAACGATTACATTTTTAAAGTGAGTTTGCAGACATAGAATTAAAGTCGCTCTTTCCCTGATGTCCGTTTCCCTCGAGGACAAAAAAAAAAAATCATATTCTTAATAGACTTTAAACCTATTTAAATGGAGGATCAGAAACTGGAACAAACATTAGGGATTCGGAAAAAAAAACTGCAGGTCAGTTTGGACAAGATCAGGAAGAAACTCGTTCATCCAAATAGAACAATTCTGTCATCATTTCTTTACCCTCATGTTGTTCTAAATATTACTTTATTTCTTCCTTGGAACACACACACACACGTGCGCATGTACACACGCACACACACACACGTTTTCATGTTTTATGGGGACTTTCCATAGACTTAATGATATTTATACTCTACAAACTGTTTATTCTGTCCCCTTACTACGGTGACGCATTGCTGCCACATACATACATGACTTTCATTGCTTTTCAGCTTATTGCGACCAGAGTTCAAGTCCCAGTTCATAATAATAAAAGGCAAAAAAATATATTCTTTAAACTGATGCAAGTTAAGTTCCATCCACACACAAAAATAAAATCAGCATTTTTTAAGCCATTACATCAACACCTCTCATAATGGGAGTGGGGGAACGGATTTCGACAGCTGTTTTTTTTACCGTCGGATTCTGTTCCCCCTATGTTTCTTACACAATAAGGTTCTAATATTTATTAAATTGATGCTGTTTAAGCTCCATCCACACACAGAATAGAATAAGCATATTTTAAGCCGATACATCAACATCTCTCATCAATGGGGTGGGGGAACGGATTTCAACAGCTGAACTATTTGCCGTCGGATTCTTTTCCCCCTATGGTTCTTACACAATGAGGTTCTAATATTTATCACATTGCAGGTAATTGCTAAACCCAATAGCCTAGTGGTCAGTACGCTCTGCACTGACTTTCATTGCTTTTCAGCTTATTGCAACCCGAGTTCAAGGCCCGTTTCGTCAAACTTTCTTGATACTATACTGTCCTATCATAATAAAAGGCAAAAAAATATATTCTCTAAACTGATGCAAGTTAAGCTCCATCCACAAACAAAAATAAAATCTGCATTTTTAAGCCATTACATCAACACCTCTCATCATTGGGGTGGGGGAACGGATTTCGACAGCTGAACTATTTGCCATCGGATTCTGTTACCCCTATGGTTCTTACACAATGAGGTTCTAATATTTATCACATTGCAGGTAATTGCTAAATCCAATAGCCTAGTGGTCAGTACACTCTGCACTGACTTTCATTGCTTTTCAGCTTACGACCCGAGTTCAAGGCCCGTTTCGTCAAACTTTCTTGATACTATACTGTCCTATCATAATAAAAGGCAAAAAATATATACTCTTTAAACTGATGCAAGTTAAGCTCCATCCACACACACACAAAAAAAGCATATTTTAAGACGATACATAAACACCTCTCATAATGGGAGTGGGGGAACGGATTCTGACAGCTGTTTTTTTTGCCGTCGGATTCTGTTCCCCCCATATTTCTGACACACTGAGGTTCTAATATTTATCAAATTGATGCTGTTTAAGCTCCATCCACACACAGAACAGAATAAGCATATTTTAAGCCGATACATCAACATCTCTCATCACTGGGGTGGGGGAACGGATTTCGACAGCTGAACTATTTGCCGTCGGATTCTGTTCCCCCTATGTTTCTTACACAATAAGGTTCCAATATTTATCACATTGCAGTTTATTGCAAAACCCATTAGCCTAGTGGTCAGTGCCCTGATGTTTTTTTTTTTTTTTTTGCTTTGGGCGACCCGAGTTCAAGTCCCGGTTCGTCAAACTTTCTTGATACTATACTGTCCTATCATAATAAAAGGCAAAAAAATATATTCTCTAAACTGATGCAAGTTAAGCTCCATCCACAAACAAAAATAAAATCTGCATTTTTAAGCCATTACATCAACACCTCTCATAATGGGAGTGGGGGAACGGATTCCGACAGCTGTTTTTCTTTTTGCCGTCGGATTCCGTTCCCCCTATGTTTCTTACACAATAAGGTTCTTATATTTATTAAATTGTAGCATTTTACTAGCCTCAGTAGCCTAGTGGTCAGTCCCCTGACAATATTTTTTTTTAGCTTTGGGGCGACCCGAGTTCAAGTCCCGGGTCATCGAACTTTCTTGATACTATACTTTCCTATCATAATAAAAGGCAAAAAATATATTCTTTAAACTGTTGCAAGTTAAGCTCCATCCACACACAAAATAGAATCAGCATTTTTTAAGCCATTACATCAACACCTCTCATAATGGGAGTGGGGGAACGGATTCTGACAACTGTTTTTCTTTTTGCCATCGGATTCTGTTTCCCCCATATTTCTGACACACTGAGGTTCTTATATTTATCAAATTGATGCTGTTTAAGCTTCATCCACACACAAAATAGAATCAGCATTTTTTAAGTCATTACATCAACACCTCTCATAATGGGAGTGGGGGAACGGATTCTGACAGCTGTTTTTTTGCCGTCGGATTCCGTTCCCCCTATGTTTCTTACACAATAAGGTTCTAATATTTATTAAATTGTAGCATTTTTCTAGCCTCAATAGCCTAGTGGTCAGTCCCCTGACAATATTTTTTTTTAGCTTTGGGGCGACCCGAGTTCAAGTCCCGGGTCATCGAACTTTCTTGATACTATACTTTCCTATCATAATAAAAGGCAAAAAATATATTCTTTAAACTGTTGCAAGTTAAGCTCCATCCACACACAAAATAGAATCAGCATTTTTTAAGCCATTACATCAACACCTCTCATAATGGGAGTGGGGAAACGGATTTCGACAGCTGAACTATGTGCCGTCGGATTCCGTTCCCCCTATGTTTCTTACACAATAAGGTTCTAATATTTATCAAATTGAAGGAAGTTACTAGTCTCAATAGCCTAGTTGTCAGTACCCTCACAATATTTTTTTTAGCTTTGGGGCAACCCGAGTTCAAGTCCAGGGTCGTCGAACTTTCTTGATCCTATACTTTCCTATCATAATAAAAGGCAAAAAATATATTCTTTAAACTGATGCAAGTTAAGCTCCATCCACACACAAAATAGAATCAGCATTTTTTAAGCCATTACATCAACACCTCTCATAATGGGAATGGGGGAACGGATTCTGACAACTGTTTTTCTTTTTGCCGTCGGATTCTGTTCCCCCCATATTTCTGACACACTGAGGTTCTTATATTTATCAAATTGATGCTGTTTAAGCTCCATACACTCACAAAAATAGAATCAGCATTTTTTAAGCCATTACATCAACACCTTTCATAATGGGAGAGGGGAACGGATTTCGACAGCTGAACTATTTGCCGTCGGATTCCGTTCCCCCTATGTTTCTTACACAATAAGGTTCTAATATTTATCAAATTGAAGGAAGTTACTAGTCTCAATAGCCTAGTTGTCAGTACCCTGACAATATTTTTTTTGGCTTTGGGCAACCCGAGTTCAAGTCCAGGGTCATCGAACTTTCTTGATACTATACTTTCCTATCATAATAAAAGGCAAAAAATATATTCTTTAAACTGTTGCAAGTTAAGCTCCATCCACACACAAAATAGAATCAGCATTTTTTAAGCCATTACATCAACACCTCTCATAATGGGAGTGGGGAAACGGATTTCGACAGCTGAACTATGTGCCGTCGGATTCCGTTCCCCCTATGTTTCTTACACAATAAGGTTCTAATATTTATCAAATTGAAGGAAGTTACTAGTCTCAATAGCCTAGTTGTCAGTACCCTCACAATATTTTTTTTAGCTTTGGGGCAACCCGAGTTCAAGTCCAGGGTCGTCGAACTTTCTTGATCCTATACTTTCCTATCATAATAAAAGGCAAAAAATATATTCTTTAAACTGATGCAAGTTAAGCTCCATCCACACACAAAATAGAATCAGCATTTTTTAAGCCATTACAT
Organism: Rutilus rutilus; assembly: GCF_951802725.1. Taxonomy (NCBI): domain Eukaryota; kingdom Metazoa; phylum Chordata; class Actinopteri; order Cypriniformes; family Leuciscidae; genus Rutilus; species Rutilus rutilus. The sequence continues at coordinate 7,860,577 of NC_140228.1, forward strand.
CAACACCTCTCATAATGGGAATGGGGGAACGGATTCTGACAACTGTTTTTCTTTTTGCCGTCGGATTCTGTTCCCCCCATATTTCTGACACACTGAGGTTCTTATATTTATCAAATTGATGCTGTTTAAGCTCCATACACTCACAAAAATAGAATCAGCATTTTTTAAGCCATTACATCAACACCTTTCATAATGGGAGAGGGGAACGGATTTCGACAGCTGAACTATTTGCCGTCGGATTCCGTTCCCCCTATGTTTCTTACACAATAAGGTTCTAATATTTATCAAATTGAAGGAAGTTACTAGTCTCAATAGCCTAGTTGTCAGTACCCTGACAATATTTTTTTTGGCTTTGGGCAACCCGAGTTCAAGTCCAGGGTCATCGAACTTTCTTGATACTATACTTTCCTATCATAATAAAAGGCAAAAAATATATTCTTTAAACTGATGCAAGTTAAGCTCCATCCACACACAAAATAGAATCAGCATTTTTTAAGTCATTACATCAACACCTCTCATAATGGGAGTGGGGGAACGGATTCCGACAGCTGTTTTTCTTTTTGCCGTCGGATTCCGTTCCCCCTATGTTTCTTACACAATAAGGTTCTAATATTTATTAAATTGTAGCATTTTGCTAGCCTCAGTAGCCTAGTGGTCAGTCCCCTGCCAATATTTTTTTTTAGCTTTGGGGCAACCCAAGTTCAAGTCCCGGGTCATCGAACTTTCTTGATACTATACTTTCCTATCATAATAAAAAGCAAAAAATATATTCTTTAAACTGTTGCAAGTTTAGCTCCATCCACACACAAAATAGAATCAGCATTTTTTAAGCCATTACATCAACACCTCTCATAATGGGAGTGGGGGAACGGATTCCGACAGCTGTTTTTCTTTTTGCCGTCGGATTCTGTTTCCCCCATATTTCTGACACACTGAGGTTCTTATATTTATCAAATTGATGCTGTTTAAGCTCCATCCACACACAAAATAGAATCAGCATTTTTTAAGTCATTACATCAACACCTCTCATAATGGGAGTGGGGGAACGGATTCCGACAGCTGTTTTTTTGCCGTCGGATTCCGTTCCCCCTATGTTTCTTACACAATAAGGTTCTAATATTTATTAAATTGTAGCATTTTTCTAGCCTCAATAGCCTAGTGGTCAGTCCCCTGACAATATTTTTTTTTAGCTTTGGGGCGACCCGAGTTCAAGTCCCGGGTCATCGAACTTTCTTGATACTATACTTTCCTATCATAATAAAAGGCAAAAAATATATTCTTTAAACTGTTGCAAGTTAAGCTCCATCCACACACAAAACAGAATCAGCATTTTTTAAGCCATTACATCAACACCTCTCATAATGGGAGTGGGGGAACGGATTTCGACAGCTGAACTATTTGCCGTCTGATTCCGTTCCCCCTATGTTTCTTACACAATAAGGTTCTAATATTTATCAAATTGAAGGAAGTTACTAGTCTCAATAGCCTAGTTGTCAGTACCCTGACAATTTTTTTTTTAGCTTTGGGCAACCCGAGTTCAAGTCCAGGGTCGTTGAACTTTCTTGATACTATACTTTCCTATCATAATAAAAGGCAAAAAATATATTCTTTAAACTGATGCAAGTTAAGCTCCATCCACACACAAAATAGAATCAGCATTTTTTAAGTCATTACATCAACACCTCTCATAATGGGAGTGGGGGAACGGATTCCGACAGCTGTTTTTTTGCCGTCGGATTCCGTTCCCCCTATGTTTCTTACACAATAAGGTTCTAATATTTATTAAATTGTAGCATTTTTCGAGCCTCAATAGCCTAGTGGTCAGTCCCCTGACAATATTTTTTTTTAGCTTTGGGGCGACCCGAGTTCAAGTCCCGGGTCATCGAACTTTCTTGATCCTATACTTTCCTATCATAATAAAAGGCAATAAATATATTCTTTAAACTGATGCAAGTTAAGCTCCATCCATACACAAAATAGAATCAGCATTTTTTAAGTCATTACATCAACACCTCTCATAATGGGAGTGGGGGAACGGATTCCGACAGATGTTTTTTTGCCGTCGGATTCCGTTCCCCCTATGTTTCTTACACAATAAGGTTCTAATATTTATTAAATTGTAGCATTTATTTAGCCTCAATAGCCTAGTGGTCAGTCCCCTGACAATATTTTTTTTTAGCTTTGGGGCGACCCGAGTTCAAGTCCCGGGTCATCGAACTTTCTTGATACTATACTTTCCTATCATAATAAAAGGCAAAAAATATATTCTTTAAACTGTTGCAAGTTAAGCTCCATCCACACACAAAATAGAATCAGCATTTTTTAAGCCATTACATCAACACCTCTCATAATGAGAGTGGGGGAACGGATTCCGACAGCTGTTTTTCTTTTTGCCGTCGGATTCTGTTTCCCCCATATTTCTGACACACTGAGGTTCTTATATTTATCAAATTGATGCTGTTTAAGCTCCATCCACACACAAAATAGAATCAGCATTTTTTAAGTCATTACATCAACACCTCTCATAATGGGAGTGGGGGAACGGATTTCGACAGCTGAACTATTTGCCATCGGATTCCGTTCCCCCTATGTTTCTTACACAATAAGGTTCTAATATTTATCAAATTGAAGGAAGTTACTAGTCTCAATAGCCTAGTTGTCAGTACCCTGACAATTGTTTTTTTTAGCTTTGGGCAACCCGAGTTCAAGTCCAGGGTCGTTGAACTTTCTTGATACTATACTTTCCTATCATAATAAAAGGCAAAAAATATATTCTTTAAACTGATGCAAGTTAAGCTCCATCCACACACAAAATAGAATCAGCATTTTTTAAGCCATTACATCAATACCTCTCATAATGGGAGTGGGGGAACGGATTCCGACAGCTGTTTTTTTGCCGTCGGATTCCGTTCCCCCTATGTTTCTTACACAATAAGGTTCTAATATTTATTAAATTGTAGCATATTTCTATACTCAATAGCCTAGTGGTCAGTCCCCTGACAATATTTTTTTTTTAGCTTTGGGGCGACCCGAGTTCAAGTCCCGGGTCATCGAACTTTCTTGATACTATACTTTCCTATCATAATAAAAGGCAAAAAATATATTCTTTAAACTGTTGCAAGTTAAGCTCCATCCACACACAAAATAGAATCAGCATTTTTTAAGTCATTACATCAACACCTCTCATAATGGGAGTGGGGGAACGGATTCCGACAGCTGTTTTTTTGCCGTCGGATTCCGTTCCCCCTATGTTTCTTACACAATAAGGTTCTAATATTTATCAAATTGAAGGAAGTTACTAGTCTCAATAGCCTAGTGGTCAGTCCCCTAACAATATTTTTTTTTAGCTTTGGGGCGACCCGAGTTCAAGTCCCGGGTCATCGAACTTTCTTGATCCTATACTTTCCTATCATAATAAAAGGCAATAAATATATTCTTTAAACTGATGCAAGTTAAGCTCCATCCACACACAAAATAGAATCAGCATTTTTTAAGTCATTACATCAACACCTCTCATAATGGGAGTGGGGGAACGGATTCCGACAGCTGTTTTTTTGCCGTCGGATTCCGTTCCCCCTATGTTTCTTACACAATAAGGTTCTAATATTTATTAAATTGTAGCATTTTTCTAGTCTCAATAGCCTAGTGGTCAGTCCCCTGACAATATTTTTTTTTTGCTTTGGGGCGACCCGAGTTCAAGTCCAGGGTCGTCGAACTTTCTTGATACTATACTTTCCTATCATAATAAAAGGCAAAAAATATATTCTTTAAACTGATGCAAGTTAAGCTCCATCCACACACAAAATAGAATCAGCATTTTTTAAGCCATTACATCAACACCTCTCATAATGGGAGTGGGGGAACGGATTCCGACAGCTGTTTTTTTGCCGTCGGATTCCGTTCCCCCTATGTTTCTTACACAATAAGGTTCTAATATTTATTAAATTGTAGCATTTTTCTAGTCTCAATAGCCTAGTGGTCAGTCCCCTGACAATATTTTTTTTTAGCTTTGGGGCGACCCGAGTTCAAGTCCAGGGTCGTCGAACTTTCTTGATACTATACTTTCCTATCATAATAAAAGGCAAAAAATATATTCTTTAAACTGATGCAAGTTAAGCTCCATCCACACACAAAACAGAATCAGCATTTTTTAAGCCATTACATCAACACCTCTCATAATGGGAGTGGGGGAACGGATTTCGACAGCTGAACTATTTGCCGTCGGATTCCGTTCCCCCTATGTTTCTTACACAATAAGGTTCTAATATTTATCAAATTGAAGGAAGTTACTAGTCTCAATAGCCTAGTTGTCAGTACCCTGACAATTTTTTTTTTAGCTTTGGGCAACCCGAGTTCAAGTCCAGGGTCGTTGAACTTTCTTGATACTATACTTTCCTATCATAATAAAAGGCAAAAAATATATTCTTTAAACTGATGCAAGTTAAGCTCCATCCACACACAAAATAGAATCAGCATTTTTTAAGTCATTACATCAACACCTATCATAATGGGAGTGGGGGAACGGATTCCGACAGCTGTTTTTTTGCCGTCGGATTCCGTTCCCCCTATGTTTCTTACACAATAAGGTTCTAATATTTATTAAATTGTAGCAATTTTCTAGCCTCAATAGCCTAGTGGTCAGTCCCCTGACAATATTTTTTTTTAGCTTTGGGGCGACCCGAGTTCAAGTCCAGGGTCGTCGAACTTTCTTGATACTATACTTTCCTATCATAATAAAAGGCAAAAAATATATTTTTTAAACTGATGCAAGTTAAGCTCCATCCACACACAAAATAGAATCAGCATTTTTTAAGTCATTACATCAACACCTCTCATAATGGGAGTGGGGGAACGGATTCCGACAGCTGTTTTTTTGCCGTCGGATTCCGTTCCCCCTATGTTTCTTACACAATAAGGTTCTAATATTTATTAAATTGTAGCATTTTTTGAGCCTCAATAGCCTAGCGGTCAGTCCCCTGACAATATTTTTTTTTAGCTTTGGGGCGACCCGAGTTCAAGTCCCGGGTCATCGAACTTTCTTGATCCTATACTTTCCTATCATAATAAAAGGCAATAAATATATTCTTTAAACTGATGCAAGTTAAGCTCCATCCACACACAAAATAGAATCAGCATTTTTTAAGTCATTACATCAACACCTCTCATAATGGGAGTGGGGGAACGGATTCCGACAGCTGTTTTTTTGCCGTCGGATTCCGTTCCCCCTATGTTTCTTACACAATAAGGTTCTTATATTTATTAAATTGTAGCATTTTACTAGCCTCAGTAGCCTAGTGGTCAGTCCCCTGACAATATTTTTTTTTAGCTTTGGGGCGACCCGAGTTCAAGTCCCGGGTCTTCGAACTTTCTTGATACTATACTTTCCTATCATAATAAAAGGCAAAAAATATATTCTTTAAACTGTTGCAAGTTAAGCTCCATCCACACACAAAATAGAATCAGCATTTTTTAAGCCATTACATCAACACCTCTCATAATGGGAGTGGGGGAACGGATTCTGACAGCTGTTTTTTTGCCGTCGGATTCCGTTCCCCCTATGTTTCTTACACAATAAGGTTCTAATATTTATTAAATTGTAGCATTTTTCTAGCCTCAATAGCCTAGTGGTCAGTCCCCTGACAATATTTTTTTTTAGCTTTGGGGCGACCCGAGTTCAAGTCCCGGGTCATCGAACTTTCTTGATACTATACTTTCCTATCATAATAAAAGGCAAAAAATATATTCTTTAAACTGTTGCAAGTTAAGCTCCATCCACACACAAAATAGAATCAGCATTTTTTAAGTCATTACATCAACACCTCTCATAATGGGAATGGGGGAACGGATTCTGACAACTGTTTTTCTTTTTGCCGTCGGATTCCGTTCCCCCATGTTTCTTACACAATAAGGTTCTAATATTTATTAAATTGTAGCATTTTGCTAGCCTCAGTAGCCTAGTGGTCAGTCCCCTGACAATATTTTTTTTTAGCTTTGGGGCAACCCGAGTTCAAGTCCCGGGTCATCGAACTTTCTTGATACTATACTTTCCTATCATAATAAAAAGCAAAAAATATATTCTTTAAACTGTTGCAAGTTTAGCTCCATCCACACACAAAATAGAATCAGCATTTTTTAAGCCATTACATCAACACCTCTCATAATGGGAGTGGGGGAACGGATTCCGACAGCTGTTTTTCTTTTTGCCGTCGGATTCTGTTTCCCCCATATTTCTGACACACTGAGGTTCTTATATTTATCAAATTGATGCTGTTTAAGCTCCATCCTCACACAAAATAGAATCAGCATTTTTTAAGTCATTACATCAACACCTCTCATAATGGGAGTGGGGGAACGGATTTCGACAGCTGAACTATTTGCCGTCGGATTCCGTTCCCCCTATGTTTCTTACACAATAAGGTTCTAATATTTATCAAATTGAAGGAAGTTACTAGTCTCAATAGCCTAGTTGTCAGTACCCTCACAATATTTTTTTTAGCTTTGGGCAACCCGAGTTCAAGTCCAGGGTCGTCGAACTTTCTTGATACTATACTTTCCTATCATAATAAAAGGCAAAAAATATATTCTTTAAACTGATGCAAGTTAAGCTCCATCCACACACAAAATAGAATCAGCATTTTTTAAGTCATTACATCAACACCTCTCATAATGGGAGTGGGGGAACGGATTCCGACAGCTGTTTTTTTGCCGTCGGATTCTGTTCCCCCTATGTTTCTTACACAATAAGGTTCTAATATTTATTAAATTGTAGCATTTTTCTAGCCTCAATAGCCTAGTGGTCAGTCCCCTGACAATATTTTTTTTTAGCTTTGGGGCGACCCGAGTTCAAGTCCCGGGTCATCGAACTTTCTTGATACTATACTTTCCTATCATAATAAAAGGCAAAAAATATATTCTTTAAACTGTTGCAAGTTAAGCTCCATCCACACACAAAATAGAATCAGCATTTTTTAAGCCATTACATTAACACCTCTCATAATGGGAGTGGGGGAACGGATTCCGACTGCTGTTTTTCTTTTTGCCGTCGGATTCTGTTTCCCCCATATTTCTGACACACTGAGGTTCTTATATTTATCAAATTGATGCTGTTTAAGCTCCATCCACACACAAAATAGAATCAGCATTTTTTAAGTCATTACATCAACACCTCTCATAATGAGAGTGGGGGAACGGATTTCGACAGCTGAACTATTTGCTGTCGGATTCCGTTCCCCCTATGTTTCTTACACAATAAGGTTCTAATATTTATCAAATTGAAGGAAGTTACTAGTCTCAATAGCCTAGTGGTCAGTCCCCTGACAATATTTTTTTTAGCTTTGGGGCGACCCGAGTTCAAGTCCCGGGTCATCGAACTTTCTTGATCCTATACTTTCCTATCATAATAAAAGGCAATAAATATATTCTTTAAACTGATGCAAGTTAAGCTCCATCCACACACAAAATAGAATCAGCATTTTTTAAGTCATTACATCAACACCTCTCATAATGGGAGTGGGGGAACGGATTCCGACAGCTGTTTTTTTGCCGTCGGATTCCGTTCCCCCTATGTTTCTTACACAATAAGGTTCTAATATTTATTAAATTGTAGCATTTTTCTAGCCTCAATAGCCTAGTGGTCAGTCCCCTGACAATATTTTTTTTTAGCTTTGGGGCGACCCGAGTTCAAGTCCCGGGTCATCGAACTTTCTTGATACTATACTTTCCTATCATAATAAAAGGCAAAAAATATATTCTTTAAACTGTTGCAAGTTAAGCTCCATCCACACACAAAATAGAATCAGCATTTTTTAAGCCATTACATCAACACCTCTCATAATGGGAGTGGGGGAACGGATTTCGACAGCTGAACTATTTGCCGTCGGATTCCGTTCCCCCTATGTTTCTTACACAATAAGGTTCTAATATTTATTAAATTGTAGCATTTTTCTAGTCTCAATAGCCTAGTTGTCAGTACCCTGACAATATATTTTTTTAGCTTTGGGGCGACCCGAGTTCAAGTCCAGGGTCGTCGAACTTTCTTGATACTATACTTTCCTATCATAATAAAAGGCAAAAAATATATTCTTTAAACTGATGCAAGTTAAGCTCCATCCACACACAAAATAGAATCAGCATTTTTTAAGCCATTACATCAACACCTCTCATAATGGGAGTGGGGGAACGGATTCCGACAGCTGTTTTTTTGCCGTCGGATTCCGTTCCCCCTATGTTTCTTACACAATAAGGTTCTAATATTTATTAAATTGTAGCATTTTTCTAGCCTAAATAGCCTAGTGGTCCCCTGACAATATTTTTTTTTAGCTTTGGGGCGACCCGAGTTCAAGTCCCGGGTCATCGAACTTTCTTGATACTATACTTTCCTATCATAATAAAAGGCAATAAATATATTCTTTAAACTGATGCAAGTTAAGCTCCATCCACACACAAAATAGAATCAGCATTTTTTAAGTCATTACATCAACACCTCTCATAATGGGAGTGGGGGAACGGATTCCGACAGCTGTTTTTTTGCCGTCGGATTCCGTTCCCCCTATGTTTCTTACACAATAAGGTTCTAATATTTATTAAATTGTAGCATTTTTCTAGCCTCAATAGCCTAGTGGTCAGTCCCCTGACAATATTTTTTTTTAGCTTTGGGGCGACCCGAGTTCAAGTCCAGGGTCGTCGAACTTTCTTGATACTATACTTTCCTATCATAATAAAAGGCAAAAAATATATTCTTTAAACTGATGCAAGTTAAGCTCCATCCACACACAAAATAGAATCAGTATTTTTTAAGTCATTACATCAACACCTCTCATAATGGGAGTGGGGGAATGGATTCCGACAGCTGTTTTTTTGCCGTCGGATTCCGTTCCCCCTATGTTTCTTACACAATAAGGTTCTAATATTTATTAAATTGTAGCATTTTTCTAGCCTCAATAGCCTAGTGGTCAGTCCCCTGACAATATTTTTTTTTAGCTTTGGGGCGACCCGAGTTCAAGTCCAGGGTCGTCGAACTTTATTGATACTATACTTTCCTATCATAATAAAAGGCAAAAAATATATTCTTTAAACTGATGCAAGTTAAGCTCCATCCACACACAACATAGAATCAGCATTTTTTAAGCCATTACACCAACACCATAATGGGAGTGGGGGAACGGATTCCGACAGCTGTTTTTTTGCCTGTCGGATTCCGTTCCCCCTATGTTTCTTACACAATAAGGTTCTAATATTTATTAAATTGTAGCATTTTTCTAGCCTCAATAGCCTAGTGGTCAGTCCCCTGACAATATTTTTTTTTAGCTTTGGGGCGACCCGAGTTCAAGTCCAGGGTCGTCGAACTTTCTTGATACTATACTTTCCTATCATAATAAAAGGCAAAAAATATATTCTTTAAACTGATGCAAGTTAAGCTCCATCCACACACAAAATAGAATCAGTATTTTTTAAGTCATTACATCAACACCTCTCATAATGGGAGTGGGGGAATGGATTCCGACAGCTGTTTTTTTGCCGTCGGATTCCGTTCCCCCTATGTTTCTTACACAATAAGGTTCTAATATTTATTAAATTGTAGCATTTTTCTAGCCTCAATAGCCTAGTGGTCAGTCCCCTGACAATATTTTTTTTTAGCTTTGGGGCGACCCGAGTTCAAGTCCAGGGTCGTCGAACTTTATTGATACTATACTTTCCTATCATAATAAAAGGCAAAAAATATATTCTTTAAACTGATGCAAGTTAAGCTCCATCCACACACAACATAGAATCAGCATTTTTTAAGCCATTACACCAACACCATAATGGGAGTGGGGGAACGGATTCCGACAGCTGTTTTTTTGCCGTCGGATTCCGTTCCCCCTATGTTTCTTACACAATAAGGTTCTAATATTTATTAAATTGTAGTATTTTTCTAGCCTAAATAGCCTAGTGTTCAGTCCCCTGACAATATTTTTTTTTAGCTTTGGGGCGACCCGAGTTCAAGTCCCGGGTCATCGAACTTTCTTGATACTATACTTTCCTATCATAATAAAAGGCAAAAAATATATTCTTTAAACTGTTGCAAGTTAAGCTCCATCCACACACAAAATAGAATCAGCATTTTTTAAGTCATTACATCAACACCTCTCATAATGGGAGTGGGGGAACGGATTCCGACAGCTGTTTTTTTGCCGTCGGATTCCGTTCCCCCTATGTTTCTTACACAATAAGGTTCTAATATTTATCAAATTGAAGGAAGTTACTAGTCTCAATAGCCTAGTTGTCAGTACCCTGACAATTTTTTTTTTAGCTTTGGGCAACCCGAGTTCAAGTCCAGGGTCGTCGAACTTTCTTGATACTATACTTTCCTATCATAATAAAAGGCAAAAAATATATTCTTTAAACTGATGCAAGTTAAGCTCCATCCACACACAAAATAGAATCAGCATTTTTTAAGTCATTACATCAACACCTCTCATAATGGGAGTGGGGGAACGGATTCCGACAGCTGTTTTTTTGCCGTCGGATTCCGTTCCCCCTATGTTTCTTACACAATAAGGTTCTAATATTTATCAAATTGAAGGAAGTTACTAGTCTCAATAGCCTAGTGGTCAGTCCCCTAACAATATTTTTTTTTAGCTTTGGGGCGACCCGAGTTCAAGTCCCGGGTCATCGAACTTTCTTGATCCTATACTTTCCTATCATACTAAAAGGCAATAAATATATTCTTTAAACTGATGCAAGTTAAGCTCCATCCACACACAAAATAGAATCAGCATTTTTTAAGTCATTACATCAACACCTCTCATAATGGGAGTGGGGGAACGGATTCCGACAGCTGTTTTTTTGCCGTCGGATTCCGTTCCCCCTATGTTTCTTACACAATAAGGTTCTAATATTTATTAAATTGTAGCATTTTTCTAGCCTCAATAGCCTAGTGGTCAGTCCCCTGACAATATTTTTTTTTAGCTTTGGGGCGACCCGAGTTCAAGTCCAGGGTCGTCGAACTTTCTTGATACTATACTTTCCTATCATAATAAAAGGCAAAAAATATATTCTTTAAACTGATGCAAGTTAAGCTCCATCCACACACAAAATAGAATCAGCATTTTTTAAGCCATTACATCAACACCTCTCATAATGGGAGTGGGGGAACGGATTCCGACAGCTGTTTTTTTGCCGTCGGATTCCGTTCCCCCTATGTTTCTTACACAATAAGGTTCTAATATTTATTAAATTGTAGCATTTTTCTTGCCTAAATAGCCTAGTGGTCAGTCCCCTGACAATATTTTTTTTTAGCTTTGGGGCGACCTGAGTTCAAGTCCCGGGTCATCGAACTTTCTTGATCCTATACTTTCCTATCATAATAAAAGGCAAAAAATATATTCTTTAAACTGATGCAAGTTAAGCTCCATCCACACACAAAATAGAATCAGCATTTTTTAAGTCATTACATCAACACCTCTCATAATGGGAGTGGGGGAACGGATTCCGACAGCTGTTTTTTTGCCGTCGGATTCCGTTCCCCCTATGTTTCTTACACAATAAGGTTCTAATATTTATCAAATTGAAGGAAGTTACTAGTCTCAATAGCCTAGTGGTCAGTCCCCTGACAATATTTTTTTTTAGCTTTGGGGCGACCCGAGTTCAAGTCCCGGGTCATCGAACTTTCTTGATCCTATACTTTCCTATCATAATAAAAGGCAAAAAATATATTATTTAAACTGATGCAAGTTAAGCTCCATCCACACACAAAATAGAATCAGCATTTTTTAAGCCATTACATCAACACCTCTCATAATGGGAGTGGGGGAACGGATTTCGACAGCTGAACTATTTGCCGTCGGATTCCGTTCCCCCTATGTTTCTTACACAATAAGGTTCTAATATTTATCAAATTGAAGGAAGTTACTAGTCTCAATAGCCTAGTGGTCAGTACCCTCACAATTTTTTTTTTAGCTTTGGGCAACCCGAGTTCAAGTCCAGGGTCGTCGAACTTTCTTGATACTATACTTTCCTATCATAATAAAAGGCAAAAAATATATTCTTTAAACTGATGCAAGTTAAGCTCCATCCACACACAAAATAGAATCAGCATTTTTTAAGTCATTACATCAACACCTCTCATAATGGGAGTGGGGGAACGGATTCCGACAGCTGTTTTTTTGCCGTCGGATTCCGTTCCCCCTATGTTTCTTACACAATAAGGTTCTAATATTTATTAAATTGTAGCATTTTTCTAGCCTCAATAGCCTAGTGGTCAGTCCCCTGACAATATTTTTTTTTAGCTTTGGGGCGACCCGAGTTCAAGTCCAGGGTCGTCGAACTTTCTTGATACTATACTTTCCTATCATAATAAAAGGCAAAAAATATATTCTTTAAACTGATGCAAGTTAAGCTCCATCCACACACAAAATAGAATCAGCATTTTTTAAGCCATTACATCAACACCTCTCATAATGGGAGTGGGGGAACGGATTCCGACAGCTGTTTTTTTGCCGTCGGATTCCGTTCCCCCTATGTTTCTTACACAATAAGGTTCTAATATTTATTAAATTGTAGCATTTTTCTTGCCTAAATAGCCTAGTGGTCAGTCCCCTGACAATATTTTTTTTTAGCTTTGGGGCGACCCGAGTTCAAGTCCCGGGTCATCGAACTTTCTTGATCCTATACTTTCCTATCATAATAAAAGGCAAAAAATATATTCTTTAAACTGATGCAAGTTAAGCTCCATCCACACACAAAATAGAATCAGCATTTTTTAAGTCATTACATCAACACCTCTCATAATGGGAGTGGGGGAACGGATTCCGACAGCTGTTTTTTTGCCGTCGGATTCCGTTCCCCCTATGTTTCTTACACAATAAGGTTCTAATATTTATCAAATTGAAGGAAGTTACTAGTCTCAATAGCCTAGTGGTCAGTCCCCTGACAATATTTTTTTTTAGCTTTGGGGCGACCCGAGTTCAAGTCCCGGGTCATCGAACTTTCTTGATCCTATACTTCCCTATCATAATAAAAGGCAAAAAATATATTATTTAAACTGATGCAAGTTAAGCTCCATCCACACACAAAATAGAATCAGCATTTTTTAAGTCATTACATCAACACCTCTCATAATGGGAGTGGGGGAACGGATTCCGACAGCTGTTTTTTTGCCGTCGGATTCCGTTCCCCCTATGTTTCTTACACAATAAGGTTCTAATATTTATTAAATTGTAGCATTTTTCTAGCCTCAATAGCCTAGTGGTCAGTCCCCTGACAATATTTTTTTTTAGCTTTGGGGCGACCCGAGTTCAAGTCCAGGGTCGTCGAACTTTCTTGATACTATACTTTCCTATCATAATAAAAGGCAAAAAATATATTCTTTAAACTGATGCAAGTTAAGCTCCATCCACACACAAAATAGAATCAGCATTTTTTAAGCCATTACATCAACACCTCTCATAATGGGAGTGGGGGAACGGATTCCGACAGCTGTTTTTTTGCCGTCGGATTCCGTTCCCCCTATGTTTCTTACACAATAAGGTTCTAATATTTATTAAATTGTAGCATTTTTCTAGCCTAAATAGCCTAGTGGTCAGTCCCCTGACAATATTTTTTTTTAGCTTTGGGGCGACCCGAGTTCAAGTCCCGGGTCATCGAACTTTCTTGATACTATACTTTCCTATCATAATAAAAGGCAAAAAATATATTCTTTAAACTGTTGCAAGTTAAGCTCCATCCACACACAAAATAGAATCAGCATTTTTTAAGCCATTACATCAACACCCCTCATAATGAGAGTGGGGGAACGGATTTCGACAGCTGAACTATTTGCTGTCGGATTCCGTTCCCCCTATGTTTCTTACACAATAAGGTTCTAATATTTATCAAATTGAAGGAAGTTACTAGTCTCAATAGCCTAGTGGTCAGTCCCCTGACAATATTTATTTTTAGCTTTGGGGCGACCCGAGTTCAAGTCCCGGGTCATCGAACTTTCTTGATCCTATACTTTCCTATCATAATAAAAGGCAAAAAATATATTATTTAAACTGATGCAAGTTAAGCTCCATCCACACACAAAATAGAATCAGCATTTTTTAAGCCATTACATCAACACCTCTCATAATGGGAGTGGGGGAACGGATTTCGACAGCTGAACTATTTGCCGTCGGATTCCGTTCCCCCTATGTTTCTTACACAATAAGGTTCTAATATTTATTAAATTGTAGCATTTTTCTAGCCTCAATAGCCTAGTGGTCAGTCCGCTGACAATATTTTTTTTTAGCTTTGGGGCGACCCGAGTTCAAGTCCAGGGTCGTCGAACTTTCTTGATACTATACTTTCCTATCATAATAAAAGGCAAAAAATATATTCTTTAAACTGATGCAAGTTAAGCTCCATCCACACACAAAATAGAATCAGCATTTTTTAAGCCATTACATCAACACCTCTCATAATGGGAGTGGGGGAACGGATTCCGACAGCTGTTTTTTTGCCGTCGGATTCCGTTCCCCCTATGTTTCTTACACAATAAGGTTCTAATATTTATTAAATTGTAGCATTTTTCTAGACTCAATAGCTTAGTGGTCAGTCCCCTGACAATATTTTTTTTTTAGCTTTGGGGCGACCCGAGTTCAAGTCCCGGGTCATCGAACTTTCTTGATACTATACTTTCCTATCATAATAAAAAGGCAAAAAATATATTCTTTAAACTGTTGCAAGTTAAGCTCCATCCACACACAAAATAGAATCAGCATTTTTTAAGCCATTACATCAACACCTCTCATAATGGGAGTGGGGGAACGGATTTCGACAGCTGAACTATTTGCTGTCGGATTCCGTTCCCCCTATGTTTCTTACACAATAAGGTTCTAATATTTATCAAATAGAAGGAAGTTACTAGTCTCAATAGCCTAGTGGTCAGTACCCTAACATTATTTTTTTTTAGCTTTGGGGCGACCCGAGTTCAAGTCCCGGGTCATCGAACTTTCTTGATCCTATACTTTCCTATCATAATAAAAGGCAATAAATATATTCTTTAAACTGATGCAAGTTAAGCTCCATCCACACACAAAATAGAATCAGCATTTTTTAAGTCATTACATCAACACCTCTCATAATGGGAGTGGGGGAACGGATTCCGACAGCTGTTTTTTTGCCGTCGGATTCCGTTCCCCCTATGTTTCTTACACAATAAGGTTCTAATATTTATCAAATTGAAGGAAGTTACTAGTCTCAATAGCCTAGTGGTCAGTCCCCTAACAATATTTTTTTTTAGCTTTGGGGCGACCCGAGTTCAAGTCCCGGGTCATCGAACTTTCTTGATCCTATACTTTCCTATCATAATAAAAGGCAATAAATATATTCTTTAAACTGATGCAAGTTAAGCTCCATCCACACACAAAATAGAATCAGCATTTTTTAAGTCATTACATCAACACCTCTCATAATGGGAGTGGGGGAACGGATTCCGACAGCTGTTTTTTTGCCGTCGGATTCCGTTCCCCCTATGTTTCTTAGACAATAAGGTTCTAATATTTATTAAATTGTAGCATTTTTCTAGCCTAAATAGCCTAGTGGTCAGTCCCCTGACAATATTTTTTTTAGCTTTGGGGCGACCCGAGTTCAAGTCCCGGGTCATCGAACTTTCTTGATACTATACTTTCCTATCATAATAAAAGGCAAAAAATATATTCTTTAAACTGTTGCAAGTTAAGCTCCATCCACACACAAAATAGAATCAGCATTTTTTAAGCCATTACATCAACACCTCTCATAATGAGAGTGGGGGAACGGATTTCGACAGCTGAACTATTTGCTATCGGATTCCGTTCCCCCTATGTTTCTTACACAATAAGGTTCTAATATTTATCAAATTGAAGGAAGTTACTAGTCTCAATAGCCTAGTGGTCAGTCCCCTAACAATATTTTTTTTTAGCTTTGGGGCGACCCGAGTTCAAGTCCCGGGTCATCGAACTTTCTTGATCCTATACTTTCCTATCATAATAAAAGGCAAAAAATATATTATTTAAACTGATGCAAGTTAAGCTCCATCCACACACAAAATAGAATCAGCATTTTTTAAGTCATTACATCAACACCTCTCATAATGGGAGTGGGGGAACGGATTCCGACAGCTGTTTTTTTGCCGTCGGATTCCGTTCCCCCTATGTTTCTTACACAATAAGGTTCTAATATTTATCAAATTGAAGGAAGTTACTAGTCTCAATAGCCTAGTGGTCAGTCCCCTAACAATATTTTTTTTTAGCTTTGGGGCGACCCGAGTTCAAGTCCCGGGTCATCGAACTTTCTTGATCCTATACTTTCCTATCATAATAA
The DNA here is from genome assembly GCF_951802725.1 of Rutilus rutilus. Taxonomy (NCBI): domain Eukaryota; kingdom Metazoa; phylum Chordata; class Actinopteri; order Cypriniformes; family Leuciscidae; genus Rutilus; species Rutilus rutilus. The sequence continues at coordinate 7,876,882 of NC_140228.1, forward strand.
AAGGCAATAAATATATTCTTTAAACTGATGCAAGTTAAGCTCCATCCACACACAAAATAGAATCAGCATTTTTTAAGTCATTACATCAACACCTCTCATAATGGGAGTGGGGGAACGGATTCCGACAGCTGTTTTTTTGCCGTCGGATTCCGTTCCCCCTATGTTTCTTACACAATAAGGTTCTAATATTTATTAAATTGTAACACTTTTCTAGCCTCAATAGCCTAGTGGTCAGTCCCCTGACAATATTTTTTTTTAGCTTTGGGGCGACCCGAGTTCAAGTCCAGGGTCGTCGAACTTTCTTGATACTATACTTTCCTATCATAATAAAAGGCAAAAAATATATTCTTTAAACTGATGCAAGTTAAGCTCCATCCACACACAAAATAGAATCAGCATTTTTTAAGCCATTACATCAACACCTCTCATAATGGGAGTGGGGGAACGGATTCCGACAGCTGTTTTTTTGCCGTCGGATTCCGTTCCCCCTATGTTTCTTACACAATAAGGTTCTAATATTTATTAAATTGTAGTATTTTTCTAGCCTAAATAGCCTAGTGGTCAGTCCCCTGACAATATTTTTTTTTAGCTTTGGGGCGACCCGAGTTCAAGTCCCGGGTCATCGAACTTTCTTGATACTATACTTTCCTATCATAATAAAAGGCAAAAAATATATTCTTTAAACTGTTGCAAGTTAAGCTCCATCCACACACAAAATGGAATCAGCATTTTTTAAGTCATTACATCAACACCTCTCATAATGGGAGTGGGGGAACGGATTCCGACAGCTGTTTTTTTGCCGTCGGATTCCGTTCCCCCTATGTTTCTTACACAATAAGGTTCTAATATTTATCAAATTGAAGGAAGTTACTAGTCTCAATAGCCTAGTGGTCAGTCCCCTAACAATATTTTTTTTTAGCTTTGGGGCGACCCGAGTTCAAGTCCCGGGTCATCGAACTTTCTTGATCCTATACTTTCCTATCATAATAAAAGGTAATAAATATATTCTTTAAACTGATGCAAGTTAAGCTCCATCCACACACAAAATAGAATCAGCATTTTTTAAGTCATTACATCAACACCTCTCATAATGGGAGTGGGGGAACGGATTCCGACAGCTGTTTTTTTGCCGTCGGATTCCGTTCCCCCTATGTTTCTTACACAATAAGGTTCTAATATTTATTAAATTGTAGCATTTTTCTGGCCTCAATAGCCTAGTGGTCAGTCCCCTGACAATATTTTTTTTTAGCTTTGGGGCGACCCGAGTTCAAGTCCAGGGTCGTCGAACTTTCTTGATACTATACTTTCCTATCATAATAAAAGGCAAAAAATATATTCTTTAAACTGATGCAAGTTAAGCTCCATCCACACACAAAATAGAATCAGCATTTTTTAAGCCATTACATCAAAACCTCTCATAATGGGAGTGGGGGAACGGATTCCGACAGCTGTTTTTTTGCCGTCGGATTCCGTTCCCCCTATGTTTCTTACACAATAAGGTTCTAATATTTATCAAATTGAAGGAAGTTACTAGTCTCAATAGCCTAGTGGTCAGTCCCCTAACAATATTTTTTTTTAGCTTTGGGGCGACCCGAGTTCAAGTCCCGGGTCATCGAACTTTCTTGATCCTATACTTTCCTATCATAATAAAAGGCAAAAAATATATTATTTAAACTGATGCAAGTTAAGCTCCATCCACACACAAAATAGAATCAGCATTTTTTAAGTCATTACATCAACACCTCTCATAATGGGAGTGGGGGAACGGATTCCGACAGCTGTTTTTTTGCCGTCGGATTCCGTTCCCCCTATGTTTCTTACACAATAAGGTTCTAATATTTATCAAATTGAAGGAAGTTACTAGTCTCAATAGCCTAGTGGTCAGTCCCCTAACAATATTTTTTTTTAGCTTTGGGGCGACCCGAGTTCAAGTCCCGGGTCATCGAACTTTCTTGATCCTATACTTTCCTATCATAATAAAAGGCAATAAATATATTCTTTAAACTGATGCAAGTTAAGCTCCATCCACACACAAAATAGAATCAGCATTTTTTAAGTCATTACATCAACACCTCTCATAATGGGAGTGGGGGAACGGATTCCGACAGCTGTTTTTTTGCCGTCGGATTCCGTTCCCCCTATGTTTCTTACACAATAAGGTTCTAATATTTATCAAATTGAAGGAAGTTACTAGTCTCAATAGCCTAGTGGTCAGTACCCTCACAATTTTTTTTTTAGCTTTGGGCAACCCGAGTTCAAGTCCAGGGTCGTCGAACTTTCTTGATACTATACTTTCCTATCATAATAAAAGGCAAAAAATATATTCTTTAAACTGATGCAAGTTAAGCTCCATCCACACACAAAATAGAATCAGCATTTTTTAAGTCATTACATCAACACCTCTCATAATGGGAGTGGGGGAACGGATTCCGACAGCTGTTTTTTTGCCGTCGGATTCCGTTCCCCCTATGTTTCTTACACAATAAGGTTCTAATATTTATTAAATTGTAGCATTTTTCTAGCCTCAATAGCCTAGTGGTCAGTCCCCTGACAATATTTTTTTTTAGCTTTGGGGCGACCCGAGTTCAAGTCCAGGGTCGTCGAACTTTCTTGATACTATACTTTCCTATCATAATAAAAGGCAAAAAATATATTCTTTAAACTGATGCAAGTTAAGCTCCATCCACACACAAAATAGAATCAGCATTTTTTAAGCCATTACATCAACACCTCTCATAATGGGAGTGGGGGAACGGATTCCGACAGCTGTTTTTTTGCCGTCGGATTCCGTTCCCCCTATGTTTCTTACACAATAAGGTTCTAATATTTATTAAATTGTAGCATTTTTCTTGCCTAAATAGCCTAGTGGTCAGTCCCCTGACAATATTTTTTTTTAGCTTTGGGGCGACCCGAGTTCAAGTCCCGGGTCATCGAACTTTCTTGATCCTATACTTTCCTATCATAATAAAAGGCAAAAAATATATTCTTTAAACTGATGCAAGTTAAGCTCCATCCACACACAAAATAGAATCAGCATTTTTTAAGTCATTACATCAACACCTCTCATAATGGGAGTGGGGGAACGGATTCCGACAGCTGTTTTTTTGCCGTCGGATTCCGTTCCCCCTATGTTTCTTACACAATAAGGTTCTAATATTTATCAAATTGAAGGAAGTTACTAGTCTCAATAGCCTAGTGGTCAGTCCCCTGACAATATTTTTTTTTAGCTTTGGGGCGACCCGAGTTCAAGTCCCGGGTCATCGAACTTTCTTGATCCTATACTTCCCTATCATAATAAAAGGCAAAAAATATATTATTTAAACTGATGCAAGTTAAGCTCCATCCACACACAAAATAGAATCAGCATTTTTTAAGTCATTACATCAACACCTCTCATAATGGGAGTGGGGGAACGGATTCCGACAGCTGTTTTTTTGCCGTCGGATTCCGTTCCCCCTATGTTTCTTACACAATAAGGTTCTAATATTTATTAAATTGTAGCATTTTTCTAGCCTCAATAGCCTAGTGGTCAGTCCCCTGACAATATTTTTTTTTAGCTTTGGGGCGACCCGAGTTCAAGTCCAGGGTCGTCGAACTTTCTTGATACTATACTTTCCTATCATAATAAAAGGCAAAAAATATATTCTTTAAACTGATGCAAGTTAAGCTCCATCCACACACAAAATAGAATCAGCATTTTTTAAGCCATTACATCAACACCTCTCATAATGAGAGTGGGGGAACGGATTTCGACAGCTGAACTATTTGCTGTCGGATTCCGTTCCCCCTATGTTTCTTACACAATAAGGTTCTAATATTTATCAAATTGAAGGAAGTTACTAGTCTCAATAGCCTAGTGGTCAGTCCCCTGACAATATTTTTTTTTAGCTTTGGGGCGACCCGAGTTCAAGTCCCGGGTCATCGAACTTTCTTGATCCTATACTTTCCTATCATAATAAAAGGCAAAAAATATATTATTTAAACTGATGCAAGTTAAGCTCCATCCACACACAAAATAGAATCAGCATTTTTTAAGCCATTACATCAACACCTCTCATAATGGGAGTGGGGGAACGGATTTCGACAGCTGAACTATTTGCCGTCGGATTCCGTTCCCCCTATGTTTCTTACACAATAAGGTTCTAATATTTATCAAATTGAAGGAAGTTACTAGTCTCAATAGCCTAGTTGTCAGTACCCTGACAATTTTTTTTTTAGCTTTGGGCAACCCGAGTTCAAGTCCAGGGTCGTCGAACTTTCTTGATACTATACTTTCCTATCATAATAAAAGGCAAAAAATATATTCTTTAAACTGATGCAAGTTAAGCTCCATCCACACACAAAATAGAATCAGCATTTTTTAAGCCATTACATCAACACCTCTCATAATGGGAGTGGGGGAACGGATTCCGACAGCTGTTTTTTTGCCGTCGGATTCCGTTCCCCCTATGTTTCTTACACAATAAGGTTCTAATATTTATTAAATTGTAGCATTTTTCTAGACTCAATAGCTTAGTGGTCAGTCCCCTGACAATATTTTTTTTTTAGCTTTGGGGCGACCCGAGTTCAAGTCCCGGGTCATCGAACTTTCTTGATACTATACTTTCCTATCATAATAAAAAGGCAAAAAATATATTCTTTAAACTGTTGCAAGTTAAGCTCCATCCACACACAAAATAGAATCAGCATTTTTTAAGCCATTACATCAACACCTCTCATAATGGGAGTGGGGAACGGATTTCGACAGCTGAACTATTTGCTGTCGGATTCCGTTCCCCCTATGTTTCTTACACAATAAGGTTCTAATATTTATCAAATAGAAGGAAGTTACTAGTCTCAATAGCCTAGTGGTCAGTACCCTAACATTATTTTTTTTTAGCTTTGGGGCGACCCGAGTTCAAGTCCCGGGTCATCGAACTTTCTTGATCCTATACTTTCCTATCATAATAAAAGGCAATAAATATATTCTTTAAACTGATGCAAGTTAAGCTCCATCCACACACAAAATAGAATCAGCATTTTTTAAGTCATTACATCAACACCTCTCATAATGGGAGTGGGGGAACGGATTCCGACAGCTGTTTTTTTGCCGTCGGATTCCGTTCCCCCTATGTTTCTTACACAATAAGGTTCTAATATTTATCAAATTGAAGGAAGTTACTAGTCTCAATAGCCTAGTGGTCAGTCCCCTAACAATATTTTTTTTTAGCTTTGGGGCGACCCGAGTTCAAGTCCCGGGTCATCGAACTTTCTTGATCCTATACTTTCCTATCATAATAAAAGGCAATAAATATATTCTTTAAACTGATGCAAGTTAAGCTCCATCCACACACAAAATAGAATCAGCATTTTTTAAGTCATTACATCAACACCTCTCATAATGGGAGTGGGGGAACGGATTTCGACAGCTGAACTATTTGCTATCGGATTCCGTTCCCCCTATGTTTCTTACACAATAAGGTTCTAATATTTATCAAATTGAAGGAAGTTACTAGTCTCAATAGCCTAGTGGTCAGTCCCCTAACAATATTTTTTTTTAGCTTTGGGGCGACCCGAGTTCAAGTCCCGGGTCATCGAACTTTCTTGATCCTATACTTTCCTATCATAATAAAAGGCAAAAAATATATTATTTAAACTGATGCAAGTTAAGCTCCATCCACACACAAAATAGAATCAGCATTTTTTAAGTCATTACATCAACACCTCTCATAATGGGAGTGGGGGAACGGATTCCGACAGCTGTTTTTTTGCCGTCGGATTCCGTTCCCCCTATGTTTCTTACACAATAAGGTTCTAATATTTATCAAATTGAAGGAAGTTACTAGTCTCAATAGCCTAGTGGTCAGTCCCCTAACAATATTTTTTTTTAGCTTTGGGGCGACCCGAGTTCAAGTCCCGGGTCATCGAACTTTCTTGATCCTATACTTTCCTATCATAATAAAAGGCAATAAATATATTCTTTAAACTGATGCAAGTTAAGCTCCATCCACACACAAAATAGAATCAGCATTTTTTAAGTCATTACATCAACACCTCTCATAATGGGAGTGGGGGAACGGATTCCGACAGCTGTTTTTTTGCCGTCGGATTCCGTTCCCCCTATGTTTCTTACACAATAAGGTTCTAATATTTATTAAATTGTAACACTTTTCTAGCCTCAATAGCCTAGTGGTCAGTCCCCTGACAATATTTTTTTTTAGCTTTGGGGCGACCCGAGTTCAAGTCCAGGGTCGTCGAACTTTCTTGATACTATACTTTCCTATCATAATAAAAGGCAAAAAATATATTCTTTAAACTGATGCAAGTTAAGCTCCATCCACACACAAAATAGAATCAGCATTTTTTAAGCCATTACATCAACACCTCTCATAATGGGAGTGGGGGAACGGATTCCGACAGCTGTTTTTTTGCCGTCGGATTCCGTTCCCCCTATGTTTCTTACACAATAAGGTTCTAATATTTATTAAATTGTAGTATTTTTCTAGCCTAAATAGCCTAGTGGTCAGTCCCCTGACAATATTTTTTTTTAGCTTTGGGGCGACCCGAGTTCAAGTCCCGGGTCATCGAACTTTCTTGATACTATACTTTCCTATCATAATAAAAGGCAAAAAATATATTCTTTAAACTGTTGCAAGTTAAGCTCCATCCACACACAAAATGGAATCAGCATTTTTTAAGTCATTACATCAACACCTCTCATAATGGGAGTGGGGGAACGGATTCCGACAGCTGTTTTTTTGCCGTCGGATTCCGTTCCCCCTATGTTTCTTACACAATAAGGTTCTAATATTTATCAAATTGAAGGAAGTTACTAGTCTCAATAGCCTAGTGGTCAGTCCCCTAACAATATTTTTTTTTAGCTTTGGGGCGACCCGAGTTCAAGTCCCGGGTCATCGAACTTTCTTGATCCTATACTTTCCTATCATAATAAAAGGTAATAAATATATTCTTTAAACTGATGCAAGTTAAGCTCCATCCACACACAAAATAGAATCAGCATTTTTTAAGTCATTACATCAACACCTCTCATAATGGGAGTGGGGGAACGGATTCCGACAGCTGTTTTTTTGCCGTCGGATTCCGTTCCCCCTATGTTTCTTACACAATAAGGTTCTAATATTTATTAAATTGTAGCATTTTTCTGGCCTCAATAGCCTAGTGGTCAGTCCCCTGACAATATTTTTTTTTAGCTTTGGGGCGACCCGAGTTCAAGTCCAGGGTCGTCGAACTTTCTTGATACTATACTTTCCTATCATAATAAAAGGCAAAAAATATATTCTTTAAACTGATGCAAGTTAAGCTCCATCCACACACAAAATAGAATCAGCATTTTTTAAGCCATTACATCAAAACCTCTCATAATGGGAGTGGGGGAACGGATTCCGACAGCTGTTTTTTTGCCGTCGGATTCCGTTCCCCCTATGTTTCTTACACAATAAGGTTCTAATATTTATCAAATTGAAGGAAGTTACTAGTCTCAATAGCCTAGTGGTCAGTCCCCTAACAATATTTTTTTTTAGCTTTGGGGCGACCCGAGTTCAAGTCCCGGGTCATCGAACTTTCTTGATCCTATACTTTCCTATCATAATAAAAGGCAAAAAATATATTATTTAAACTGATGCAAGTTAAGCTCCATCCACACACAAAATAGAATCAGCATTTTTTAAGTCATTACATCAACACCTCTCATAATGGGAGTGGGGGAACGGATTCCGACAGCTGTTTTTTTGCCGTCGGATTCCGTTCCCCCTATGTTTCTTACACAATAAGGTTCTAATATTTATCAAATTGAAGGAAGTTACTAGTCTCAATAGCCTAGTGGTCAGTCCCCTAACAATATTTTTTTTTAGCTTTGGGGCGACCCGAGTTCAAGTCCCGGGTCATCGAACTTTCTTGATCCTATACTTTCCTATCATAATAAAAGGCAATAAATATATTCTTTAAACTGATGCAAGTTAAGCTCCATCCACACACAAAATAGAATCAGCATTTTTTAAGTCATTACATCAACACCTCTCATAATGGGAGTGGGGGAACGGATTCCGACAGCTGTTTTTTTGCCGTCGGATTCCGTTCCCCCTATGTTTCTTACACAATAAGGTTCTAATATTTATTAAATTGTAGCATTTTTCTAGCCTCAATAGCCTAGTGGTCAGTCCCCTGACAATATTTTTTTTTAGCTTTGGGGCGACCCGAGTTCAAGTCCAGGGTCGTCGAACTTTCTTGATACTATACTTTCCTATCATAATAAAAGGCAAAAAATATATTCTTTAAACTGATGCAAGTTAAGCTCCATCCACACACAAAATAGAATCAGCATTTTTTAAGCCATTACATCAACACCTCTCATAATGGGAGTGGGGGAACGGATTCCGACAGCTGTTTTTTTGCCGTCGGATTCCGTTCCCCCTATGTTTCTTACACAATAAGGTTCTAATATTTATTAAATTGTAGTATTTTTCTAGCCTAAATAGCCTAGTGGTCAGTCCCCTGACAATATTTTTTTTTAGCTTTGGGGCGACCCGAGTTCAAGTCCCGGGTCATCGAACTTTCTTGATACTATACTTTCCTATCATAATAAAAGGCAAAAAATATATTCTTTAAACTGTTGCAAGTTAAGCTCCATCCACACACAAAATGGAATCAGCATTTTTTAAGTCATTACATCAACACCTCTCATAATGGGAGTGGGGGAACGGATTCCGACAGCTGTTTTTTTGCCGTCGGATTCCGTTCCCCCTATGTTTCTTACACAATAAGGTTCTAATATTTATTAAATTGTAGCATTTTTCTAGCCTAAATAGCCTAGTGGTCAGTCCCCTGACAATATTTTTTTTTAGCTTTGGGGCGACTAGAGTTCAAGTCCCGGGTCATCGAACTTTCTTGATACTATACTTTCCTATCATAATAAAAGGCAAAAAATATATTCTTTAAACTGTTGCAAGTTAAGCTCCATCCACACACAAAATGGAATCAGCATTTTTTAAGTCATTACATCAACACCTCTCATAATGGGAGTGGGGGAACGGATTCCGACAGCTGTTTTTTTGCCGTCGGATTCCGTTCCCCCTATGTTTCTTACACAATAAGGTTCTAATATTTATTAAATTGTTGCATTTTTCTAGCCTAAATAGCCTAGTGGTCAGTCCCCTGACAATATTTTTTTTTAGCTTTGGGGCGACCCGAGTTCAAGTCCCGGGTCATCGAACTTTCTTGATACTATACTTTCCTATCATAATAAAAGGCAAAAAATATATTCTTTAAACTGTTGCAAGTTAAGCTCCATCCACACACAAAATAGAATCAGCATTTTTTAAGCCATTACATCAACACCTCTCATAATGAGAGTGGGGGAACGGATTTCGACAGCTGAACTATTTGCTATCAGATTCCGTTCCCCCTATGTTTCTTACACAATAAGGTTCTAATATTTATCAAATTGAAGGAAGTTACTAGTCTCAATAGCCTAGTGGTCAGTCCCCTGACAATATTTTTTTTTAGCTTTGGGGCGACCCGAGTTCAAGTCCCGGGTCATCGAACTTTCTTGATCCTATACTTTCCTATCATAATAAAAGGCAAAAAATATATTATTTAAACTGATGCAAGTTAAGCTCCATCCACACACAAAATAGAATCAGCATTTTTTAAGTCATTACATCAACACCTCTCATAATGGGAGTGGGGGAACGGATTCCGACAGCTGTTTTTTTGCCGTCGGATTCCGTTCCCCCTATGTTTCTTACACAATAAGGTTCTAATATTTATTAAATTGTGGCATTTTTCTAGCCTCAATAGCCTAGTGGTCAGTCCCCTGACAATATTTTTTTTTAGCTTTGGGGCGACCCGAGTTCAAGTCCAGGGTCGTCGAACTTTCTTGATACTATACTTTCCTATCATAATAAAAGGCAAAAAATATATTCTTTAAACTGATGCAAGTTAAGCTCCATCCACACACAAAATAGAATCAGCATTTTTTAAGTCATTACATCAACACCTCTCATAATGGGAGTGGGGGAACGGATTCCGACAGCTGTTTTTTTGCCGTCGGATTCCGTTCCCCCTATGTTTCTTACACAATAAGGTTCTAATATTTATTAAATTGTAGCATTTTTCTAGCCTAAATAGCCTAGTGGTCAGTCCCCTGACAATATTTTTTTTTAGCTTTGGGGCGACCCGAGTTCAAGTCCCGGGTCATCGAACTTTCTTGATACTATACTTTCCTATCATAATAAAAGGCAAAAAATATATTCTTTAAACTGTTGCAAGTTAAGCTCCATCCACACACAAAATAGAATCAGCATTTTTTAAGCCATTACATCAACACCTCTCATAATGAGAGTGGGGGAACGGATTTCGACAGCTGAACTATTTGCTATCAGATTCCGTTCCCCCTATGTTTCTTACACAATAAGGTTCTAATATTTATCAAATTGAAGGAAGTTACTAGTCTCAATAGCCTAGTGGTCAGTCCCCTGACAATATTTTTTTTTAGCTTTGGGGCGACCCGAGTTCAAGTCCCGGGTCATCGAACTTTCTTGATCCTATACTTTCCTATCATAATAAAAGGCAAAAAATATATTATTTAAACTGATGCAAGTTAAGCTCCATCCACACACAAAATAGAATCAGCATTTTTTAAGTCATTACATCAACACCTCTCATAATGGGAGTGGGGGAACGGATTCCGACAGCTGTTTTTTTGCCGTCGGATTCCGTTCCCCCTATGTTTCTTACACAATAAGGTTCTAATATTTATTAAATTGTAGCATTTTTCTAGCCTCAATAGCCTAGTGGTCAGTCCCCTGACAATATTTTTTTTTAGCTTTGGGGCGACCCGAGTTCAAGTCCAGGGTCGTCGAACTTTCTTGATACTATACTTTCCTATCATAATAAAAGGCAAAAAATATATTCTTTAAACTGATGCAAGTTAAGCTCCATCCACACACAAAATAGAATCAGCATTTTTTAAGCCATTACATCAACACCTCTCATAATGGGAGTGGGGGAACGGATTCCGACAGCTGTTTTTTTGCCGTCGGATTCCGTTCCCCCTATGTTTCTTACACAATAAGGTTCTAATATTTATTAAATTGTAGCATTTTTCTAGCCTAAATAGCCTAGTGGTCAGTCCCCTGACAATATTTTTTTTTAGCTTTGGGGCGACCCGAGTTCAAGTCCCGGGTCATCGAACTTTCTTGATACTATACTTTCCTATCATAATAAAAGGCAAAAAATATATTCTTTAAACTGTTGCAAGTTAAGCTCCATCCACACACAAAATAGAATCAGCATTTTTTAAGCCATTACATCAACACCTCTCATAATGAGAGTGGGGGAACGGATTTCGACAGCTGAACTATTTGCTGTCGGATTCCGTTCCCCCTATGTTTCTTACACAATAAGGTTCTAATATTTATCAAATTGAAGGAAGTTACTAGTCTCAATAGCCTAGTGGTCAGTCCCCTGACAATATTTTTTTTTAGCTTTGGGGCGACCCGAGTTCAAGTCCCGGGTCATCGAACTTTCTTGATCCTATACTTTCCTATCATAATAAAAGGCAAAAAATATATTATTTAAACTGATGCAAGTTAAGCTCCATCCACACACAAAATAGAATCAGCATTTTTTAAGCCATTACATCAACACCTCTCATAATGGGAGTGGGGGAACGGATTTCGACAGCTGAACTATTTGCCGTCGGATTCCGTTCCCCCTATGTTTCTTACACAATAAGGTTCTAATATTTATCAAATTGAAGGAAGTTACTAGTCTCAATAGCCTAGTTGTCAGTACCCTGACAATTTTTTTTTTAGCTTTGGGCAACCCGAGTTCAAGTCCAGGGTCGTCGAACTTTCTTGATACTATACTTTCCTATCATAATAAAAGGCAAAAAATATATTCTTTAAACTGATGCAAGTTAAGCTCCATCCACACACAAAATAGAATCAGCATTTTTTAAGTCATTACATCAACACCTCTCATAATGGGAGTGGGGGAACGGATTCCGACAGCTGTTTTTTTGCCGTCGGATTCCGTTCCCCCTATGTTTCTTACACAATAAGGTTCTAATATTTATTAAATTGTAGCATTTTTCTAGCCTCAATAGCCTAGTGGTCAGTCCGCTGACAATATTTTTTTTTAGCTTTGGGGCGACCCGAGTTCAAGTCCAGGGTCGTCGAACTTTCTTGATACTATACTTTCCTATCATAATAAAAGGCAAAAAATATATTCTTTAAACTGATGCAAGTTAAGCTCCATCCACACACAAAATAGAATCAGCATTTTTTAAGCCATTACATCAACACCTCTCATAATGGGAGTGGGGGAACGGATTCCGACAGCTGTTTTTTTGCCGTCGGATTCCGTTCCCCCTATGTTTCTTACACAATAAGGTTCTAATATTTATTAAATTGTAGCATTTTTCTAGACTCAATAGCTTAGTGGTCAGTCCCCTGACAATATTTTTTTTTTAGCTTTGGGGCGACCCGAGTTCAAGTCCCGGGTCATCGAACTTTCTTGATACTATACTTTCCTATCATAATAAAAAGGCAAAAAATATATTCTTTAAACTGTTGCAAGTTAAGCTCCATCCACACACAAAATAGAATCAGCATTTTTTAAGCCATTACATCAACACCTCTCATAATGGGAGTGGGGGAACGGATTTCGACAGCTGAACTATTTGCTGTCGGATTCCGTTCCCCCTATGTTTCTTACACAATAAGGTTCTAATATTTATCAAATAGAAGGAAGTTACTAGTCTCAATAGCCTAGTGGTCAGTACCCTAACATTATTTTTTTTTAGCTTTGGGGCGACCCGAGTTCAAGTCCCGGGTCATCGAACTTTCTTGATCCTATACTTTCCTATCATAATAAAAGGCAATAAATATATTCTTTAAACTGATGCAAGTTAAGCTCCATCCACACACAAAATAGAATCAGCATTTTTTAAGTCATTACATCAACACCTCTCATAATGGGAGTGGGGGAACGGATTCCGACAGCTGTTTTTTTGCCGTCGGATTCCGTTCCCCCTATGTTTCTTACACAATAAGGTTCTAATATTTATCAAATTGAAGGAAGTTACTAGTCTCAATAGCCTAGTGGTCAGTCCCCTAACAATATTTTTTTTTAGCTTTGGGGCGACCCGAGTTCAAGTCCCGGGTCATCGAACTTTCTTGATCCTATACTTTCCTATCATAATAAAAGGCAATAAATATATTCTTTAAACTGATGCAAGTTAAGCTCCATTCACACACAAAATAGAATCAGCATTTTTTAAGTCATTACATCAACACCTCTCATAATGGGAGTGGGGGAACGGATTCCGACAGCTGTTTTTTTGCCGTCGGATTCCGTTCCCCCTATGTTTCTTAGACAATAAGGTTCTAATATTTATTAAATTGTAGCATTTTTCTAGCCTAAATAGCCTAGTGGTCAGTCCCCTGACAATATTTTTTTTTAGCTTTGGGGCGACCCGAGTTCAAGTCCCGGGTCATCGAACTTTCTTGATACTATACTTTCCTATCATAATAAAAGGCAAAAAATATATTCTTTAAACTGTTGCAAGTTAAGCTCCATCCACACACAAAATAGAATCAGCATTTTTTAAGCCATTACATCAACACCTCTCATAATGAGAGTGGGGGAACGGATTTCGACAGCTGAACTATTTGCTATCGGATTCCGTTCCCCCTATGTTTCTTACACAATAAGGTTCTAATATTTATCAAATTGAAGGAAGTTACTAGTCTCAATAGCCTAGTGGTCAGTCCCCTAACAATATTTTTTTTTAGCTTTGGGGCGACCCGAGTTCAAGTCCCGGGTCATCGAACTTTCTTGATCCTATACTTTCCTATCATAATAAAAGGCAAAAAATATATTATTTAAACTGATGCAAGTTAAGCTCCATCCACACACAAAATAGAATCAGCATTTTTTAAGTCATTACATCAACACCTCTCATAATGGGAGTGGGGGAACGGATTCCGACAGCTGTTTTTTTGCCGTCGGATTCCGTTCCCCCTATGTTTCTTACACAATAAGGTTCTAATATTTATCAAATTGAAGGAAGTTACTAGTCTCAATAGCCTAGTGGTCAGTCCCCTAACAATATTTTTTTTTAGCTTTGGGGCGACCCGAGTTCAAGTCCCGGGTCATCGAACTTTCTTGATCCTATACTTTCCTATCATAATAAAAGGCAATAAATATATTCTTTAAACTGATGCAAGTTAAGCTCCATCCACACACAAAATAGAATCAGCATTTTTTAAGTCATTACATCAACACCTCTCATAATGGGAGTGGGGGAACGGATTCCGACAGCTGTTTTTTTGCCGTCGGATTCCGTTCCCCCTATGTTTCTTACACAATAAGGTTCTAATATTTATTAAATTGTAACACTTTTCTAGCCTCAATAGCCTAGTGGTCAGTCCCCTGACAATATTTTTTTTTAGCTTTGGGGCGACCCGAGTTCAAGTCCAGGGTCGTCGAACTTTCTTGATACTATACTTTCCTATCATAATAAAAGGCAAAAAATATATTCTTTAAACTGATGCAAGTTAAGCTCCATCCACACACAAAATAGAATCAGCATTTTTTAAGCCATTACATCAACACCTCTCATAATGGGAGTGGGGGAACGGATTCCGACAGCTGTTTTTTTGCCGTCGGATTCCGTTCCCCCTATGTTTCTTACACAATAAGGTTCTAATATTTATTAAATTGTAGTATTTTTCTAGCCTAAATAGCCTAGTGGTCAGTCCCCTGACAATATTTTTTTTTAGCTTTGGGGCGACCCGAGTTCAAGTCCCGGGTCATCGAACTTTCTTGATACTATACTTTCCTATCATAATAAAAGGCAAAAAATATATTCTTTAAACTGTTGCAAGTTAAGCTCCATCCACACACAAAATGGAATCAGCATTTTTTAAGTCATTACATCAACACCTCTCATAATGGGAGTGGGGGAACGGATTCCGACAGCTGTTTTTTTGCCGTCGGATTCCGTTCCCCCTATGTTTCTTACACAATAAGGTTCTAATATTTATCAAATTGAAGGAAGTTACTAGTCTCAATAGCCTAGTGGTCAGTCCCCTAACAATATTTTTTTTTAGCTTTGGGGCGACCCGAGTTCAAGTCCCGGGTCATCGAACTTTCTTGATCCTATACTTTCCTATCATAATAAAAGGTAATAAATATATTCTTTAAACTGATGCAAGTTAAGCTCCATCCACACACAAAATAGAATCAGCATTTTTTAAGTCATTACATCAACACCTCTCATAATGGGAGTGGGGGAACGGATTCCGACAGCTGTGTTTTTGCCGTCGGATTCCGTTCCCCCTATGTTTCTTACACAATAAGGTTCTAATATTTATTAAATTGTAGCATTTTTCTAGCCTCAATAGCCTAGTGGTCAGTCCCCTGACAATATTTTTTTTTAGCTTTGGGGCGACCCGAGTTCAAGTCCAGGGTCGTCGAACTTTCTTGATACTATACTTTCCTATCATAATAAAAGGCAAAAAATATATTCTTTAAACTGATGCAAGTTAAGCTCCATCCACACACAAAATAGAATCAGCATTTTTTAAGCCATTACATCAAAACCTCTCATAATGGGAGTGGGGGAACGGATTCCGACAGCTGTTTTTTTGCCGTCGGATTCCGTTCCCCCTATGTTTCTTACACAATAAGGTTCTAATATTTATCAAATTGAAGGAAGTTACTAGTCTCAATAGCCTAGTGGTCAGTCCCCTAACAATATTTTTTTTTAGCTTTGGGGCGACCCGAGTTCAAGTCCCGGGTCATCGAACTTTCTTGATCCTATACTTTCCTATCATAATAAAAGGCAAAAAATATATTATTTAAACTGATGCAAGTTAAGCTCCATCCACACACAAAATAGAATCAGCATTTTTTAAGTCATTACATCAACACCTCTCATAATGGGAGTGGGGGAACGGATTCCGACAGCTGTTTTTTTGCCGTCGGATTCCGTTCCCCCTATGTTTCTTACACAATAAGGTTCTAATATTTATCAAATTGAAGGAAGTTACTAGTCTCAATAGCCTAGTGGTCAGTCCCCTAACAATATTTTTTTTTAGCTTTGGGGCGACCCGAGTTCAAGTCCCGGGTCATCGAACTTTCTTGATCCTATACTTTCCTATCATAATAAAAGGCAATAAATATATTCTTTAAACTGATGCAAGTTAAGCTCCATCCACACACAAAATAGAATCAGCATTTTTTAAGTCATTACATCAACACCTCTCATAATGGGAGTGGGGGAACGGATTCCGACAGCTGTTTTTTTGCCGTCGGATTCCGTTCCCCCTATGTTTCTTACACAATAAGGTTCTAATATTTATTAAATTGTAGCATTTTTCTAGCCTCAATAGCCTAGTGGTCAGTCCCCTGACAATATTTTTTTTTAGCTTTGGGGCGACCCGAGTTCAAGTCCCGGGTCATCGAACTTTCTTGATACTATACTTTCCTATCATAATAAAAGGCAAAAAATATATTCTTTAAACTGTTGCAAGTTAAGCTCCATCCACACACAAAATGGAATCAGCATTTTTTAAGTCATTACATCAACACCTCTCATAATGGGAGTGGGGGAACGGATTCCGACAGCTGTTTTTTTGCCGTCGGATTCCGTTCCCCCTATGTTTCTTACACAATAAGGTTCTAATATTTATCAAATTGAAGGAAGTTACTAGTCTCAATAGCCTAGTGGTCAGTCCCCTAACAATATTTTTTTTTAGCTTTGGGGCGACCCGAGTTCAAGTCCCGGGTCATCGAACTTTCTTGATCCTATACTTTCCTATCATAATAAAAGGTAATAAATATATTCTTTAAACTGATGCAAGTTAAGCTCCATCCACACACAAAATAGAATCAGCATTTTTTAAGTCATTACATCAACACCTCTCATAATGGGAGTGGGGGAACGGATTCCGACAGCTGTTTTTTTGCCGTCGGATTCCGTTCCCCCTATGTTTCTTACACAATAAGGTTCTAATATTTATTAAATTGTAGCATTTTTCTAGCCTAAATAGCCTAGTGGTCAGTCCCCTGACAATATATTTTTTTAGCTTTGGGGCGACCCGAGTTCAAGTCCCGGGTCATCGAACTTTCTTGATACTATACTTTCCTATCATAATAAAAGGCAAAAAATATATTCTTTAAACTGTTGCAAGTTAAGCTCCATCCACACACAAAATAGAATCAGCATTTTTTAAGCCATTACATCAACACCTCTCATAATGAGAGTGGGGGAACGGATTCCGACAGCTGTTTTTTTTGCCGTCGGATTCCGTTCCCCCTATGTTTCTTACACAATAAGGTTCTAATATTTATTAAATTGTAGCATTTTTCTAGCCTCAATAGCCTAGTGGTCAGTCCGATGACAATATTTTTTTTTAGCTTTGGGGCGACCCGAGTTCAAGTCCCGGGTCATCGAACTTTCTTGATACTATACTTTCCTATCATAATAAAAGGCAAAAAATATATTATTTAAACTGATGCAAGTTAAGCTCCATCCACACACAAAATAGAATCAGCATTTTTTAAGTCATTACATCAACACCTCTCATAATGGGAGTGGGGGAACGGATTCCGACAGCTGTTTTTTTGCCGTCGGATTCCGTTCCCCCTATGTTTCTTACACAATAAGGTTCTAATATTTATCAAATTGAAGGAAGTTACTAGTCTCAATAGCCTAGTGGTCAGTTCCCTGACAATATTTTTTTTTAGCTTTGGGGCGACCCGAGTTCAAGTCCCAGGTCATCGAACTTTCTTGATCCTATACTTTCCTATCATAATAAAAGCAAAAAATATATTATTTAAACTGATGCAAGTTAAGCTCCATCCACACACAAAATAGAATCAGCATTTTTTAAGCCATTACATCAACACCTCTCATAATGGGAGTGGGGGAACGGATTTCGACAGCTGAACTATTTGCCGTCGGATTCCGTTCCCCCTATGTTTCTTACACAATAAGGTTCTAATATTTATCAAATTGAAGGAAGTTACTAGTCTCAATAGCCTAGTTGTCAGTACCCTGACAATTTTTTTTTTAGCTTTGGGCAACCCAAGTTCAAGTCCCGGGTCATCGAACTTTCTTGATCCTATACTTTCCTATCATAATAAAAGGCAATAAATATATTCTTTAAACTGATGCAAGTTAAGCTCCATCCACACACAAAATAGAATCAGCATTTTTTAAGTCATTACATCAACACCTCTCATAATGGGAGTGGGGGAACGGATTCCGACAGCTGTTTTTTTGCCGTCGGATTCCGTTCCCCCTATGTTTCTTACACAATAAGGTTCTAATATTTATTAAATTGTAGCATTTTTCTAGCCTCAATAGCCTAGTGGTCAGTCCCCTGACAATATTTTTTTTTAGCTTTGGGGCGACCCGAGTTCAAGTCCAGGGTCGTCGAACTTTCTTGATACTATACTTTCCTATCATAATAAAAGGCAAAAAATATATTATTTAAACTGATGCAAGTTAAGCTCCATCCACACACAAAATAGAATCAGCATTTTTTAAGTCATTACATCAACACCTCTCATAATGGGAGTGGGGGAACGGATTCCGACACCTGTTTTTTTTGCCGTCGGATTCCGTTCCCCCTATGTTTCTTACACAATAAGGTTCTAATATTTATTAAATTGTAGCATTTTTCTAGCCTCAATAGCCTAGTGGTCAGTCCGCTGACAATATTTTTTTTTAGCTTTGGGGCGACCCGAGTTCAAGTCCAGGGTCGTCGAACTTTCTTGATACTATACTTTCCTATCATAATAAAAGGCAAAAAATATATTCTTTAAACTGATGCAAGTTAAGCTCCATCCACACACAAAATAGAATCAGCATTTTTTAAGCCATTACATCAAAACCTCTCATAATGGGAGTGGGGGAACGGATTCCGACAGCTGTTTTTTTGCCGTCGGATTCCGTTCCCCCTATGTTTCTTACACAATAAGGTTCTAATATTTATTAAATTGTAGCATTTTTCTAGCCTCAATAGCCTAGTGGTCAGTCCCCTGACAATATTTTTTTTTAGCTTTGGGGCGACCCGAGTTCAAGTCCAGGGTCGTCGAACTTTCTTGATACTATACTTTCCTATCATAATAAAAGGCAAAAAATATATTCTTTAAACTGTTGCAAGTTAAGCTCCATCCACACACAAAATAGAATCAGCATTTTTTAAGTCATTACATCAACACCTCTCATAATGGGAGTGGGGGAACGGATTCCGACAGCTGTTTTTCTTTTTGCCGTCGGATTCTGTTTCCCCCATATTTCTGACACACTGAGGTTCTTATATTTATCAAATTGATGCTGTTTAAGCTCCATCCACACACAAAATAGAATCAGCATTTTTTAAGCCATTACATCAACACCTCTCATAATGGGAGTGGGGGAACGGATTTCGACAGCTGAACTATTTGCCGTCGGATTCCGTTCCCCCTATGTTTCTTACACAATAAGGTTCTAATATTTATCAAATTGAAGGAAGTTACTAGTCTCAATAGCCTAGTTGTCAGTACCCTGACAATTTTTTTTTTAGCTTTGGGCAACCCGAGTTCAAGTCCAGGGTCGTCGAACTTTCTTGATACTATACTTTCCTATCATAATAAAAGGCAAAAAATATATTCTTTAAACTGATGCAAGTTAAGCTCCATCCACACACAAAATAGAATCAGCATTTTTTAAGTCATTACATCAACACCTCTCATAATGGGAGTGGGGGAACGGATTCCGACAGCTGTTTTTTTGCCGTCGGATTCCGTTCCCCCTATGTTTCTTACACAATAAGGTTCTAATATTTATTAAATTGTAGCATTTTTCTAGCCTAAATAGCCTAGTGGTCAGTGCCCTGACAATATTTTTTTTTAGCTTTGGGGCGACCCGAGTTCAAGTCCCGGGTCATCGAACTTTCTTGATACTATACTTTCCTATCATAATAAAAGGCAAAAAATATATTCTTTAAACTGTTGCAAGTTAAGCTCCATCCACACACAAAATAGAATCAGCATTTTTTAAGCCATTACATCAACACCTCTCATAATGAGAGTGGGGGAACGGATTTCGACAGCTGAACTATTTGCTATCGGATTCCGTTCCCCCTATGTTTCTTACACAATAAGGTTCTAATATTTATCAAATTGAAGGAAGTTACTAGTCTCAATAGCCTAGTGGTCAGTACCCTGACAATTTTTTTTTTAGCTTTGGGCAACCCGAGTTCAAGTCCAGGGTCGTCGAACTTTCTTGATACTATACTTTCCTATCATAATAAAAGGCAAAAAATATATTATTTAAACTGATGCAAGTTAAGCTCCATCCACACACAAAATAGAATCAGCATTTTTTAAGTCATTACATCAACACCTCTCATAATGGGAGTGGGGGAACGGATTCCGACAGCTGTTTTTTTGCCGTCGGATTCCGTTCCCCCTATGTTTCTTACACAATAAGGTTCTAATATTTATCAAATAGAAGGAAGTTACTAGTCTCAATAGCCTAGTGGTCAGTCCCCTAACAATATTTTTTTTTTGCTTTGGGGCGACCCGAGTTCAAGTCCCGGGTCATCGAACTTTCTTGATCCTATACTTTCCTATCATAATAAAAGGCAATAAATATATTCTTTAAACTGATGCAAGTTAAGCTCCATCCACACACAAAATAGAATCAGCATTTTTTAAGTCATTACATCAACACCTCTCATAATGGGAGTGGGGGAACGGATTCCGACAGCTGTTTTTTTGCCGTCGGATTCCGTTCCCCCTATGTTTCTTACACAATAAGGTTCTAATATTTATTAAATTGTAGCATTTTTCTAGCCTCAATAGCCTAGTGGTCAGTCCCCTGACAATATTTTTTTTAGCTTTGGGGCGACCCGAGTTCAAGTCCAGGGTCGTCGAACTTTCTTGATACTATACTTTCCTATCATAATAAAAGGCAAAAAATATATTCTTTAAACTGATGCAAGTTAAGCTCCATCCACAAACAAAATAGAATCAGCATTTTTTAAGCCATTACATCAACACCTCTCATAATGGGAGTGGGGGAACGGATTTCGACAGCTGAACTATTTGCTGTCGGATTCCGTTCCCCCTATGTTTCTTACACAATAAGGTTCTAATATTTATCAAATTGAAGGAAGTTACTAGTCTCAATAGCCTAGTGGTCAGTCCCCTGACAATATTTTTTTTTAGCTTTGGGGCGACCCGAGTTCAAGTCCCGGGTCATCGAACTTTCTTGATACTATACTTTCCTATCATAATAAAAGGCAAAAAATATATTCTTTAAACTGTTGCAAGTTAAGCTCCATCCACACACAAAATAGAATCAGCATTTTTTAAGCCATTACATCAACACCTCTCATAATGAGAGTGGGGGAACGGATTTCGACAGCTGAACTATTTGCTGTCGGATTCCGTTCCCCCTATGTTTCTTACACAATAAGGTTCTAATATTTATCAAATTGAAGGAAGTTACTAGTCTCAATAGCCTAGTGGTCAGTCCCCTGACAATATTTTTTTTTAGCTTTGGGGCGACCCGAGTTCAAGTTCAGGGTCGTCGAACTTTCTTGATACTATACTTTCCTATCATAATAAAAGGCAAAAAATATATTCTTTAAACTGATGCAAGTTAAGCTCCATCCACACACAAAATAGAATCAGCATTTTTTAAGCCATTACATCAACACCTCTCATAATGGGAGTGGGGGAACGGATTCCGACAGCTGTTTTTTTGCCGTCGGATTCCGTTCCCCCTATGTTTCTTACACAATAAGGTTCTAATATTTATTAAATTGTAGCATTTTTCTAGCCTAAATAGCCTAGTGGTCAGTCCCCTGACAATATTTTTTTTTAGCTTTGGGGCGACCCGAGTTCAAGTCCCGGGTCATCGAACTTTCTTGATACTATACTTTCCTATCATAATAAAAGGCAAAAAATATATTCTTTAAACTGATGCAAGTTAAGCTCCATCCACACACAAAATAGAATCAGCATTTTTTAAGTCATTACATCAACACCTCTCATAATGGGAGTGGGGGAACGGATTCCGACAGCTGTTTTTTTGCCGTCGGATTCCGTTCCCCCTATGTTTCTTACACAATAAGGTTCTAATATTTATCAAATTGAAGGAAGTTACTAGTCTCAATAGCCTAGTGGTCAGTCCCCTGACAATATTTTTTTTTAGCTTTGGGGCGACCCGAGTTCAAGTCCCGGGTCATCGAACTTTCTTGATCCTATACTTTCCTATCATAATAAAAGGTAATAAATATATTCTTTAAACTGATGCAAGTTAAGCTCCATCCACACACAAAATAGAATCAGCATTTTTTAAGTCATTACATCAACACCTCTCATAATGGGAGTGGGGGAACGGATTCCGACAGCTGTTTTTTTGCCGTCGGATTCCGTTCCCCCTATGTTTCTTACACAATAAGGTTCTAATATTTATTAAATTGTAGCATTTTTCTAGCCTCAATAGCCTAGTGGTCAGTCCCCTGACAATTTTTTTTTTTAGCTTTGGGGCGACCCGAGTTCAAGTCCAGGGTCGTCGAACTTTCTTTATACTATACTTTCCTATCATAATAAAAGGCAAAAAATATATTATTTAAACTGATGCAAGTTAAGCTCCATCCACACACAAAATAGAATCAGCATTTTTTAAGTCATTACATCAACACCTCTCATAATGGGAGTGGGGGAACGGATTCCGACAGCTGTTTTTTTGCCGTCGGATTCCGTTCCCCCTATGTTTCTTACACAATAAGGTTCTAATATTTATCAAATTGAAGGAAGTTACTAGTCTCAATAGCCTAGTGGTCAGTTCCCTGACAATATTTTTTTTTTAGCTTTGGGGCGACCCGAGTTCAAGTCCCAGGTCATCGAACTTTCTTGATCCTATACTTTCCTATCATAATAAAAGGCAATAAATATATTCTTTAAACTGATGCAAGTTAAGCTCCATCCACACACAAAATAGAATCAGCATTTTTTAAGTCATTACATCAACACCTCTCATAATGGGAGTGGGGGAACGGATTCCGACAGCTGTTTTTTTGCCGTCGGATTCCGTTCCCCCTATGTTTCTTACACAATAAGGTTCTAATATTTATTAAATTGTAGCATTTTTCTAGCCTCAATAGCCTAGTGGTCAGTCCCCTGACAATATTTTTTTTTAGCTTTGGGGCGACCCGAGTTCAAGTTCAGGGTCGTCGAACTTTCTTGATACTATACTTTCCTATCATAATAAAAGGCAAAAAATATATTCTTTAAACTGATGCAAGTTAAGCTCCATCCACACACAAAATAGAATCAGCATTTTTTAAGCCATTACATCAACACCTCTCATAATGGGAGTGGGGGAACGGATTCCGACAGCTGTTTTTTTGCCGTCGGATTCCGTTCCCCCTATGTTTCTTACACAATAAGGTTCTAATATTTATTAAATTGTAGCATTTTTCTAGCCTAAATAGCCTAGTGGTCAGTCCCCTGACAATATTTTTTTTTAGCTTTGGGGCGACCCGAGTTCAAGTCCCGGGTCATCGAACTTTCTTGATCCTATACTTTCCTATCATAATAAAAGGCAAAAAATATATTATTTAAACTGATGCAAGTTAAGCTCCATCCACACACAAAATAGAATCAGCATTTTTTAAGTCATTACATCAACACCTCTCATAATGGGAGTGGGGGAACGGATTCCGACAGCTGTTTTTTTGCCGTCGGATTCCGTTCCCCCTATGTTTCTTACACAATAAGGTTCTAATATTTATCAAATTGAAGGAAGTTACTAGTCTCAATAGCCTAGTGGTCAGTCCCCTAACAATATTTTTTTTTTGCTTTGGGGCGACCCGAGTTCAAGTCCCGGGTCATCGAACTTTCTTGATCCTATACTTTCCTATCATAATAAAAGGCAATAAATATATTCTTTAAACTGATGCAAGTTAAGCTCCATCCACACACAAAATAGAATCAGCATTTTTTAAGTCATTACATCAACACCTCTCATAATGGGAGTGGGGGAACGGATTCCGACAGCTGTTTTTTTGCCGTCGGATTCCGTTCCCCCTATGTTTCTTACACAATAAGGTTCTAATATTTATTAAATTGTAGCATTTTTCTAGCCTCAATAGCCTAGTGGTCAGTCCCCTGACAATATTTTTTTTTAGCTTTGGGGCGACCCGAGTTCAAGTCCAGGGTCGTCGAACTTTCTTGATACTATACTTTCCTATCATAATAAAAGGCAAAAAATATATTCTTTAAACTGATGCAAGTTAAGCTCCATCCACAAACAAAATAGAATCAGCATTTTTTAAGCCATTACATCAACACCTCTCATAATGGGAGTGGGGGAACGGATTTCGACAGCTGAACTATTTGCTGTCGGATTCCGTTCCCCCTATGTTTCTTACACAATAAGGTTCTAATATTTATCAAATTGAAGGAAGTTACTAGTCTCAATAGCCTAGTGGTCAGTCCCCTGACAATATTTTTTTTTAGCTTTGGGGCGACCCGAGTTCAAGTCCCGGGTCATCGAACTTTCTTGATACTATACTTTCCTATCATAATAAAAGGCAAAAAATATATTCTTTAAACTGTTGCAAGTTAAGCTCCATCCACACACAAAATAGAATCAGCATTTTTTAAGCCATTACATCAACACCTCTCATAATGAGAGTGGGGGAACGGATTTCGACAGCTGAACTATTTGCTGTCGGATTCCGTTCCCCCTATGTTTCTTACACAATAAGGTTCTAATATTTATCAAATTGAAGGAAGTTACTAGTCTCAATAGCCTAGTGGTCAGTCCCCTGACAATATTTTTTTTTAGCTTTGGGGCGACCCGAGTTCAAGTCCCGGGTCATCGAACTTTCTTGATCCTATACTTTCCTATCATA